>NC_089646.1:125338100-125655100 GCF_037042795.1 Molothrus aeneus | reverse complement strand
ATCTATCAGTGTCTGAAGGGAGGGTGTCAAGAAGATGGGTCCAGAATCTTCTCAGCAGAGCCAGCAACAGGGCAAGAGGTAATGGGCAGAAACTGGAACACAAGAAGTTCCACCTGAATATGAGGAAGAACATCTTTGTTCTTCCTCATATTCAGGTGGGTGACCACATACTGGAACAGACTGCCCAGAGAGGTTGGGGAGTCTCCTTCATTAGAGATGTGCAAGAACCTTCTGGATGTGATCCTGTGCCACGTGCTCTGGGATGACCCTGCTTGAGCAGGGAGGTTGGACCAGATGACCCACTGTGGTCCCTTTCAACCTGATCCATTCTGCCTTTCTGTGATTCTGTGTTTTCCATTGCCTGAGAGTGACATCAGAAAAAAGTTACAGATAGATGAACTGAAACTTTTGTTGCTTTATGTTTTACAGGGAGCAGGTAGATAGAAATATGTTAATTCAAATACTTACGAAAAGCACTTTCTTGGGTGTTTTTCTGCTCTTCTTGTGGACACCTATCTAGGGAATCTGTGTGACCCATACCATCCTAAAAACTTTCCTGTTATACATAACAGAGAAACAAAAGGTAAACATTACCTTCATTTGACAAACCATAATCAAGAATTCCTCAAATGTACAGTTAGACTGTGAAAAGGAATAAACAGACAACAAAGCAATAGAGCTCCTAATACTAACTTCTCACATTTTTCTTACTCAATTTAATTCAAATGTTCATATCAATCATCCCCCAAAAGCCAAATGTGTGGAATAAACTACTTGCTCACATCAGTCAATACAAAGCAAACCTGGGATTTTCTGAACACAACAAATTTCATACAGAATTACATAAGATAATTACACATAGCTCTTCATTAACTCTCTCTGATTTGAGGGATCATGAAGATCACAATGCCTGGAAAACGGTTTAAAACCTAAATCCAAGAGGTTCCTAAACTGACCTCTGTATTTATGATGTTGCCCAGAAATTGAAACATTTTGTAATTCCTTTTTACCTACTTTACACTCCACAGAAAAGTGAACAAGTGGGTAGAAATGCAGATAAAAGGGAGCTTGAGAACCTTTCCTGTCACTGTTGGAGAAGTTGGAAGATCAGCTGATGGATGAAGGAACAGAATTGGCACTAATCCTGGACTAGTATCTCAGCCCCTCTCTACTGAGATATAAGTTCTGAAGGACACCGCTGGACCAAAAATCTGCAAGACAAATTTTGGTATTTTCCCCCATCAGTCTGTTCTTCCAGACATTATTTCATAACAGTTACAATGACCTCAATTCATATGCCTTGAACTCAGCTTGCTCTCCCCGAGCTTTTCCCTCCATTCCTGTGTTTTTCTATCTTTTCCAGAACTGCTGGTAATGCAAGTATGAGGTGAACTAACCAGGAATCTGTACTGGAGAATTAACTAAAATCTCACAAGACATTCTCTTAACTTTTCTTTGAAGCCACTAGCTCATGAAAATACAATTTTTACCCACTATAACATTTTAAACAGTGACACATCTTGCTCAAGGATTTTTTTTCATCCATTTTGCAAATAATGCAGAAATCATTAAAGGCAGAATGCCTGCAGCTGTGGCTGAGGAGATAGAAGTGACTCAACTCAGATTGCCATAGGCTGCCTCCTCAGCTTTCCTCTGACCTGGGACAGGACATGGTGAAAGGGAACAACTGTTCCCTCAGGTAGGAAAATCACAGGAGTGTGTTAGTCAGTTGAGAGGCAAGTTCACTTCAATACCTAACTGTCCTTTTGGAAATTTATGCTATTCCTTTGCTATAAAAGCAACCTTTTTTCCTGACCACTGACTAAAACTAGTCTTATAAGATGGAATGCTCCTTACAATAGCTGGGAAGAAAGAAAAAGGTACAGTATTTTGTATGAGTTGTTATAATCTGAAAATTAGACATTCTGATACTGTCTGATAGTTCTACCTTCCTTTAACAGGAGTGGCTTCTATGCTGATCCCGCCATTCCTCTTCTCTTAGTGGCAGCATGACCTTTCTGCTGGGGAGCCTGGCTTCCCATGCACGAGTTTCTGTGACCTTTATGGGAGCCTCGGTAGAATGGCTTACAGACACAATCAGCATACTTCCCTCTTATACTTAGCTATATAACAAAACATTTTTGTGGAACACTTCTGTGCACTTGAAACAATAAAAATAGTCAAGCAATAAGTGAAACTAAGGGTAATTTCAGCATGGAAAAATCTGAATGACTTAAAATAAAACCAATGATAAAGTAACAAAGGTTATATGCAACTAATCAATGGAGGGTTTAAACACATGCTCTTTTCTTATTTAGTACCAAAGTTATTTAAATTTTCTCCATTAATATTAACCACACAATCTTCCATCTTCCTCAACTTTTATCTGAACTTGACAAGGAATTTCTTTTACCTTGAAATATACTAGTATAAATTCTGCTTGAGTCTTGCTTTTCAAGTAGGTCCTACTGGAAAGCTCTAAAATTTTTCTTTTGTTTTCCAGAGATGAGTGGAACAAAAAAAAAAGATTTATCCATGTTTCTTCTCTAGCTGAGAAAGCTTTTGGTATTATTTATTTATCATTGCAAGTGAGCCGTTACCTAAAACAATACCAAAAAATGTCGCAGGTGGTAGAGCACTGTCAGTGATTATTTTTTAAAGTAATATAAACTCAAAAATTCACATGGATAGAGGACAGAAAACTTGGTGAAAATACTTCAGTGTTACATATGTAAGCTGAGAGAGGATGGAAAATTAGAAAAAAATCATTGAAGACATGCCCTCTGATTGTTAGAAATTTGGTCAAAAGGACACATTCAGTCATATAGCTGCCAAACTGTTTGAACTAAAATTGTGCTTGTAGCCCTATAACAATAAAAACAATGCAGTATCTAAGACTTTAAATTTGAATTTGTTTTAAATATGGGCATTTTTCTGAACATTAGTGGTATCGTGAAAAGCAAATTCAATTTTAGGCTCTTGTAGGTATATTTAGAAGAGATATATTTCTTTATTTCTCTAAAATAATTCTAGTTTAAACACTCTAGTGACCTAGTTATAATGATGTATGTGTACAGAAATATATGACTCATTTATAAAATACTTCTAAGAAAAGTATTTTTTGTAAATTAAAGAAGCTGGTAATAAAAATTTTAAACTTCCAAGTTTTCCTAAAACAAGTCATGAAAGGTCCCAATTTCAATTTCTCTTGCTCATGAATGTCTTTCAAAATATACCAAAATGCATGATGACATTGCAGTAATCTAAATAGTAGCTAAATTAAATGTTCAGCTTAAGTTCAAATCAAAAGAACAAGTGGTTTAATAAAAGTGGAAAAACTCTTAAACCCACCTCACAAGAGAATATGAAAAGGTATTAGTGAATCACAGAATAAAGAGGCATATAAACCAAAAATAAAATAAGAATGAATATAAATAGTATTTGCTATTAGGTGGGATTTTCAAAAGCAGGCTGCATGTAGGCTTTATTGTGCTTACATTGAAGCCAGTAATAAAACTCCCACAGAATTAACAGGGAACAGATCTAAGCCTACACTGAGCACTTTCAAGATCACACCACTAACCATACACTAAACCATCAGATGATGAAAGGGAGCTTCAGATAGCAAATAACAACCTTATTGCTTTATTCTCTGAGAACCTAGTAAGGTCAGAGATTACTTCAAGTATAATCAATACATAAAGCACCAATGTTCCATATGATCATTAGCTGATTTCCTGTATATTGTTAGAAACAATGGCCTACAGGGTGATTGTAAAAATATTTTTCACACTGAAATTAAACAATATGGGTAGAATGAACATAAACATTTGGGGTATCCACAACATCCCTGGACAACCTGTTCCAGTGTCTCACCAATCTCATAGTAAAGAATTTCTTCCTTAACATTTAATACAAATTTTCCCTTTTTCAGTTTATTCCCATTACTTCTTGTCCTAACACTACAGTTCCTGATGAGGAGTCCCTCTCTGACTTCTGTTTAGGGTATCTTCAGATACTGGAAGATTTTTATGACTTCTCCATGCAACCTTCTCATCTGCACATTGAATAGCCCCACCTTTCTCAGCCTGATGTCGTAATCAGAAGCTATATTCTCTTGGGCTAACTGGTACCTTGGAAAGATCGAAGGACAGATCTACTGGTGGGTGTTGGATGCATATTGGCATCCACGCAAGAAAACAAGACTGTGAATTTGAAGGACCTACACATTGCGTTGCCAGCCTGGGACCTTGGCAAGCAGGGAAAGGGGGCTGACCAAACCCTCATGAAATTCAGCAAAGGGAAGTAAAAAGCTCTGAAACTGGACAAGAAGAACACCATGCACCAGTATATGCTGGCAGCCTGCTGGAAAGCAGCTGTGGGTCATGAAAGATGCCAAGCTGAGCACAAACCAGCAATGAGCCCTTTCAGAAAAGAAGGTAATCAGCATCCCTGGCTTCATTAAACAGAACACTGCCTGTAGATTCTTGTCCTCTGCTCAGCCCTGCTGAGGCACATCTGGAGCACTGTATCCAGTTCTGGAATCCTAAGTACAAAATAATGGAAGGAGTCTAGAAAGTGCCACCAACATTATTAATGTCTTGGAATGTCTCCTATTAATGTCTCTCCCAAGAGAATATGTTGGGGTATGTGGGAATGCTTAGCCTGGAAAAAAGAAGGATCTGTAGGGGTCTTATCAATATATATAAAACTGGATGAGAGGGTATTAAAAAAATGGATTTCAGGCTCTTCCTTGTCCATTGACAGGACAAGAGACAATGGGGAAAACTGAAACACAGGAAATGCCATTTAAATATAAGAGTTTTTCCTGTGAGGTTGTTTCCACTCAGGCACATGTTGCCCATAGAAGCTGTGCAGCTCTCCATTCATGCAGATATTTGAAACCAGATGGACATGGTACAAAATAACCTGCTCTAGCTGAGCCTGCTTTGAGCAGTGCTCTGGAATAGATGGTCTCCAGAACTGCCATCCAACCTCTGTGGTATTAGAATACCAGTGGAAAAACATTTGATAAGAACTTAAAATTATGTAGTCAGATCTTCTGGTTAGAAAGTACACCTGAAAATTCATTAATGTGATTACTCTTGTGTTAAAAAAAACAGTAGAATATCAAGCTTCCCAGGAGTATTATTTCTTACTGTGGTTTCTGAATAAGATCCTGAAGGATTAGAGATATAAAGGAACTTTAGTGTAAGGAGGTATTTTAAGGATTAGGAATATTCAAAGATTAGAAAAATAGATATCTACTAATAAAAAGATGTAACTATTCTTTTTTTTTTTTTTTGAAGGTAGTCCAATCAATTTAATTATGAAGCAATTTTAAACCTGGAGAGCTAATTTACAGAACACATAATTAGTATATGTAAGTAATTGCTATGAGATACTATCTAATTCTGAGATTAATGGGATTAATAAGAATGAGAAACATTAATATGCACAGCTAGCTTAGAGGATAGAGTACAATAATAATAAGTGTCCCTTGTGCTAAGAGTCAAAATTAAGAAAGAAAATCAATCAGGTTCCAGTAAAATACATTATAATTACTATACCAGAAGTCTCACATAATGATACAGTTCTTCCTGCTGTTGAAGCACTTGATACTGACCTTTCAGTCACTTGCCTGTAATTTTTGTCAAAATAATCACAGGGCTCAAAAAGGCCCCCCAGAAGCAGTCTACCCTAAAGAAGGAATCTTCATCAGTTCCCTTAGGCACTTGTATCAGATCACCTTGATCCTCCTTGGATAGTTATCTGGATATACACAACAAAGATTTCAATCTGATACCCTGATCTGGAAAATTGCCTATAGTTTTGGCACTCTTTGATGCATTTTAATGTCATCACTGTAAAAATTAATAGATGAAAGTTATTCCAATATAACTTAAATTGTATATCAGTCCACATTATTGGGCAGCTTGCCATTCAAAATAAGGATAGCATATTAACCATCTCTGAGGCAGTAACTTCGTCTGTAATTTCAATTTAATAATATATCAAAAGAATTTCTTTCATTCCAAATAGTCAAGGCACTGAAAATTATTAAATAATTTCAGGATTATTAATTCTGAAAACGTACCATGTAACATGCACTTGAACCAGTCTATGAGGGTTGACAGAAATTGCAGTATATAAACATCAAGATAGGAATAAGAAACTTCCCAGACACACTCCTGTATAATCTGCTCTAAGTGATCCTGCTTTTGCAGAGGATTGGACTAGATGATCTCAAGAGGTCCACTCCAACCCTAATTATTCTGTGATTGTGTGACAAGAATTACATTTAAGATGATAGAAAATATTACACATAGAGATGCTACTTATTTCTTTAACATGAAAGGGCTGAATATTTTTTCAAAGAATAAATAACTGAGGGAGGAAAGACAGGAGTAGAAACTGAAGAAGAATGAGAAAAGATAATGGTTTACAGGATAATGTCCACAGGACACTATACCAGTAAACATGCATTTACAAAATCTCCAACTAATAGGGTTGCAAACTATGCAGAAAGAATGAGGTCATTTTAAATACCAGACCTGGTATTAAATTCCAGGCCTGACCTTCCAAAGTATATTTTTTAATCAGTTTGATAGTGTTGTGGGTAAAGGACAAAATAAATATTCCTACTACACATTTAGTGCAAATCAAATACGTTCACTTATGGAGGTTTGCCAAGTTATTTAGCCTATTGAATGCATTTTCAGTCAGTAGAAACCTCAGCTGCTATTTTATTTAAGGAATGTATCAAAAGACTCACCTAAAGCTCTCTGAAAAGAGAAGTATTTTCTTGCACCCCTTTCACAATTCACTGAACAACTTTTAGTCTGGCTTAGAATCATACCATAAATTACAATTGTTGATCATGATCTGCCTCCGGATAAAAAAAGACTTGTCAAGCTAAGGCATGCATCAGTTTTTGTCGACCTCAAAATACAGTGGAGTGATTTCACTACTATTTTCAGTTAATTCTGAGTTTTTGATGGAAACAGTCAAGGGTGATTAACATGCTTGAACTTTCGAGCCAATGAACGTGATTAGACATGTTGGATGTATGAAAAAACCAATCAGAGGTATTTTTATTCTGTGATAGGCCACAAATTGAAAGGCAAAACATCCTTAATTCATAGAAGACCATGTCTCTGTACCAAACTTAATTTATCATGTTCTCCACAATCAGGAAATCAATGAGAAGAGTACAATGCAGAGGCAAAGAAGAGAGCATGAGCTAAGAGGTTCTTCTGAAGGAGCCGCTGTGACTGTAAAAAACAAGAAGAGAAGCAAAAGAAACCCAAAATCTCTACAAAATTAAAAAGAAATAAATAAGCAGTGAAATGCTCAAACAAAATAATAGAACCCTAAACCCACTCCCCCAAATACAGCTCAAAAAATGTGGTCTTTCCAACCCTCTAACATATCCTAGACTGCTCAACTGAGAGGAGCAGAACTGCCAGCAAAATAGTTTTCACTTCATGTGAGTTCAATTGAAATCATATAGGAGCTGTCAGACTGGCAAGCAAAGTGGTGGGTACAGCTATATAAGCTTTCATGTTTCCAAGCTGCTTAATAGCAGTTTAGACATTCATTAGTAAATCAAGCCCCTGTACAATAGAAAACCTGTTCAGGTCACGAAGTTTAAATCATATTAGGATTCAAGTGGTTTTACTGATTTATTAATTAGGTGTAATTAATTGAGAATCAGCACACTATATATTCAGGATCAATATTAGCAATGGGACATCTAAGCCACAATATTCTAAGTGTTAATATGCATCAAAGTGCTTCCTAAATGCCTTATATAATCCTGATAAATCTTAATCAGTCTTTTGATCCCCTTTGGTATTCACATATCCTCTAAACTGAGAGAGACACAGACTTTCCCAGGATTTTCCAGGAGAAGTCTATGAGAAAGCTCAGAAAAAGTATGGTAAGCGATTGTTATTTCCACTTGCTGCATCTGTTGTTGTGCACATGTGGAATGTGTTATGGAGATTGTTTACTGAAGAGGGATTTCTTAATTGGACACCGGTGATGGTGTTTTGATTCATTGACCAATTGGATCCACGTGTCTCTATCAGACTGCCTGGCAAGGACGATTTTTTTTTTTTTTAATAGTATAGTATTGTATAGTATAGCATTTTCTTAACATAGTATAGTATAGTATTTTCTTAATAGTATAGTGCAGTATAGTATAGCTTAATAAAGCATTTGATCAGCCCTCAGCAATCTTGGAGTCAATGCACATTATTCCCGCATTGGGAACGCCCTGCTACAATAATCCCCAACATAGTAATGCATGCACAACATACATACATGGACTGATGGTTGTGTTCCTATTTACCAAGATCACTTTAGAAATCACCCATTTAGACAATTTGGGCATCCCACTCACACACACTCTTGCAGGCCTGTTTGTGTCTGGCTGGCTGCTGTGATTCTGAAAGCTTTGTCAAGGCTGGGCCAACCAAGTACTGGTAACAAAGCAAATAATTAGCCATCAAAACATACCATGAAGATCAAAAGTGGCAATGGGACAGACATCTCTAATTTCTATGCTTCTGTCATATTCAGACAAATAAATTCCATGCCTACAGTTACAGAAAAGAAGTAGTGAATCTTGTTACCAAAATATAGCATCTGTTTTTTTCTCTCTTGCTCTGGCTCAGGGTTCCTGAACAAAAATCAGTAGTGATGGTTGACCTTAATATTCTGAAAGCAAGTGAACAGCAAGATTAAGGTTTTTTTGATGAACAGTTTTCTGTCATTTTATAAATATTTTAACCGTTCCGAGGGAGAATTGCAATACCATTTCTTGAACAGAAAAGAGTATGACTGCTCAAATTCAGAAAATATTTACAGCTATACTGAAATCCCAACAGTGAAGAGACGACTACAAAATACAAGTCACAACTTTGAAATTGCAGAATAAATGATGCAGTTATGATGCCACTACAGAGAAAGGAAAAATAGAACAAGTTTAGTTATTATCAAGTGCAATTGACAATTCCTTCCCTTTGTATAAAATCTAGTGGAGAATCAGTAAACACATCAATGCTTTACACTTTGTTAGCAGCTGTATATATTTGCTCTGCTTCTGCAAAATCCTAAACCACCCAAATTAAAAGTAGCTTGATGCATGTGAACACCTGAGTAAAGGAAAAAATCCATTAAAAGCAAATCATTATTTTTCAGGATGGTTTGGTTTTAATGACAAAAAGCAATTTTTGCTTCACTGCCCAGAATGTCTAAGTTGTTGCCCTCTTAGCTCAGAAACCATTGGACTTTGAAAGTAACAATGGAAGAATATGTCAGCCTAAACAAACCTAGTGACACTGTTTATTCACTTCTTGCTTGATAAACTGAATAATCACAATTACATATGTGCATGAGAATAGAAAATACCTATACCTTTTAGTATATGCATGATTAAGCAAAGTAGCCTTATCAATTTAAACTGTAGTTACATGTGCATAGGAAGTAAACAACATAATAAATTTTACGATTCAAAGAATCAAATGAATAAAGAGTTGCTACTGGATAATTCTGCATTTGCACTGTTTTATAGCTTGAAACATGCTGTATTTTCCTCTAATTGTAAGAATTTTCCCCTCAATTTTATATACATTTAATGAATTTAATCTGTATTCCCATAAAACAAATAAGCAATCAAACAGAAAACCTGCCTTATAGTTGCAGAAGTCTTATTCTTAAAAAAAATAATTAAAAGCTGTAATTTTAAATGTTGTATCTAGATTTTTTTCCATCATTTGAAATTGTGTTTCCAGTTCCCTTATGTCTTACGAACCTGTGGAAATTCACTCTAATTTTTTTCATCACAAAATCTAAAATGTTATGTTTATAAATTTTAAATCTACTCAAGGTATTCAAATCATTGTATATATTTTGTAAACAACATTTCTCTTGTTTATCTGGTAAATGCCAAAGCAAATTGCAGGGAAAGTTGGTAGATGGACCCATATATCCAACTTAAGGAATTTTTAACAGCAGAAATTTCATTGATTACTGATGACTGCCAGCTGCCTCTCCTGTATTTCTGCCAAGCTACCAGAGACACATAGGAAAGCATCCACAGTGCTGTTTTTTTATTTTTACTCTTAGATAATAGCAGGGGCGTGTGGGGAGCCTCTTGTCACCCCTCTAATGAACGCAGCAAGCATTGGAGGATGTTAAATACCATAACTCTTCTTCCTTTTTTACCTAAAATTCACATATTTTAGCATTTTAGCAAGTCCAATTACTTGCTTCTAATTTCCAGGTATCTGCTTGTAGTCAATGCATCTCTGTAGATCAAGGGTGTATGCCTACCTGCAGATGAGGACCAAAATCCCAGGGCCTATGGTAAAACAACATTAAGGAAAACATTTGACCATGGCCTGTATGTAGAAGATAAAAACAGTTCCATATAACTTGACTGGAGCTAAACTGGCTAGAAGACATACAAGCACAGACATAAAGGAATTATAAAGAATGCAGTTTAGCATCAGCTTGGAAAAATTTTAAAACTCTGAGATCAAAGTGGAAAAGACTCGTGAGAAAAAGCACTCTGAGTGTGGGTTGTTAGTGCGGTTCAGGAAAGGATCAAGATCATGCATGACTAGTTTGCTGAAATCCTTTGAAATTATTGCCACCACGGTAGACAAGGTGACACAGTGGGAGCTCTCATTTAGGGCTTCTTGGTAAAAGCTCTGCAACTACTTCAGGGGAGTCTTGCTAAACAAGGTATTTGTTTTGAATTTGAAGACAGAGGAGAAGTTGAACACTAGGAAAAAAAAATGCTTGTAGCTGTCATGTTAGTAACTCTGTGTTTTGTCCTGAGATTTACCAGACACTTTTTCCTGCCAGTGATTAAGGCCATGGTCTGAACTGGCTGCACCCCAAGCGGGCAATGAGCAGCCTGGCACCACACACTACCTCAGAGCATCAAAGGCACCAGGGAACAAAGTGCTGCTGTCCCTTTTACCATCTGGAGGGTGACTGACTGCAGATTCACCTCTGCAGACTGATGGTAAGTTGTTTTAGAGGGGACACATCTCTCTGCACTGCATATAAAGGGCAGGGTGAAGGTAGCACGAGTTGTTGGGCAGGCTTTGGAAGGAGACTGGAGCCATTCCAGGCCAGACACAGCCTGCTCCAGCCCACCCATGGGCAGGGCACAGCTGAACCCCTCTGCCTAGTGGGAGGTGCATCTGGATCAACTTATTTAAGAAAGAACAGTAAAACACTGAGAGAAAAGGATCAGGGACATGAGAACATATGAGGGTCTTCATAGCAGAGCTGGCCATTCCTACAGAGGGGCTGTAAACCATGGAGGACTTGCACCAGAGAGGAGGAAACAAGCATCAAAGAAGGAGCAGAAGCAAAGCAAGGAACAAAGAACATCAGGAGACAGTTCTATTCCCTGACCCCAACCCCCTGCCCCACGTATCACCTCACCAAAGAGAAAGAGCATAATCTGCGGCAGCAACCAGGTGAGGAGGGGCCTGCAGTGAAGGTGAGCTGGGGAAGGGGGGAGGAAAGATGTCTTCCTTAAGGGCTAAATATTTGTCTTCTTCCTTTCCAATACCTAAATCTGTAATTAAATGCTTTACATTGAACTAAATTCCCCAGAGTTGAGTCTGCTTTGCTTGTGACAGTAATTGATACATAATTTCCCTGCTTTTATTTTGCCCCATGGGTTTTCTCACTCTTCCTGTTCTTTCCTGTCCTGCTTGTGGTGGAGCAGCAGTGGCCGCAGCCCCACTGACTGCCAGACAGGACAACACACTGGTCACTCAGCTTCAAATACCTAAAACTTTGGTTATCTAGTCATCTAGGCTGCTAGAGAGAGATCCATCTCATTTAAGGCAATGATCAAGGAAATGCCCACACATTTTAAGAAGGTTCTAATTTAGAGTTCTTTCCTTTCCAAAACAGTGGCTTGATACAACATGATTTGTGAAAGCATAGGTTTAATAATCTGCTGCCCAATAATGAGAACTATCCTCTTGTAGCAGGGAGATCAGTCCCTCAAAATTTTATATATTTATTTTAATATTTAATAAATCGAGCTTAGTCCTGAAATGTGTCCAAGCCCGTGGCAGTCTGGAGTAAGCAGAAAAACAAACCTAGAAGTGCATGTTAAAATTAAATGCAATGGTAAAATCTTCTTGCCAAAGTATGCATGGATTTGTAGATTATCCTCTTCAACGGGCATGAATCCCATTTTAGATACCTGCATACTTTATACATGAGGACACATAACTCCACCTTCCAGCAAGAGCACATGTCCTTGCTTATGGAAATTGAGGAATGGGGGTCATCTTAAGAAATAGAACTCTTAAATTCTGTACTTTGTTGTCAGTATCTTCAAGTAAGCCACTGCCTAAATTTGCATTATATTTGATATAATCAATGGAGTCTCTAGAGAAAATCAGCTGAACAATGAATGCACATCTACTGAGGGTGAAGTGAATAGTTTTTCGTACTCTTTATTGTATTGACCAGATACTCATTGATTATAAAGGGAGAATAAGCTTGATTCAGGTGTCAAACAGAGGCAGCATGTACCATTTAAGCTATCCTGAGATGTTCACTTCTCCACAGAGGCAGTAGAGACAGTATTTTTGGGACTCACACCCATGCCTATGCTCTTTAGGAGCAGCAACTAAACAGTGACAAGTGACAGGAAACTATTCTACTATACCAATATACAGTAGATACATACATTTGGGGGTCTTAACTCTTGACTGACATGGAAAGAAAAGATTTTATCTTACTGGATCCTATGATTAAATCAAATGGATGTGAGGGAAAAGACTGCATAATCATGCAATCTGTAGAAACGTGATATGCCAGCTGAGTGATTTGGGAGGTGAATTTCCAATTGAGTCTGTCCTGGCAAATCTGCGTTAGGTCATAATAATATATTCAGAAATATGGAGTCACTTGCTTTTGAAAATTTGGCCGGTATCTTTTATATTATTTAAGAATTTGTTTATTGTTCAGCTATTTTTAATTTAACTGTTATTTTAACTTGAATATGCGCTATGAAAAGCAAGAAGCAGGTATATAGCATATTAAGCAAAGGCTGAAAATGTTTGTACTGCATTTTGAGGGAGAGCTGGAAGGGAGATAACAACTGAATATTCCATCAATATTTGAAAAGCTATTGTGCTGTGCATACAGTTTCCAAGATAGCAACGAGATAAATATGCAAGAAAAGCTGTTTGCACTTGTGATATGAAGCAGTGTTACTATAGATCCCAACCTGAGAACATCTGAAGAGCAGCCCCAGGGGAATGCTGCAGGCAGCTAGCTGATGCAAGACTCAAAATTCAAGGACTTTCAGGACATTTTCTTAAATTAAAAAGAGACTCAAAATTGCAAATTTACTTCTTTGAAGCACTTCTGTTTCATCTGTGGTGATTACTAGGATGTTTTGCTTTGCCTAAAGATTTCTCTGAACTTAAAATAGCACAGACTAAATTCTTCCTCTCCTGTTTAGACTTGAAGTTCTTAGATGTCCTTACAGTAAACAGACAAGTATTTGGGAGGATATGAAGAAAATAAATCCTTTTTCATATATTAGTTTTAAAGGCTATGCTGGTTCAAAATTTAAAATAATTACTACTTTTTCTGGTGGTAATTTGTCTAGAAAGAGTGAAAGAAAATGTTATTAGAATATTTTCAACTATATTTTTGAGTCACTCTAAGTAGGTCTTTTAAAACAGCTTAGATTGCTCACTGTGCAACAAGAAAAACAAAATTCATAGCACAGACAAGTGTGAATCTGGGTCATGTTTGTTCAGCTATGCCTCTCATGTCTGAAGTCAAAACCCTATTTCCATACTGAATATAAAGAAGGTAGTTGTTATCTCGAGACTGTTTTTCACTTAGTATTTGACACAGACTGAATGGCCAGATTAATTCTCACTACTAAAATCCCATCACATGATTTACACTAGCAGGCACTTGCTGTAAAGTTATATCAGGGAGCTGACCAGGATGCAAAGACACAGCACCAAAAATTAAACTACACAGCTCAAGAAATGTGGAATCCCTGTTTGCATAGTATTTTTTTATAATATTCTTTATAATACCTTTCTTTTGGATGGGCTGTGTAGGATATCTGGTAAGTCTCTCCACCTCCTCTGCTTGTCAGAATCTTTTTCCCTCTTGATCTCTCCTTGTCAACTGTCAGAACATGAGCTCTTAGTTGATTCTTTTCCCTTGTCTTACCTGCTAATAGGCACTTTTCTGACTTACCTCAATAGCAGTCATCCTTACCAAAGAAATAATGGGAAAAAAATATTTCCTAGTTTCATACAGTTATAACTGTTCATTTGCAGTAGCGGGCAGATCAGTCGAAACAAGATAGAAGACCTCAGCTCATCTCAATAAATATTATTTCTTTTGAAAGTATTTGTTATATTAGTTCAGGAACTTTTTCTATTTCTTTTCACCATAAAGATTTCTGACTCTTTTGCTTATATCTTGATTGAATTGACATTTAAGAAGTGCTATTTTTAAACACAATAATCTACCTAAACAAATACAAAAATTTATGCTCTCTAATGACAGTTCATTGTCTTCTTTGAATAAGTTTACTAAATGCATTCAAAATATTCAGAATTCAGCCAAGAAACATTATCCTGTTATTATGTGAGCAATCTTATATTAATCCATATTTTACTACTTTTAAGCATTTGCACTTACCCAGACATAAAATATTCAATATTCTGATAAGCTGGTACTTGTAAAAAATATAGTAGGTTTAACATCTTGTCCTAGATTTTAAGAAATGGGTTTTTTGTGTATTTAACTTTGCATATACAAATAATTGAGCTGAATTTCTGCATGCATAATTCATAACAGGTGCAAATACTCTTTGGGTGATTAGATAAGAGCTAATATTTGTGCTCACAATCACTTTAGGCACAGGAATTCAGGTCAGTGATTTGTGAGCACAAGATTACTCAAACTGCAAAGGCAGGTAGACAAATGTAAATCAGACCTTGATTTTGCTGACTGATAGAGCATAGATTTGTTACTGCAAGGTACTGAAAACTTGTAAGAAATTTTGAGAATTCACTATTTGTCTTTTGATCATAAGAAGAGGAGAGTGATCGGCACCTTGCAGATATGACATCCCCAAAACACTCTTTATGAGTGAAGAAACTCACTTTCAGGATACCATTCAGAAAGTATATGTTTAACTTAAAGGGCAAGTGAAGCATCAATGGATGTGTTTATGTGCTTTAAATTAACTACATATTTAACTAATTTGGTAAATAATGAAAATTTTTAAGAGGTTTGTAAAGGGGTAACAAAAATTAATATCAAAAAGGCACAGGACATTCAGGAGAAGTAAAAGAAATTTAGCATCACAGACTTGCTAGAGAGCATTAGAGCTTTGCATGGATGTTTTAATTCAAATGTAAAGTGGTACTGGGTAACTGTATCTTAATCCCCCTTTAGCAAGTGAAGGAAGATCATTTTACTTCTGCTTGATGGAAGTCGCAGAATGTTTTAATATGCTTTATTTTTGTTTCATCTTTTCTGAGTAAAAGCAATAGAATATATTTAGGATGAAATGGCTATTTGTATGTAAATGGCAGTTCATTGACTGCAAAATATTTCTTATGAAACCTTTCAGGCTCTGTCTGACAGGAGGCTCAGCTGAACACACCAGCCCTATCATACAGAGGTGATGAACTGAGGCTGAAGGTTCCAGGATTTACAGTTCAAACTGAAGATCAGCTCCCAAGCTCTGCAAAAATGAGAAGCAGAAACCCTGGTTGAAGTCAGCATTGTCAGAGTTTTATAAACCCTGCTGCAGAGCTCCAACTGGGCTGCACTCCAAGAGCATTTATAACAACCAAAATAAAATAAAAATGAAACTCTCCCTGTAACCTGTTCTTTTCCTCACTATTCTTGCAGACTTATTTTAAAAGACCTCCTAGAGAAGGGCTATTTTCTCAGAAAAACAAAAGCTAGAGACTGGTACTAATAAAATATTTTTTGAGGTTTTTGGTCTGTTTCTTTTCTGGACTGAGTTCTGTATATCTCAGTTATCTCTACAATAGCCAATTATATATCTCTGTATATGCTTAAAAATATTGTATATACACTTTAGTTGTATCTGT
This sequence comes from Molothrus aeneus, assembly GCF_037042795.1. Classification (NCBI taxonomy): domain Eukaryota; kingdom Metazoa; phylum Chordata; class Aves; order Passeriformes; family Icteridae; genus Molothrus; species Molothrus aeneus. Next base: position 125,638,940 of record NC_089646.1, on the reverse strand, counting down.
ACTAGAGGGAGATGAATACAAGGACTGATAACATAGGAGAAATTTTAAGTGTGATCAGGATAGCATTATTTCTATTCACCAACTTGCCACAGAACATGAAAAGAAAATTCCTTAATGATTAATAACCTTTATTATGCAGGGTATACCATAAAACCAAACTGGGATAAAATGTGTAGATTGAGATCTTAATTAAAATTAATTTAAAATATTGTATATGATTATTTTGGAAGGATGTTTAATTAGAAGACCATGGTAATGTCCCTCATAGTAATGCTGTATTCTCACACATGAACCCAGTGTTTTCTACAGAATGTAAATGAAGGTTCCACCAAGTGAGAGAGGACTGACATCTGTGCTCTGACTCTACACAGATGTCAGGCACTCAGTGTGCTCCTTTGGACCAGAGCACAGACTGCAGCCCTGTAAGATTGTATTCCTTCTTAATAGGAACCTGGTCAGAGATTCCCAATGTTAGTATGTGATTGGGCAATATAATTGAGTTTACACTCATGCTGCTAGGCTGGATTCTTCATAACTAGTGAGCATATAACAGTTTGCCTGGTAGTACTAACTTTTATTTTTTTTCCTGATGTTATTCTCTGGCATAAGTCTAAGAAAAGAGGGAATCTACTACTGATGCAAATAAAAAAGTAAAACTCATTTTACCAAATTGCACAGTCCATCCTGAACTTCAGTGGTTCTGAAAGAATATAGACAGCTTTTCTTGTTCCTCTGCCTCCTCTCTTCTAGGAGGCAGAGAAACAAGTGAAGCTCTGGACCACGTACCATGAGGTTGTACTGACACCTGCATCTCCCTGATAAACCTCAGATAAATCTGGGCTTCTGTTCAAAGATGAAGGCACCACAGAATCTCTTTAAAATATATAATAGAAGGAAGTTAAACCCTTCATTTTTAATACAGTCCAGCTAGAAAGTTTCAGTGTTGCAATACTGTGTCCAACATACTAAAATACATTTTTTTCTTAACTGGAGACCTGTGGAGGTCCTTGGTTCTAATCAATCTCTTTTCATCTACTTATATATCATGACCAGCTGCAAGAAACCCTTTTGCAATGAAACTGGAGCTGTTTTCTTTCTAAAACAGCAATATGTGAAACAGATTTTAATTGTTTCTAAAAACTGTAGATTTGAAGATGTCCTGTCTTGGGAACACTGATGATTACAGATTAGATATCCTATCTCAAAGAAATGAACTGGAATGCTTTACTAAATTTAAATTATGCTTTGCAAAAAGCATAAAATAGAAAGAAACAGTGTGATTTTTGTCTAGCTTTATAAGGCAAAGGGTTCTTATGAGTTCTGTATGAGTGCCTTGACTTCATCAAGATGAAGATTAAAATGTAATCTCACCTCACAATATCCTTTTAGGGCATTCTTACACAGCTTGAGTTGAACAAAGTGAATTTTAATTCCTTAATTCAGCTGCTGAGGAGCTCACCACAACAGAGGAAAATTCTCAGCTGATGCATGTAGGGAAGACTTGCCACACACAAGCCACTCAAAATTCAAAGACAGAGGAAGGTCAAAAAAAATAAAACTGAAGTCAACCCTTTGTGGTAATCCTTGTATAGTAAGTATTCACTGCTTTCAAACATTAATTAGGGAAGTCCCAGAACTTTTGAGTTAAATTCCTCTGCAATGCAGTGTAGAGATGATGTACATAAAGAAGGAAAACTTCCCTCAAACCACAAAATCATACAGTGTGATTAATGAAATATATGTAGGTTACAAAAATTAATTTGACGGGTCTTAATAATGAAATAGACCATGAGGAATCCATGATTACTGCTGAGGTTTTTTTTAATGGGATTTTGTCATTCTGAACTTTATTATAGTTCATTGTAGTCATTTAACCTATATATTATTAGTACCCATAGCAGGGAAATGTAACACAGTGATTCATCTATAAAGACTATAGTAAAGCAGGTAAAAAAAACCAAAACATACCTAATGGACACTGACAGATAATACAAACTACAGAAGAAAAGATACTTGATCAAACCATCATCATTAAAGAATATACTTTTTATTATATTATAGTATTTATTGTGTGCCTATGCAATTCTGCCTGAAAGAAATCTCGATGAGATGAATATACTTTCTCTTGAAATTATGTTTTCCCTTCAAAGTTTTACTTCTGTTGTATCTGGACTTTCTAATGACAAAAAATGATTGATTGATACCAAAACATGAATTTCATCTTAGTGTAATTTCTAATGTGCCTTAGATGCATCTAGAATTCTTGGTTGAACCACCACATATTTTAACTTCTCAAAAAACTGGCAAGTTTCTTTTTTTCTGCCTTCAGAATGGCAAAGGCTTGGCTTTTGCTGACCTGACACTTTACAACTATGAGTTCCTCTATTTGCTTTTTTTTCTGTAAGCTGCCTGAATAATTTGGAACCAGTCACTTCAGGTTTTTATGCCTTGGTCTCCCTACTTTTTTTTTTAATGGATTTGATATTGACCTATTTTTATATAAAGTCCTATTTCTTTTTGCTGTTTTCAGCAATTGAATTTTCTATTATCACCAAAGCAGTGAGAAAATCTGCCGGTGAAGTTAGACACCTATTTTTTTCCTTACTTGTGTTGCCTTCTGGTGAATTCAGTGGTAAAGCACCAACTGGCAAATAAGTGCAGAACATTTTAGCCAGCATGTGGTGTATCAGATGCTGAAATGTGATGCTATGTGGCAGTATTTTATCACTAAACAGCATTGTCACACAGCATACACAGTTGCCTGAATTAAAGTGGGCCCAGAGAGCCTCAGCTAACAAGAGCAATACATTTGACTTGATTTTTACAGCTCATCAGAAAGGCAAATTATTTTAATCATGACTATATCTTTTGCTTTTAGGTGAAACATTGCATTTTCATTTGTTCATTCAGCTTTGATTTTATTGAAGACACTGGAAATTTTATCACAACCTTGATGGATTTTTAATTAATCTTAAAATCACTTATAAGTTAGAAATTAAAGTCTTGTTTCAACAGCTCTTAATTTTATTACTAATATCATATCTGTAAAAGGAAGCCTATTAATGCCAATGTTGTTATTCCATGTATATGATCTCCTGATAACATTATTAAAGTGTCTAAAACAAGTAAAAATTAATACTCACTGGTTTCTATCAAGGTTAGAGATCTCAATAGAAGGTCTTTTAGGGTTTAATCACCTTGTCTTCGTGTTTAAATAAATTTCAAAATCTGTCCCTGTCTGTAGCAGCAAGACTTAAACCAGTAGAATTCGGTATCCCAGCCCTGTTATTTATTTTATAAGTCTCATATAAGTACGTGATTCTTTTGTTTATGTAGCTGTTTTCAGAAATGATGATGTTATTTTATTTGTGCATATGGAGCAGCCTTGGAATTCAATGTGGTGACCCTTTACAAAAGCCTGGAGAAGGCTCCTGCCTGCACTCTCCTCTGTAAGGATGTCAGAGTGTGAATTAAATGTTCCAATTTTTTTAATAGCTGTAAAAGGCTGAATGGAAGTAGACTTTGTAGTGGTTTTATGACTAATGTGGGAAACTAGCCAAAGAGAGCTCTGAAAGGTTAGAATGACTTTGATAGTGTTGGTGCCTGATCATTGCATAGAATATTAATGTGACAGACAGGCGCTTTGTAAAGTCCAATTTTAAATGAGGTAGTGACTTACCAGAAGGAAAAGGTATTTCAGAGTTCAAGTCTGAGTAATTTCACTGTTTATAATTCCTTGCCATTAGCTTCCAAAGACAATGATTATTTTCTATTCTAATATTTTGCATGCAGTAACTTTATAGCTATTTTACAATATATGTTACCAATGTGCATAAGAATTAGACTGCCATTGAACTAATTTTGATTTAATTTGACATGTCAGAAGCCTTGACTCAACATGTGTTCCTCCATGACCATTTAACCACTGTCAGTAGAATCCAAAAGCCAATTTTATACCTTCCCTAAAACCTTGACTGTGAAACAGAACTCAGACACTGACACAATTATTTCATTCTGGTTTTAGTGACAAATTAAAACTGACAAAGAGGAAAGAAAATTAACAAACTTTGAAAAGGAAGCATGTACAGTCTAATGGATTAATCTCTAAATTCACCTGCCATCTTTCTGTTTCTCTAATAATCCTCAAAAAAAGAACTAATGAAGTACAATGAACACAGGAGATTTCACAATGGCATATTTAAAAATCTACCAGTTTCCCCAATATTAGCTCATTTGAAAGGTATAGTTTAGCTCCAAGTGTTTTTTTCATGTGAAATACAGTCTACAAAGACTCATAGCAGTAAGGGTTTTTAAAAGTTAATTATGTGAGAAATTATGGATCTTATAAAATAAAGTCATGGGTTATTGGAATATGATCCCAATATTACCGGGTGGAACATGCCTGGGCTCTTCTGGCCCTTGCTGCTTGACTAGAGGTGGCAACTGTGGTGTTTTCACCTCAGAGACACCCCTGGCTGGCTGTATGTTGCAGCTGGCACTTGGAACAAGTCCAGGCAAGCAGGAATTCAGTTTTTACCTCTAATGGAAAGGCTTTAGGCGATGGTGAAGAGGAAAAGGAGACAGATTCTGCCGGAGGGTTAATCCAGAGTTTTATTCCAGGGTCACAGATCTCCAAATCTTGGTAACAGCTCCAACAGAATCCCGACCGCCTGGTCCCGTGTCTTGTCAAGCCCGGGGAAAGGGGGAAGGGAAGGGACATGTGTGCCACCAACCAGGTGGGACGGGGGCAGTCTCAGAGGACAATGACACCTGGACTGGCCAATGACCACAGGGCTGAGAAGCATCTTTGGAACTGCACCAACTGGATGACGCCCTTGCTGGGATGTTAAGATTGACAGACAGCACTTAGCAAGGGAGAGGGGAAGGGAGAGGTTGGCACACCTGAGGGACTGGGAAAGGTGAAACAGGATACTGCTTCACACCGCAACAATGGGTCTTTATCACAGCTGTAGGTTTCATTTCATAATGTGAGAAAAAATAATTTGTTTAGCTATCATTTATCCTGTTTTTAAGTTTGGTAGACTTAAAAAAACCCTGCATGGTGTGGCTGTAAATATAGTTAATTTCAATATTTGCATAAACATTCTTATCAATAAAATTGTGTGGCTTACAATTTCACCATACCTCCCTGCTTTTTTGGGGGCAGTTTCCAACTCCAGATCAAATTCTTGTCTCAGTGGCCACAGGTTCACATTTCTCTCTTACATGTTTGTCTTGCTTGCTCCTTTAATTTATAGAAAGTGTCCCATACTCCAGCAAAACACTTGGTTTTGACTACCTATTCATTTTGGCATTTTGCTCCTCTGTTTGTCTTTTATCTCAGTTTTTTACTTTAATCATACTCTAGTGGTTCCTGCCTTTACTTCAGAATCCTTTACATAAAGATCTAACTTTTTTTTTTTCTTGAGAAAATGAGCAGTGATTAGCAAAGTGAATAGCAGGGTTCCTCATTTTCTAATTTGCATCTGAAAGTGGATACACTTATCATTCCATCAAAATTCCAGTTCTCTGGACTCAAAAGCAGCATCATGAACAAGTGCTTGGCTGTACAGTGCTCATGGACTCCATATTTTTTTCCTGACATTCTCTTAATACTGCTTTTTAAAAATTGCTTAATTACCTTCTGCAAAATACGGCACCCTTCTCTATAGACAGACTAATGTAGATTACAGTTATATTATTGGCTTTTTAAAAAGGTTCAGGAAAAACAACTTCAGGAGCAGTGAAGGCATAACAGAGGATAAACACTAAAACAGAAAGGGAAACCTAGGGTAAAGTAAGAAGCTGTGACTTGTCCAACAGTTTTCAGCTGTCTGATAGGTGTTGGATGCTGCCAAAACTTCACAAAATGAGCAGTGCAGATTTACACATAGCTCAGTCAAATGATATTTTTGCACATAGACATAAGTGTGTTTGTCAGGATGAAACTTTACAGTTACACTTGGATAGCACAGCATTACTGTAAAGTGGCATGTTATTATTATTATTTCAGCAAGTTTATTTATTTGCCATCAATGTATCATATCTTAACTTAATTTTATTGGTATCCCTGAGGTAAGATAACTTGAACTTTTCCCTATTTTTTGGTTGGCTAATTTTAATTTTTAAACTAGTTTATTCATTGATTAAAAGACCAACCCCCATGCCGTCTTATAATTCTAAAGACAGGTAATTGGCTGGTTTTTGTTTTGTGGGGGTTTTTTTGTTTGCTTTTTGTTTTTTCATTGGTTAGTTGGTTTGGTTTGTTTGTTTGTTTTGGCTTTTGCTTGATTTTTGTTTGTTTTTTTGGTTGATTTTCGGAGTTGTTTTTGTTTGGTTTTGTTTGGCTTTGTCTGTTTTAATTCTTGATTAACCCAAGATTTTGACACCAATTTCATTGTCTGGTAATGGTAACAACAGATAGTTTTTCATGTAGAATGACACTACTCTGCTTTACAGCAAGCTGCATGTTTTAATTACATATCAGTCTGGAAATGCAAGCCATGAAAAACAAAAATAAATCACACTGCAGCTTAGGCAAGACATTGTCATTTTGATAACAAATATACATTTGTTATCATGGCACTGGAAATAAAAAAAAGGAATAATTACATCAAGAGTAATGAGCAGTCAAGGTTATCTGAGCTTGTTAGTACCCAAGGGATGTGTGGCTGGATCAGAAGGAACAGAAGCACAGTAGGTTCAAAGTTGCTGCTACTCTACATTGATCATGGTCCTGTGAGAAGGTTTGCTGATATCCCAGACTTGAGGTTCCCTTTGCTGGTTCAGGTGGCACATTAGCAATAAGCCTAACACACACAGTTCTAGATTTCTTTCAGAAAGCTGCTCCTGGAGGATAAAAATAAATTGTCTATTAGTTTCACTATTGAAACTCTTTGTCCAGAAAATGAGGCTCCTATGTTCTGCTTGGCCTAGAAATCTTAAAACTTCTGCATCTCATCTAGATTCTCCTCCTCAGACTAGGATCCTTGTCTAAGTTTGAAAGACAGGTGCCTGCTAAGGAAGGCAGGAGCCTCTCTTGAAATGGAAAATTTAAAGCTCTTCCCTCCAAATTATTATAATTTTGAAATTACGTGGCTCTCAGGCAAAGATATGGGAGTGGGAATATCAGTTCTTTATTAGGAAAAATAATAAAAAAAAACAAAATAAAAATGCAGTAATACAAAACAACATTGACAGAGTCAGAACACAACCTGACACCTTGTGGGTCAGGGTGTTGGTAGCAGTCAGATTTAATAGTGGCTGCAGCCCTCCTGGAGTGACAGACGTGATTCTGTTGAAGCAGTGATCCTGTAGATGGGTGCAGTTTTCCTCTGAATGTCCAATGGGGGTGTAGATGGGCCAGGTCTTCTGGGAAGCCAGTGGGAAAAGAAAGCTGCTCCTCTGGGAATCCAGTGGAAAAGGTTGTCTGCGGTGTTCCAAACCTCAGATTAGCTCCTCCCCTTGGCTGGAGCATCTCACGATGGGATGATGTAATTTTTTCAGTCATGCAGTGACACTCAATGGCCCATTAACAGAAGATATCTTCCTGGAGGGAGGATGGATTGTGGAAGAGATAAAGAAAACTGCCCCACCTGGTTTTAACAGGTGGCCCAATTAACAGAAGATAGCTCCCCACCTCTAACAAATGGCAGTATAATACACACCCCTGGCCACATCTTGCAACCTGAGACAATCCTAAAACACAGGAGTCCAATGTGTAGGAATTTAGGTTCTTTCCAGACGTGTTGTAGATGTATTTTATATGCATTATTTAGACTTTTTTACCTGCTTTAACAGCACAAGTGCCTATTTTTCTTCATTTTATGAGGAAAAAAATTTGTTCCTGATAAAACTTTACACCAAAACAAAGAAAATCCTTGCAATATTAAGGAAGGCCTTAACTGTATCTTCTTTGACTCATTATTCCTAATGTTCTTTTCAGGCATGCAAAGCTTGAATGACTAAACCAGGCATTTAAGGCTATAAAAATCATGGTTCATTTTATAAGAAAAATAAGCCTCATTTTCTTGTGCTTTCTAACATATTACCAATGTCCCTTCTCTCTTTCAGTGCCCTTCTCAGACTATAGATACAAATTTTCACAATGTTTTTCAAAGTAACTGGATCTCCTTTGAAAAATTGTTGCATTTAATTTTCTATGATATAACTTATATATATTTTAATGACTATTATGACAAAAGTTATTCCTGCTTATCCAGCATAAGGTGATCTCTACCACCTTATTCTGAAAACCAACCTGAAGGCCAACTTACTGCATGATTAAAGCTGTCCAAAATCTGTTACACCCCAGGGAAATGTGTGTCCTCCATTGAAACCCTACTCAATTCCATCTTTCCAGTTTTCTTACTCAACTGTTCCTTTTTTTTTCCTTAAGTATACCATCATCCCCATAAGATTGGCACTGACATCAGGGTCAGCTCTTGCCCTGTACTACTCCTGGGCAATCAGAAAATGGAAAGCAAGTAAGGACATGAATGGTAGACATTGGACTAAGTTAGATGACCCTACAACCAGGCTTTGTAACCTGGTCTCATGACAAATGAAGAAACTGTAAAAAATAACACTAAAACATTAACCCAAATGTAGCAGAAGATCTGTCCATATAAGCTTTTCAACAGTTTCCTAGTGAGGGTGATTAAGGAAAGAGTTTTGGGAAAAATACAGAAAAATCAACATCTTCCATTGTCCTCTCTCAGCTTCCAGGATCAGAGGTATAACATGCACATGCCAGCAGCCTGTATTCAAAAAAGGAAGAAGTGATTTATTGTTTTCTATTGGAAGGAACCTAAATCTTAAATTAATTTCGGTCTTTGGAAAAGAGAATACCATTATAACAACTTGATTTCTTGAATAATATAGATCATAAAATGTCATGAAATGATTCCTCTGTCATGCCTTTTAAAAGTTTTGATCTGGATTTCAACTATAAATCCAACACATGTTCCACTGATCCTCATGTGGATATATATGTATGAGTGACTAATTCCTTATATATTAGAATTGCCCATATCCATTTTATGTCCTTGTTTAGATAAATACCACACTCACACGGGTACCTCATTTTATTCATTTCCTGTAATGTCCAAAAGTCAATTTTAGTATTCACCACTGACTTTTGACTCACAATTTTTCATCTTCTTTATATTTCTCTCTCCAAACCCCCTTTCCAGAATTTTACTATGATAAAATCTTTGCTTAACATCTTGTGTTTCAGATTCCTTGCCTTATCTTCTATCTCCTGATCTTTGCTCCCTATTGGTTTTCCAAGCTTATATACTTTTCTACCTGGCTTTATGAGTAGAAACACTGTGAGCATAGCTAGGTGAGATGGGTTGTTCTCTCCGTTTTTAATGGAACAGTAGCTTGCAGCAGCTATCAAAGGGAAAATTTGTTCAGGTTTGAAATTATAAACTGAAGAAAGCTCAGAATGTTTGGAAACGTACAGGTCAAACTTGTTAATCTTCCTCCTGAGCAAATAGTGTGACATTTTAAACAGCTGGATTTATTTACTGGCTCTTACAGTTCTGGAACCTGCAGGTCTTAGTGCAAGAAAGTATTCTTTGATTTAAAAGGAGTACCATTGCTTTGAAATTATCCAGTGAAAACTGTTCCAAAAGAATTATGTTGAGAAAGTGAGTAGCTTCATTAATAACTGAGGGCACTGGTGAAAAACATCTTCCTTTCTGAATAGTAGAGAGGAATTTGGGCATTTCTGTGGAAGTGCACAGACTGAAGTAAATTTCCAGAATCCTTGCAGAATGCCACTGGAGTGATCAGAATTGGTTTTTTTTTTTGCTGTTAATCTTCTGGCTCAGATCCATATGCTATCCTTCTTCAAAAGACAAGACTCTCTTAATAGAACACTGCCTACTTAAAACATAGGGCAGACTACATCTGTGACTCAGAGGTACAGGAACAGAAAAGATTAATGTCAGGGCGCACTGAGCATCATCCTTTATAATTTCTTTTTTCTGAAGCTTCAGTAGAAATCAGTGTTCATCCCTAACTCCATGTATACCAAGTGTAATAATTTTTTCACTAAACTGATGTTTACCTTGGTTGTGAACAGATAATAGAAATAATAAAAAGCCACAGGTGAGTCAGACAAGACAGTTGTATGACATTTTCTCTAAGTTAAAGAAAAGTTATCTGCAGTATTGTTGTATTATAAAATAAGGGCATTGTTAAAAAAAAACCACACACACAAAAAAAAAAAACCAAAAAAAACCTCCATGTAATGAAGTTTTATTCCAGAAATTTCTGAGATTTTTGTGGATAAGAAAGTAGGCAGAACAGTATTTCCAGTTCATGAACAGGTACCTCCTGTTCAGGCAGCTGCTGGTTGTGGATCTTATTCTGAGGCTGCTCAGCCTCAGCCACTGCTGTGGTTTAACCCCAGCCAGCAGCCAAGCCCCATGCAGCTGCCTGCTCACTTCCCTGCCAGTGGGATCAAGGGGTAAAAGCTAGAGGGGTAAAAGCTAGAGAGGTAAAAGTGAGAAGTGTAAGGGCTGAAAAACTCATGGGTTGACATAAAGACAGTTAAACAGGGAAAGCAAAAGCCACACACACAAAGAAAGCAAAACAAGGATTTACACTGCTATTCATAGGCAGGCAGCTGTTCAGTCATCTCCAGGAGAGCAGAGCCCCATCAAGTGCTACTTCAGAGGACAAATTTCATCACTCCAAACATCCTCCTTCCAGCTTCTTCTCCTCATTTTTGTCTACTGAGCCTCATGTATCATCTGGAGTATCCCTTTTGTCAGTTTGAGCCACCACTCCTGGCTGTGTCTCTCCTGACCTCCCAAGCACTCTCAGTTCCCTCACCAGCACAGCAGTATGAAAAGCAGAAAAGGCCTTGGGTCTCTGTAAGCCCTGCTCAGCAACAACAAAAACACCTCTATATTATCAGCTCTGTGTTCATCACAGATCCAAAACACAGCTCCATACCAGCCACTGTGAAGAAAATTAACTCTACTCCAGCTGAAACCAGCACACCTGCCCCTTAAAGAAAGAACTTAAATGCTTAGCACAGACCTCTGACTTGAGCAGGGTCCCAAGAATTAGCTATTATGGTGCACAATTTTTCAGTTTTGAAGTACCTTTGTCAACTTTGCTTACTGTATTTTCCTGTGAAGCTGTGTAGGAGCAGCACCACCAGGAAACAGACATTCACCATTCTGGCTCCAGTTTTGAATTTGTCAGATCCCAACAGTAGAACAGCTGGAAAAGGGGATCAATGTATTTGGCATTATGAATAGCTATACTTAATGAAGACATGACACCTGTAATGAAAATCCACAGAAGCTGAAAGACAAAGCTGTGTTTGTTAAAATAAATTCTTACATGACCTTGGTCACTTTAAGCTACCCAGATTTTAGTCAATTCAGCTTGTCTGAAGCTTTCTGGAGATCAAATCTAATTGAACAGTAGAAGCACCTGAGCATATGTTTTGGTCACTGTATGTGAAAGCCAATAATAACTTCCACCAGAATAGGAAGGGTGCCTCAACCTGTCTTTTCATTTGGCCTATTTTCAAAAGGTTAATGTAAGTTTGCACATAAGACTTTCAAGAGTCAGTTTCTTATAAAAGACAGAAAGAAATCTTTTGTGGATAGTTCCAATTTTTAAATATTGAAATTATGGAGATTCATAGAGAGTGCCATTAAGTTTAATTTATTTTCACCACTTGAAAATTTTATTTCTTAATCTGAATTTTAGACATGACTCTCTGTTATTGTAACCTATGCCCATTACTTTCTATTCTGTCTAACATGAAAAAGGAACTAAACTTTTACTGTTTGTAACGGGTTCGTTGACTGCAATAGTTCTCATCTTTTACTTTCATCTCTACCCTTTCTACTTTTTTAGGATTTTGGTTTTTTAGGTCCTTGCAGACTGTGTTTCTAAACCTCTGACCATTAACATTGCTATGTCATAAACTCTTCCTAAATGGTGAATTTTATTCTATAATTTTCCCATTTGAGAAGTATTTTTGCTTTATTAAACTTTTTAGGTCTGATTATGACACTTGAGCTGCAGTGCCAGACCATTGTCGTGCTGGATAGATAGGTAGAATTCTCTACAACTTCTTAGGCACAAGTCACATGGATGATGTTCAGAATATCATTTTAACATGGTTTTTCTTGAGTGTCTTCACCTTTTTTTACCACTGAACTAGTAAATCCCAAGTTGTACTCTCCAACTAATGTCAGCCTATGTTGCAAACATCAATTCTATTTTTCATGTGGGATTATTTTTTAAATTGTTTTATAATCACATAAAGTACCTAAAATAATGTAAAATAGAGGAAATATATCAATAATAGTCCTCCTCTATATTTTAGTTTTCAGAATTTTTAATTTAAGCATAAGAGGAACAAGTAAGAAAAGATAGTTTATGCTAATATAGGATCACTTTTCTTAAAGAAATTCTGAGAGCTCATGGTATAACACAATTAGATAAGGAAAACTACATTTTATATCAATGCAGTGAAACACTCACAGCCAAATGAAAGACGTGACATCACTGGTCTGACTGCATATCTTATATGCCAACAGCTTCTCCCAGCTCTGCTCTACAGGGATCATTGAATGACCATCTGTGACCAGTATAGCTATGTCAGTGAAAGTCATCAAAATAGTCCTGACATAAGATATTCAGGAATGTGCTCTATTTCCAAAGCGCTAACAACTACATGCTGAGCTCTCCCCTCCACCAATACACCTTTTTGGCTTTTTCCTGTGATAACTGATCTACACAAAACATCTTGACAACAGTTGCAATCAGATTTGAGGTTTTAAAGGGTTGATAGGGATTTTTCTGGCCTTCTGAGTTGGAGTGAGCTTTACTGCATTATGAGGAACCATTAATACTCTTATTCTTCTTTATCATATAAATGTGAATGAGATAATTTGTATCTTGTTGGCTGAAAATTAAGCACAACTACCATACCCCTCATAAGTAATGTAAAATTAGTTGCTTGATATATCTTATGGGTAGGGATATTAAGGAAAACAATTTAATAAATTTTCCCTGATTTATATTTTTAGTTAATGTTCAGAACATAATGGCAGAGAAGTTTTACTTTAGTATTTGCTCTGATAATCTGCTCTTAATAGTAAATACGGAATTCTTGAAAGAAAAAAAGGCTTAATATTCCAGGAGTCCCTAGAAGTTCTCCCAGTCTGGCTGTACCAGCAATTATATGACTCACTTTCAGTAAACCTTCAAATTTAGTATCTTTTAAAGTTACTGAAATTGACTTTCCAGTATCACTAGCAATTAATGAGATTTTAACATTTTCAAAGTATATAAGTAACATAAGAATTCCATTGATTTAGGTTTTTAAGTCCCTTTATGATCTGAGCATCAGAGTAAAGCTTATCAAAAATATTTGTTTAAAGGTTCAGATAGGTACTAATGAGTATTACAAATAAAATATATGAAGCACTTGTCACCTCTTTAAGCAATTTTGAAAATCCTCCAAGTTGTTAATGAATCTTTAGATAATTAAATAAAGTTGTGACTAGAGTTTTGTGATGGCTTTAGGGACAATGTTATTTTTGGTGTTGAGACATTATCATATATCTTATTCTTTTATTTAAAAAAAATACATTAGGAAAGAAGTTTTCTTTTTATAAAGCTATTGTACATTAGCTATGTTTGATGGACATATGTAGAAGATAGACATTTATTGATTTAGATTTTCCAGTTATTATCAACCAGAAATTATTGCAACTTCATTAGTTAATTAAATAGTTTACTAAGTCATCTATTTACTAGTTACTACGTCATCTTTTTTTACCATTCAAAGTGGCTGGTAGAGGCCAGCCCCCACTATTTCTAAAAATAAGAAAATGCATTTTACAATAGAATGTGAAAAACATAAGCAGAAGCTGATTTTTGAAATTACAATCTCCTATATAAATGTTTGGGAAGCACTTTATGACATTAAGTGTTTTGTAATTTTTTTCCTTCTTTAACTCTGATACTGCTGCTTTTTTTTTTTAAAGTCGCATCACTGAGCTGCCCAAGTTTCCTGTGACACACATCGTTTTATGGCTAACTGTTCCAGTTGTTTTGTTACCTATTTTAACACTACTGCAAGACATGTGAGAACTGACAAGTCACTTTTTTCGAGGACAGAAAGGTCCTCAAATGTCTAGATAGTGTCTAACAATCACTGTGTCTTTGTCAATGAACACATAGGAAGGAAATATTTGAGGCAGAGCTTCAGATTGAGTTCATATATCTTAAAAGCAGAAGTCTTTAAAGGAATAATGGACAATCTTAATGGGGTTTGGGGCCTCATCATTTTTAACAGTGCTCTGCAGCTTTCCAGACACCTGAATTACATTTTTCATCTCTGATGTACTAAATTCTCATAGTAAGGTAGAAGTTAGCATAAGAACTTCAGAAAGACATTTAATTTCACTTTATATCAAGGTATTTCTGTCCTGAAAGAATCCATTTTTCTTTTCCTTTTCATTTTCAAAATACATTATTCTCTTTCTCAAAAGTATCTGAGATGGATTTTAATGGGTATTACCAGGCTAGTTTTGGTAGCAGTTAAAACTTCTACCTGCAAAATGGGTACTTTATAAATTATACTATTTTTGAAAAGCAAATAATGTCTCTACTAAAAATAACATCTATTATTATTATTAAAAACAAAACAAAAAATCAAGACATATTTGAAAAGGCTTAGGGTTTATATATTTCCTCCGGTTCTATTAATTAATTTTAATAATTTTGAATTTATCCCAGGAATTAGGTATAAACAATGGGAAGTGACATTTTAAGCCATAGTGACCAATTTATATTTTCACTCAGCAATACAATACTCCTGTTTGCTATAAACACTGAAAATGTCACAAGAGCCCTAGATCCTTTTGATCACCAGGTCACTGCTTACTGTAATGCTGATTTATTACTTTAGAGTGCAACAGTTTAGACATTACTTATATGCATAGAAAAAGCCTCCATTTTTTACTAACACACAGGTTGAGTTACAAGAGTACCCCACCAAGGCTTGTGCTGCCTGTATTTTCACAATATGAGAGTTTTTTAGAAATAAAAAAATAGAAAAAGAAAAAAGAAAAATGCAGTACTACAGGAAGGTAAGAACTCCAGAGAACAAATTTTTGTGATTTTTATTTTGTCCAGTCTGATCTCCATCCTAAGAAATGCCCTAACAACTGCTTTTCATGGCAGTAGTGAAATGCATAAACTACCAAGGGTCCATTAAAGATATGAGCTTATCTGGAAAGGAGAGGGTAGTAGGCAAAGATGTGGTTCCCATATAGATGAATGATGCTATAGAATGTTCTTTTTATCTTCTGGCTTTCTCACATGGGAGAGAGTTCTGATGAAAGCAAGAGCATGATTTATCTGTATTTCCTTTATTTTTTCTGACAGATTTGAGTATGTGAAATATAGTCATAGAATTATAGACTATCCTGAGTTAGAAGGGACCCATAGCGAACATCAAGTCCAATTCCTAAAATGTCCATTTTGAAATCATTAGATTTCCAAATGGGTGGACTTCTTAGTCATGACTAAGGGTTTCCATGTGGTACTAAGATTTTCAAGACTATTTGAGGACTAAGAATTTTTATATGCACGTGATTTTATAAGTATCTCAATAGAAAAGCCTAATAAATCTCTAGTAGAAAACTGGGTCACTATCCTAAATTTTTAACATGTATATAAAACAGCAAAATTCCATTACTCTATTTAGGAAGCAAGAAATTATTAGTTCTAATAATCAATGGTCCCCAAATCAAGACTTCTTCAGAGTTTTATTTTTAAAATGCATATATGTACCTATCTCATCTGCATTAACTTTGCCTAACTCTCTTTTTTGCCATATGTCTTTCAGATCTACAGGGTACCAGAAAGATTGAGGGGTCTCAAATTTACCTCACACATAAATTGCAAAGTAGAGAGATTATACTAATAAAGACTTCTAGGGCTCTTTCAGGCTCTTTTCTACAATTCGATGGTTTCCTTTAAGAGAAATAGAGTTCTGCTAAATTCCTCTGAACATTTGTTTTAGGTATGGACATTTCATTTTGAAAAAGTGAAAAAAATATCTATTTACGTTGCCCACGGCAGAAATGCAATGCAAAAGCACAGGCGCTGAATCACATGAGAAGCATCTGCTGGACCAGCTGTTGCCACCATTGCAGTGCAAGAGGGTGCCCAGGAGTATTTTCTCCTGCAGTTTTGTTTGTTCATTTGGGAAGAATGATAGGTGATGGACTGCCAAGCTGAGATGTGATTATTGTATTAAAGAGTGATTTGGTTGACCTCAGGTGTACCATCTTGTTAGTGACTCCCATGACTGGACCGCGGCCAAGACATATTTGCTGGGGAGTGGACAGATTTATTGAGTGCAACAAGAGGGAAAATAATGTCTCTTTGTTATAATGGAGAATAGGCATGAGCTGTTAACCTAGATAGTATAGCAGAGATGATTAAATATTCATGATTGCCAAAACTCAGTAACAATGACTAACTTTTGTGTTAGAATGCTAGCTCACTGAGTGAAAAATGCACCTAAGCTGTACTTTATTTTGACTAAGAAGGCTGAAATGAAAAAGAGGCAGATATCTCTGAACTGTTAGACTTCTGCATCTGTCTTGAAATGCAGTTACACAGGTGCCTGGCAAGTACTTCAGGAAATCAGGCACTTGGTATTTTATTTCTATTCCTAGGAAGTTGTGACAGAAGGGCATGACTGAGACACTTGGGTTACATGAGAATGTACAAGAGCATCAGGTTCCTCACAGAATGATTCAGGGAGTTATCATAGCATTAAGTGATTATGCAGGAAATAGGCTACAGACTAATAATCAACCAGACCTTTTTGTAAATTTTTCCTAAGAATTTATCAATTGGAGAGAGAAAGCCTCATGTGTTTGGATCTTCATATTACAGCGTATAATCTTAAGGTATTTTATATTTCTTTGGGAAATCCAGCTATTCTAGTATACTACAGAATACATATCTCAAACCAGTATCTTTTCATTGTACAATCCAAGTGCTGCAAAGAAATTCTAAAGTAGGGTAGGACCTTCTACTCCACATCATTTTGCAGGAGCAGAATTTCATGTTTAAACACCACTTAAAGATCACATTTTCTCAGTTTCTACTAAGAAGTCAGGTTTACAGGTGTCATGGTGAAACCAGAAAATTTTGCACAGGCTCTTGCCCCTGAGGCCTGTATTATTTAGACTGAATTTTCCATTAGTATCAATATGTTCATCAATAGCAGAGGACCATGGCTTATGTTCTTGTAGGTGTATTTTGCAAACAGCTAGTGAGGTCATGAAATTAGTTTTGCAACAGCTTATTCAAACAACTGATGAGGCCAATAGTTTAGCTCTTCTCATTAGTGTTAGATATAAACCTTTGCCCCCAACAGTGAAAGATAAATGTTTAATTTAAGCAGATACCTAGTTCCCTTTATTAATGGATTTCCAGTATGCATTTGTAATGCTCTGTTTAGTGTTATGGGTTTTTTTGCAAATACATTCTCTACACTTGGCTGTTAGAAGTTTTAATATCTTTAATAAAATGTTCTCTAAACATCATTACTAAAATTCAAGCCCAATAGCAAACTGCTAGGGAAGTGTTTGCACTATCAAGGTCACAGTCTAAACAATTTATAACAGCTGTAAATATTTAATATGAGTTGGATACTCAAGAATTTTCATGCATTTATTTCAACTTTTTTTTCTGTAGTGCCCAGTGCATGTTGTTTCTTAGTGATGATTACATGAAGTCTATTAATAGACTTATAGAAAAAAATAAAATTTCCCAATCTGCCAGTCTACAACCTGAAAGTTGTAGAATTGTGTGCATTGTATGGCATGGCATAGAAAAAAACATATTGGAACATAAGCTTCTTTTTCCCTTGCATGTGCTTTCTAGAATGAGAACAAAGACTGCAGGTATATTTTGACAAATGTCAGGAAGATAAGACTCCTAACAAATACTAGGAGATGAAAACTCAGCTTTCTGAAAGGTAGCAGGAGCTTTGTCATTGGCTTGATCAGAGCTAGAGGTTCCCTTGGGGAATATATGTTTTGAGGTAATTGCCATGTTTTCACATTGTTAACTTTATGCTAATAGTATTTAAAGCATACCTATTCTGTTTGGGTAACAATGGTGAAACTAGATGCTATCCTTGTTTTGTTCTCTATCTTCTCATACTTAATAGTTAAAAGGGTTACATTGATATTGTGGTCAAATATCACTCATGCATATATCAAACTTCCATTCATTATACAGTCTCCATGGCATGTCTGACCTTCAGCCTAACAAATGATCCTTGATTATTATCTATTTACTGCATATTCAATGCCTATTGAAAGCATTTTTACACTTGTTTATTACCTTTTTACCTGGTTATTGTTAACTGCCAATAATATCCTGCAGTTAAACAATTTATGTCATATAAACCACCTTGCAATGCTTTTCAAATAGATATTGAAGTACTACAATGTAGGTTTTTCTGAGCCAGTCTTGAAGATGTGAATTGTCAATCAAAACTCAAAACTACCCTTATTTATGTAGCTATTTCTTTGACCTCAGTGGAAATTATTTTTTTATTCTGCATTAAGTACTATTTCATCTTACTTTAGGAGGATGTACTGGAAATAAAATGTGGTAATATCAAACTAACTTATTGCGAAGGGCTGAGTGAGTAATTCTTCCATATCCAGTGTCCTTATTGCATTGTTTCAATAGTCAGGAACTAGAATTGGAGTTATGGTTGGTAGTGCTGTTTTCATTAGTTCTTTCCTTCAGAGAATTCAAAATATATGCCAGCATTTTTTCCTGAGATATTCTGGATTGTATATACTTTTTATCAAGCACACTGCTATAATTTCTTCTGAATGACACTTGGGCTAATGTTCCTTTTAATTTGCTTGGGAAAGCACTAGACACATCACTGGCAGTTATAATTATTAAAACAATATTTGTTTATCAGGTTTATATTTATTCCAATACTATAATCTGCAAGAAGACGTGCCTGGTATCTTACTCTCAGTGTACAGGACAGGAGAAGTCAACATCCAGTTTTACTGGAATAAGTTGCTCAGGGAGGTGGCGGATCATCATTTCCGGAAGTGTTTGAGAGATATCTGGATGTGGCACTTGGGGATATGGTTTAGGGGTGATTATGGGGGTTCTCGGTTGTCAGTTGGTACAGATCACCTTGAAGATCTCTTCCAACCTTGATGATTCTGGAAAGGACCTCTGTAGATCACCTGCTTCAACCTCTCTGCTCAAGCTTTGCCACTTAGAGCTATTTTCCCAGGACTGTGTCCAGGTGGCTTTTGAATATTTCTAAGAGAGAATTCACAACCTCCCTGGAAAACTTATTCTGGTGTGGGATCTCAGCACATTGTTCCCAATGTCCAGAGATGCCAGGAGAACCCTTGGGGGTCTCGAAAATCCTGGAATGTTGCCAAGAGTGTCTGGTGGCTTGATTTTGATCCATCCACAGAAATAACAAGAGTTTGAGGACAAGAGAATCACTTTAGAGTAAAAGGTGTAAAATAGACACATTTAGAAAGTGAAATATAGATTTTAAGGTTTTTGGGTACAGGGGGGTTATGGAGACAAGATGGAAGGATCAGGGCGTGTCTTGTCCTTCTTCTTCCTTCTTCTTGTCCTCCATCTCCTGTGGTGATGTTGGCACTTGGGGATTGGTTTATGGTGAAGGTGCACTTGCCAACATGGGTGAAAAGCATTGGGAAATAAAGGTAAATATTGTGTACGTAGATATTAGTATAAAAAGACATGACCGCCCCGTGGGTGGTCAGAGAGTGCCTGTGACTGCTTGCAGATCAGACCTCTGTTGGGCAGACAGAAAATTTTGTAGATAAGAAATAATAAACAACCTGAAGACCGAAAAGCTGAAGAGTCCAGACTCATCCTTTAAAACGCGTGCCACCCAAGAACCACACTACCCGTGTCGGGGCAGAGACAGACAGCCGAACCCGACATTCTGGTGTTCAGCCACCCTCATAATGAAAATGTTTCCTGAAGTTCAGAGGGAATCTCCTTGTTTTGGTGTGTGTCCATTGCCTCTGGGTCTTTCATTCAGCAACAGTGAAAAGAGCCTGACTCCAGGTATGACCAGTCCTTCAGGTATTTATATGTAGTGATGACATCCATCATGCTATTTCACTTCTCCAGCCTGAGTAGTTACAGTTCTCTCACAGCCTTTCTTCACAGTATAGGAGCTCCAGTCCATTCACCATCCTTATGGCCATCCACTGGACTGTCTCTGCAGGTCCATGTCTCTCTTGCAAGGAGGATTCCAGAATGTGACACAATACTCCAGGTGTGACCTCACCAGTTCAGAATAGAGGGGCAGGCTCTCTTGCAGCCCAGGACACCATTTTCTATCTGTAAGAGAACATTGCTGGCTCATCTTGAACTTGGTGTCCTCCAGGACCACCACGTCGTATTCTGTCAAGTTTCTTTGCAGCTGAGCTGTTGATTGAAGCTCACAGTGATTTAGCCAAAATTTTAAAAGACTTTTAAATTGTCCTTAAGCTCTAAGGAATAGTAACCAACTCTGATATGTTATCCTATTTGAAAGAACTAAAAATACTACAGTGGAAGCAAAAATTTTGAAACATTAATTTAATTACATTTAAGAGGAATATTTTATTTTGAAGAACTTCAGCGAAGAAACTGTGCCTAATTGAGAAGGTTAATACGGAATTTAGGAATTCCCTTCAAACTGTCATTTCTATCAACTGTAAACATTCACATTAAACTCTGGACTTTCCCCATTATATTTTACTCTCCAGAGCACTATCATTCAAATGCAAGATTAGTGGACTTTATTTCTTCATAAATCCCTCCAGATTTTAGAGAAGGGCCATGCATGCAATATGTAGAAAAGAAAATGAGATAACAATAGCTAGATTTTTGTTAGAGAAATAGGTTTTCCACCTCACAAAATTTCGGGCAGAAGATCAATTTTTTCGTTCTGCATTTTTCTCTCTTAACTGTTCCTTGCTTGTGAATGTGTGTTCCACTGGAGAACTTTTACAAGTTTTCAGAAGTGGTATACAATATGCAGCTGCCTCATCAAAGGCATCTATTACCATTTTAAATGCCTCACTGTAATCAGTCATTTTAGATAGGTCTGGCAGATTAACAGATTTTTCAGTGGTTCTGTACACTTCTTACGTGATGATGTAAAGCAGATGAAATATCCTTGGACTCCTGAAATTGCTTTAAAAGCTTATCTGCATCCCACTCCAAATGCTTTCTAGTTTTTCAGGGAGTGTTTTAGATTGTTCTAATGACAAGACCCCCTAACTATTTTTTTCCTTATGTAGTAAATTATAGACAGTATACTAAAAATTAAGTTCTATTTTTACATAAGCATGTGTAGTACAGCCATGGAGGTTGAAGAATTATAGCTTGATATTTTATTGCCAATTATTGATCCCACATGTATAATTTATAATACTGCATTACACAAATTATGAAGAAATGTGATTTATTGTTGGCATGATTGCTCATTATATAGCAGTCTTAACTGGTTTTCTTCTAAACTAAAAATAAAAAAGTGTGTGCATATATAAACACATGTCCTTTTCCTTTTAAAAAACCATATTCATATAAAGGATGCAAAAATTCTTGAATTGCAGATAATTATCTAAGCTTTAATTTCAACATTAGTTGATAAGAAAACTAGTCTGCTGCACATTCATGTAATGAGACTCAATTAATTAATTCTAATACAAAGGTCTGATTTGACTAGAAGAAAACCATTAATTCACCTGGATTTCATTTCCAGACAAGACCATCAGTTTACAGGAAGGAGTCCCAGCTTTGGAAATCTTTTAAACTTCAGCACAGCTTTGCAAATGTCTGTTAACTGTTCATCCAGAGTGTTGTGCTGCCATTCAGAAGGATCCTGACAGGTTGGAGAAATAGGAAGAGCATAAAATTCTGAAATTCAACAAATATAAATGCAGGGCCCTGCACCTGTGGAGGAATAACCCCATGCATCAGCACAAGCTGGGGCTTGACCTGCTGGGAAGCAGCTCTGAGAACTCTTTTCTTCACAGGAACACAGTTTTGACAAAAGCAGCCAAAGATGCAGGTGTTTCTCTTCCTCCTCCCCCCTTTTCAGTGAGACCAGTCAATGGCACTTCCTAAGGTTCACTTGCGGCAGCTGGGTTTGTAGGGAGCCTGATGTCTCACGCATAAACAAGAACCTGACTTTCCTGTCCTGGTATGAGTGCTTAACTACAACCTGACCTGCCACCTTCCATTTCCTTCTGACAATATTTGAAAGAAAATGGGAAGTTAAATGCATTCTGTAAATCCCTATTTGCATTAATCAGATGAGGTTGGAAACATGCACCATTTTGAGGCTCTCGAACTGAATGGTCACATTCTTTTCACCAGAGAGACTGAGACATGAGGGAAGACCCTAAGAAAATGAAGAACCCTGGTGCTAAGGTGTCACCTGAATTCTGCAGTAGCTGAGCAGGGATTTTTGGAGTCTTTCACTTGAATGGAAAGTCTTAACTTTTGCTCTGATCCTTCTATAGCTATGTAAGCTGTATTTTGTTACTTCTGTATGTTGTAAATAGTGCAGATGGACTGTTGCACTGTGGACATACAGGCTTGGTGTTGTAGTGTGTTTTGTTAAGTTATTAGGTTGGTTTATTCCAATCCCCTTCTGTCTGAAAATGGTTCTGCCTCAGTTCTCCCTTCCCGCCTTTGGAGCTGTCTGTCTTCCTGGCTCCACCCCAGCCAACAATGTATCCCCTAAACTCCGCCCCAGTTTCCCTGGAAACCCTTGTATCTTTTCTTCTGATCCCTCCCCGGTACCCCGCCAATCACTCTCACTCCCCACCCTTACTGCTAGAATGTTCCAGCAGGGGAGTTCGATGGTTGGCTGAGGAACCGGGGCCCCTCCCCAGAATGTTTCCCGTTGGTGTTGCCCACGTGTCAATCCCTTGGAGCCCACTCCCCACTGCACCCCCATTGGCCCAATGCCTGGCACCTCCCTACCCCCTAAAACCTGTTGTCAGCGCCCCCCCCCCCCCCACCCCGTCTTCTCCTGTCGGTCCCTCCGGATTCATTAAAGCCTGGATTAAGCCACAGTTGGAGTCCGCTTTCTTCTTTCCGCTGGTTGCAGCCTTTACTGGACTCCGTCCTGCACAAGGTGTGCCTACAGCCGCAAGCTGGGCACTGCCTTAGGCGCTATCCCGAAGCCAGCTCTCGGGAGAAGTGCCCCCTTGTGCTGCTAGCAGTGCTGGAGCTAGCCGGACGCTGACAATTGAGAGCCACTGCTGCAGGCTTGGTGCTCTATTTTTTTGAAAAAATTGATTAATAAGATGAAATTTAAAAAGATATTGAAAAATAAATAAAGAAGTAGAAATCTCAAGCAAAGGCCTATAACATTTTTAATGTAATTTTTGTTCTCTTTTTTTAAGGTATAAATAAAGAACGCAACCATAGAAAAATGATGTAATGTTATGAGACGTCATGATTAAGGCCAATAGAAGAAAAAAATTATTTTACCTTATAATTAAAGAATATTCCTGCTGCTATTACTAATTTTTCATTCTCACATCTAACTTACAGGGTACAAATGTCTGAATTTATGTTTCTTTTTTTCTGGGAGCTGTTAAAATTGTTTTTAATTAAAAAAACCTCTTTCAAACTGCAGCTGTGATTCATAGTGTTACTGAAAACAATCTCTGAATCTATTATTGTGAGTAATTAGATCAGATTTTATGAAAGAAACTTTCAATCACACTTAACTAGATACTCAAGAGAGCTCAGAAATCTTTTATATATCTTTTTAGAACTAAGGTGTAGATTTCAAAGTTGTTCAATGGCTCAGCATTCTTAATTTTTATAAATGTAGCTGTATGTGATTTTTATAATCTGAATTAACTAATCTGAACAGAAAACACTTTAGAGCATCTTCATTTACCTTTAAGTAAGAATGGAGGTTTTTGGAAACGCTGATCCCAGCTACAGGTACTGAGCACATCACAATCTGACATTTCGAGAATTGTTTAATATCCTCATTTCTTTAGATTGCAATTTAAGTTGAATGTCATTGAAGGCATTCTTTGAATGAACTCCCACAACCATTGTGTGTGAGTCTATCTGATGATTCATCCAGATTTCTGTGGAAATTTTAATTCAGTCGTGGTTCCTTTGGTTCAAATGTGTACAAATAGTGATCAAGACTGAGATTTTGGAGGATCCAAAAAATAAACAAACTCTTAGAAAAAATATCTCATGGAAATTGCTACTAAATTTAATTGATATATGATCCATTAATATCTGATGCTTCAAGGAAACATTATCAGCAGGCTTCAATTTCATGCAGTTTCTTCAGTTAGTATTTGGTGAAAAACATTAAAAAACCTTGAAAATGAGATATAAGTTAAAAGGTTTTGAAAATTTTATAAATTCTATCAAGAGAAAAAAAAAAGTTTTGTAGCAATATTAAATTGATGATTTTTAAGCTGTTGGTTTTTTCCTGAATATTTGACTAATACTTGCAGAATTTTCAGTTGGATGATGATGAATCAAATCATCTTAGGCTGTTATTTTGATGCTGTTGGATACCAGGAAAGACTTCCCAGTTCTCCTTGAGATTTCTCTTTCATTTTTTCTTGGTTTTTTTTAGGACCCACTGTTAACAAAGAAACTCACCACATGGAAACCCACATGTTTGGCCTGAAAAAAACTTTATCTTTACTGAAAAAGTAAACAAGCTATTTGATTCTGCAGTGTTATGGTTATTAATATTATTCCTTTAGAAGAAACAAGCTTGCTACTGAAAGCAAGATAACTCTTCTCATGGAAGTTTCTGAGATGATCACAATTGTCAAGCAAACAATATAATTTTATTTTGCATATTTACAAGATGCAAGAATGCATAATCTGAATATTATTGGTAAATACTGGTGTAGAGAAGAAGGGCAAATTCCTTAAAATAATTATTTCAAATAGATTTATTGAAGAGCATTTATCTGAGCTTTTTGAGACTGACTAAAGCCGACAAAAATCTGCACTGGTAGTATAAAATGTTAGGTGGCGTCACCAGGGATATTTCAGTTGGTAAGCTATTATTTGAGCCTTTCTGTGAGCACACTTTGGCTTTTGAATAGTACTTTCTTCATTCCATAATAATAATAATTTAGACTATGGTTCATTGCATTCTGTTAAAAGACATAATAAATATAGATCATGAAATTACCATGGGTGTTATATAATAGTGGATATTTTTTGACAAAAAAAATTACTCCTTTTAAAAAATAATAGATGACCTCCAGGGAAGCTGTGAGTAGTCAATATCTATCATGAACATCACAATGGTTATGTTAGTTTTCATAGTTCCACTGACCAGAGTAAATTATTTTGACAGTCCATGCAGTTTATCTACCACTCAAAGGTTTTATTTGGTTACAGAAAAAGTTACCGTATCTCATTCTAACAAATAGCATTTCATGAGAATGATATTTTTAACCTATAGGTAAAATGATCAGGAGAGCATGGTCTCCTGGGGTTGCCATGGTTCTCTTCCTTATGTTGAACAGTGCTGTGCTGTACTCCACTCAACAGCCCAAAGAGGACCAGTGCTCCAACAACCAGTATTTTAGATCTCTGAAGACCTAGCACTGAAGAAATTAAATTAAATACCACTGATAAATTGCCTTAATAAATTAACAGTGTAATCTCAAATTATGCTGTAATCTGATGCATTTGGCTTGGTTTTGCTTGGTTTTTTTGGGTACAAAACACAATAGAGATGCAATTCAAAAGATGAAGAGTATAAATACATCTTTATGGATAGAATCCTTCCACCTTTCCATTCGTATCCAGAAAATCAAGTGTGACAAGAAATGCTAAAAGATATTGATATATTTTCCCAGCTTCAAAACTGCAGCTAAATACTCCATGTCATCATCTCTGAAGCAGAATTCCTGGTTTAGACAAAGCAAATTTTTGACAACATCAACACAAATGCTACAATATAAGATGAGCTTCTATTGTCACTAAAAAGCTCTGTCACTAAATTTGCAACCTAAAACCTTTAGGTTTTAGACTTACCAGGAAACAGTATGTCCTTCTGAGTAGTAAAAATACAATTTATAAGCTATATTATTACATTTCAGAGGCACTTCTTCCATTTGCCTAGCCACATTTGTATTGCACTTTTAATAAAGGCCCCTAGATATTGCAGAGGAGGGCTTTTCAGTCTGCTTATAGGCTCTTAAACCACTACAGAAAATTTTGGATTTTTTCAAACCTCTGGCTGTTCAGTCTGTGACAGGAGGAATACAACATAGTGGTGACTAGTAGGTCTCTGTGTACTTTAAGTGTGAGGTAATACAATAGATCACCATCTTTCAACCATTCTATTTATCAACTTTTAATTAGATCCTTTACAGCTACACATCCTTTGACCTGAGCTAATTGATCATTCATTGTGGTTTTAATAGATTTCATAATAATAACACTTGGCACTAATATAACACTTGAAATTTTCAAAGTTAAATATTTAAGTAATTAACCCACAGAAAGCCCTTTGGGAGTTAACAGTAAGTAAATACTTAATTCACTTTATGAAACAGGAATTTGGAGAACTTGGAGTGATTTGACCAAGAACAGGGAGTGAATGAGAAAAGGCTCCTTAAATAGAATCCAGGAGAAGCTGATAAAGTGGGGTGAAAGTCATTACTAGCATTTTACTGAAAATTTTGATAATTTGAAACATTTTATTTCCAGATTTGAATTAAGCATGGGTTTGTTTCTGAAAACAAAATAAAAATAAAATACAAAAATCTATTACACATATGTTAACTTAAAATGTATGTTTTAAAATAATAGTTTTAAATTAATTTTTTTTTCTTGTTAACCTCATAAAGCTGGCTCTCTTATAATTCTATTCTTCATGGCACATCTGTAGCTTTAAAGTAGTCTGTCAAAGTTGCAATAGACAGTAGCAAAACAATTACAAAACTTTTTTATTTACTAAAAAGTAAGAAAGGAAGATACTGCAGAAGGAAATATCTTGTTTCCATGGGGACACTTACTTGAGAATAATGTGATTCCAAAAGTTGCAGAAAAGCATTTTTTTTTTCTTATTTAATTAAAATGTAACTTTAACAGTCAAAATACAAGTCCACAGTATCTTGATGTCAGTCAGAAAAGACAGCATTTAAATTCAGGGACAAAAAGTAATCTGACAAGTAATCTGAGGATAATCTTGACAGATTTTGGGGTTGGGTTCTGCCGCTGTGACTGTCCCTATGAAAGCCCGGCTGAGGAAGAGAAAGGTCCAGCCACAGCCTCAGTCGAGACGGCACTCCTCCGACACGGAGCCGGAGGTGTGTGCCGACCGTGGGTCGGGTGAAAGGGAGGCCACGGATAGAAAGCGCAGCCGCACCGCAGGTCTGAAGAAAAGAGACGACTCTCCTCCGCTGGGGTGGGGTAACTTGGATTTATTGTAGGGAAGGGAAGAGCGGGAGAGTCGCCCAAGGTGGCGAGCAGAGGAGAGCCCCGAACCCCTCTGGGGATCGGGTTATAAAGGTAAGGGGTGGGTACATAGGGAACCAATCATAGAAAGGGAAAACTGATGCATTGAAGAACTGACGGGTGGTGAGAACCAATAGGAACAAGTTGAGGGTGGAGCCCAGGCCTTCCAGCCAATCACTCGACACCCAAGCTAGAAGGTTCTAGAACTTGAGGTGGGGTGCCGATGACTGACAGAAGACCTGGGGAGGAGATACAGCGACAAATATAGGAAAACGGGGAGGGGAAACAGTAATTGATATAAAACCGAGGGTTGAGCCAGACCAACTCATCAACAGGGAAAGGGGAGAACGGAACAAACCAAACGCGAACTACAACATCTCCCCCTTTTTTGTTTAAAAAGGAAAAGAAATGGGGGGGAATCAACCAAGTCTTTAAACTAAATGGTCGTCATCTCTCGAGCTGTTTCGGAGTCTATACTTTCGCTGTCTGCGCTCTCGGAGCCAGAAATCGAGGCAGGGTCCTCCTCGACTCCGGGGAGTTCCAGGTGGTTCACTTGAGCTGCTGTGGCATTCAATAAAAGTCTCTTGATTAGTCCCCACAGCAGGGAGCAGGCGGCAGCGATGACGACTATAACTAAAACCAAATACAAAACAGATCGAAGTATGGACCCGGCCCATCCCGACAGTCCCCAGCCTTTAAACAGGTTCCCCAGCCAGTCCGACGTCTCGTTTTTGATTTCATGGACGAGTTCCTTCATTTTGCGTATGGAGACCCTCGCATCCTCTGCCTTAGATGACAAATTCAAGCAGCACAGGCCCTCGAATTCCTCACAGCTGTGATGGTGGAGCAGCAGGAGGAAATCGATGGCCGCCCGATTTTGCAGGGTCGCCTTCCTAGTTATCTCCTCGTCTGTGAGGAGGTCAGTCAAAGCAGCTGAGGTAAAATTCGCCTGCTTTGCCACCCAACACTCTAGGCGGCCTAATTCACCCAGAGACTTAGCGATTGACACCCAAGGTAAAAAGATGGTGAGCGCAATCGATTTTGGTCTTGCCCAATGTTCAATTTTTGAGTCGCAGTCCGGGTCGAAGTCTCTAAGATCTCTTTTGGAAATTGCCAATTCGGACTGCGACTTCTTAATTTTCCAATCTCTAATTTGGGTAACGTTGGGGGTAAGCAGCGTCAGCTTGCTGAAAGTGCAGACGCCTCCGGCCAGACGAGGGGGGATGCCAGCCCACGCACGGTCTCCGCAAATGAAAAAGGTTCCTCTGGGCAGCGCTAATGGCTTTACGCCAAGGGTGGAGGCAAACGGTAACCTGATGGTAAAATTGCACCATCGCGCTGCCTGGTACTCAGGACTAGATGGTTTAGCGTCCGAGTACCTCGAGGAACCAGCAATGGGGGAGTACTGAAACCAAATGCAGGCTGAAGCTTTCGTGGAGCCAACTAAATGAAGCTCTGGAGGGTCGGACTGCAGGGGGGTCAATTTCCTGAGCCCGTCCCTCCAGGCGTTCTGGGCGTCTACCATTAAAGGGGGGTTGCGCTGAAGTAAAGAACCTAAGGTAACGTTAAAAGGAAAGGGGAACTCAAAAAGAGGCAGAGGGATCCCCACTAGGCATGACGACATCGGGTCTTCTGCTGAGCCAAGGTCCAGGCAGATGTGCTCCTGGCCCATGGCTTGAGTGAGGGTTCTCCATACGTTCGCCCTTGGCTGGGGAACGATCCAGGGGCTCACGGGTGGTGTCCGAGTCCCAGCGAGGAGGGCCGTCAGGAGGGCAATGCTGGTCAGTGGGTCCATGCCGGTGGGGGATCAACTAAAAGTAAACAGAAACACAAATTAGGGAAGTCTGGCTCAAAGGGGAGGGGGGAATCCGGTCGGTGGTCAGTGATGGTTCGCCCACCAGTCCCTCCGTTTCCGCCGCCAACACGCCTCTGCGACCTGCGAGACCGGTTCTGGCTTTACACCCCGCTTAGGGCGGAAGGGCTTGACCCACATTGATGGTATCCATCTCGGACCTGAGGGAGTGGACACGCAAGCGTATCCCCTACCCCAGGTCACAAGATCAAATGGCCCTTCCGTTTTCCAGGTCTCCGGATCCTTAATGAGGACCGGGGGCCTGGCCCTAGGTTGCAGCTCCTCGTGCTTCCCGAAGTGTCGCACGATGGGCGGGTTCAGATTTTCAAAGGAGCAGTTTAGAAAATTGATGGTATACATTGCCCGTGCGAGACGGATGTGAGGGGACTCCACCTTCACGGCTGATTGTTGCTGCTCCAGAACCCTCTTAAGGCTCTGGTGGGTCCTCTCCACCACGGCTTGGCCTGTCGGGGAATAGGGGATGCCGGTTTTATGTTCTATTCCCCATTGCTGCAGGAAGCTCCGCAGTTCCTTGGACTTGTAAGCTGGGCCGTTATCCGTTTTGATTACCTTAGGGATGCCCAGGACTGCAAACGCCTGAAGCATATGCTTCCTGCAATCCGCAGCCCTCTCACCTGTGTGGGCAGAGGCAAAAACTGCACCAGAGAAAGTATCAACAGAGACGTGCACAAACTTAAAGCGGCCAAACGATGGAACGTGAGTAACATCCATCTGCCACACCTCACAGCTGGACAGCCCACGGGGGTTAGCTCCAAGCGGGATGGAAGGGAGCTGGTGGGATTGGCAGTGTGGACATGTAGCCACGATGGCCTTGGCCTGCTCGCGCGTCAGGTGGAACTGCCGAACTAGGCCAGGCACATTCTGGTGGAACAACTGGTGGCTGATCTTGGCTTGGCCGAAGAGATCAGGGAGCGGGGCTGCTTGAACGGGGGCGGCAAGGGCATCGGCATGCTGATTGCCCTCCGCGATGAACCCCGGCAAATCGGTGTGTGATCTCACGTGCATAACATAAAAGGGTTGCTCTCGGTGGGAGACCAATTGGACTAACTTGGAGAGCAAGCTATACAGTGTTGGGTTAGACACCTCCTGCAACACCGCATTTTCAGCTCTAGACACCACTCCTGCGACATAAGCTGAATCGGTAACCAAGTTGAAAGGTCCAGGGAACCTCTCAAAGGCTCTGACGACTGCGTCCAACTCGGCTATCTGAGGTGACCCTTCAACCTCAGTGATGTCGGACTCCCACTCCCGAGTTTGGGGATTCCTCCAAGTCATAACTGACTTGTGGGATCTCCCAGACGCGTCAGTAAAAATGGTCATTGCCTTTAGAGGGGTTCTACTCTGGACCGATTTTGTGGATAATACGAATTCCTGATTAAATAATTTGTGGGCTGGCCGATCGACATTAATTTGGCCGGAGTAGCTGTCTAGAGCGAACTGCAAAGCTGTGTTTGTTTGTAGAAGGCTGTCAATTACCCTTTGTTTTAGATGGCCCGAATCTAATTTGAGAGGAATGTGTATGCACGCGAGGTCTACACCTGCCAGCTCTCTGATCCTTAGCCTAGCCTTACGGATCAATTCTGCCACCAGTTCGGCGGGCTGTGTCATTCTTTTGGACCGATGATGGCTGAGGAACACCCACTCTATGATCAAGAGGGGGTCACTCGAGCCTCGGTCCCTGCCTTTGGTGGAGTCGTCCCACTGAAAAATCACACCGTGGAGGTGTGGCAGTTTGCCGCAGATGATAAACTTGAATGGCAGGCCCGGGTGACAGCGGTGGGCCTGCCTGGCCGAAATCAGTCCCTGTATTTTCTCTAGTGCGGCCCTTGCCTCTGGGGTAAGGGTCCTAGGAGAACTTAGCTCCTCTCCCCCTTTCAATAAATTGAAAAGGGGGGCTAGGTCTTCGGTTGGTATGCCCAGCCAAGGCCTTACCCAGTTCAAAGACCCACACAGTTGATGAACGTCCGCTAAGGTTTTAATAGTTGTTACAATAGCCAATTTTTGAGGTACAATGGTCCTCTTAGTGATTTCCAGGCCCAGATACTTCCAAGGTGGCACCCTTTGAATCTTTTCCTGCTGGAGCTCGAACCCTGCAGCAACCAGCGCATCGACTGTCAGGTCAAGCGCGTGGCCAAGTATGTCGGCGGTCGGGGCACACACCAGGATGTCATCCATATAGTGATAGATGATGGCATCCTTTATCACTGCACGGATTGGGGACAACAAGGAAGCGACGTACCATTGGCAGATCACCGGGCTGTTCTTCATGCCTTGCGGAAGAACCCGCCAATGGTAGCGCTTGCTTGGGGATTCACGGTTGATGGAAGGAACCGTGAACACAAAATGCGGGGCATCGTCCGGGTGAAGGGGAATTTGAAAAAAGCAATCCTTTATGTCAATTACTGCCAATTCCCAATTTTGTGGGAGCATCGTTGGGGACGGCATCCCTGGTTGGAGAGGCCCCATGTCTTCAATAATGTTGTTAATTTGTCGGAGGTCGTGGAGGAGCCGCCACTTGTCCTTATTGGGCTTTTTAATGACAAAGACGGGAGAATTCCACGGTGACGTGGTCTCCACGATGTTACCCTTAAGTAGCTGCTCCTCAACGAGCTCCTTGAGCGCCGCCAATTTCTGTTTCTTGAGCGGCCACTGCACTACCTGGACTGGCTTATCCGATTTCCAATTGAGCTTCCAGGTAGGGCGCTCATCAGTGACCGCCGCCCGAAAAACCTGGGGAGCCGCTGGAAGGTCAATTCGGGCTCCTCACTGGGCTAAGAGGTCTCTCCCCCACAGGGGCTCCGTGTAATCCAAAATGAATGGGCGTATAGAAGCCAATTGCCCATCCGGCCCCGTGATTTGCACGATGCTCTTGGATTGTCTAGCCAATTGAAGTCCCCCAACACCACGGACGTGTCCAGGCGCGGTTTGCAATTCCCAATGCGACGGCCACTCCCGAGAAGGAATGACCGTGACATCCGCCCCAGTGTCCAGTAGGCCTTTTAGTTGTTTACCTTCCCCCCCTTTAGTAATATAACAATTGAGGCGCGGTCTTTCATGCCCCAAAACCTGGGCCCATGCGATGTTCGGCGTGGTGTGTTGTGATGTTTGAGGCAACTCCCAGGTAATTTCCGGCACAGGGATTGCCTGCGCTACTATCTGCCCCTTAGGCAGAAAAATGGGGGGCTGGACACAGTGCAGGCCGACGGCAAACACTCCCAGGTCCGATGGTAAGAGGCCCGGGATAATGTTTACTGTCGGTGGTGTGTGTTTGGTGTCACCGACCACAACATACTTGCAACGGATCCGTCCCCAGTTACCTGGGCACTCCGGGTCGACGGCAACGAGTTGAAGGTCGGAGGTCCTCAGATGAAGGGCCTCCGAGAGCCGCAACCTGTAGGGTGTAAAAGCAGAAGCGGTCGTTAACACAGGTCTGGTCTGAATTGGTAAAGCAGAGGTCAAATCTGGCAAAAATAAGTCATATCTGGTTGGCGGCGGCCCCTGGTCTCTTTCCCCCTGGCGCTTAGATGTTGGAAGGCCCGCCTGATTTTTATCGGCGCGCAGGGGGGCACTGCGCTCACGCCTTAGTTTTTTGGGGGATTAACCCCCAGCTGTCCCTGCTCCCTTTTAAACCTATAGAATTCTGCCCGTAGAGGGCAGTCCGGCATCCAGTGTCCGGTCCTTCCGCAAAGGTGGCAGGGTGCGGAGGACTTTGATGAAGCAACGGCCGCAGCACCCTGGTCGGTGAAGGGTTCTTCTGCCGCGGCGACTCGGGGAGGCGGAATCCTCTGTCGCAGTCCCTGGTGGTCAGCAGTGGGACTTTGCGCGCGCACACCTCGAGCATTTCGGCCAGTTGCGGTGCCGGGTGGAGGGGCAAGCTGAGGATGGCGTCCCTACACGCCTGGTTGGCATTCGAGGACGCCACCTCTCACAAGATGGTATTCCTCGCTCCCTCGTCCGACACCTGGTGGTCAATGGCCCTCCTTAACTTCTCTACGAAGTCCAGGAAGGCTTCGTCTGGGCCCTGGAAAATCTTGGAAAATGTGGTTGGGGGTGCGCCTCCCGGCAGTTCTAAGAAGGCTTTCTCTGCGACGGTTGCCGATGCCTTCAAAGCCTCCCGGGGCAGGGTACTCGCTTGGGAGTACCCATCCTCCCAGTCTCCGGTCCCCAGGAGCTGGTCAATCGCCAATGGGCGACCTGCGAAGTCAGCGCCCGAATGGGGTTGGCTCCACAGGCTCGGGAGAACTTCAGTCACCCCCCTCTTCCAAGCGGCTTCCCACATTGCCCGCTTGGATGGATTTAGCAGGCAAGTGAAAAGCCGCCGGATGTCGAAAGGGGTGATGTCTGCTTCGGAGAGTGTTGCTTCCAACACTCCCCGGAAGTATTCGCTCTCCCAGCCGTACTCTTTTTGAGCCTTGACCAGCTCCTTAATCTGGGAGTGACTCAGGGGGACCCATTGGCGATGCACTCCCCCTCCCACTTCTGGTTGGTAAACAACCGGAGCTGCCGATGGTACCGAGGCCGGCTGCGGCTCCCGGCCCCTGACCTCCCCCCCCCCAGACCCCAAACCGTGGGAACCGGAAGGAGGGGCGTGGGAACCGGAAGAAGGGGTGGAGGAGGCGTGGCAGGAGACTGGGCGGCCCGATGACGAGGGGCCGTCCCCGGAGGCAGGAGCAGGAGGCGGGGCGCAGTAGCAAGCGGTAGGTGGGGAAAGGGGTGGGACTGTGGGAGGAGCAGTGGGAGGAACCGTCATGGGAAAAGAGGGAGGGGAAACGAAATGGGAGGGATCAGATAGAGGGTGGAGCTGGGAGGAGGTCGGGAAGGATGGGGCGGGGAAAGGGGAGTGGCCGAGAGGCAGGAAGGGGTTAGAACTTGGAAGAAAGGGATTCTGGGATGAGGACGGGGGTTTTCCCGCCATCTCGACCATGCGGTCGCCTCCATTTTGGGCTGCATGGCAGCCATCTTGTAACATCGGAGGCGACCAGGGATCCACTGGGGATTGAGTGAACTGGGGTTCGAACTGGGGTATATAACTTTTGGACTTGGGGATAGGAGCCGGGGAGGTAGGGAAGGCTGAGGAGCCCCCGAGAGTTTGGCCAGAACTCTTGGGGCGGGGGGACCAGGTATTCTGAAGAGGGCCAGGGGATGGTGGAACGCCCTGTGCCTGGCTGGACTGGCGGGATGTCCCCTTCAGAATTCCGGTTTTGATCTTGGGCGTACGGGAAGGGGTATTAGGGACAGAGGGTAAAAGGACTGAACTGGGGCGCGAAACAGAACTGGGGCAGCGCCTAACTCTAACTGGGGTCTGTTCTGAGCTCCCTTGTTCCTTTAATATTCGTCTAATTTGGGCAACCAGCCTGGCCAATTGGGTGAGGGAAGCGTCGCCTGGCCTGACCAACTCCGAGAGTCGGGTTTTGACTCTCCGCCAAAAGGCGGGATCCTTGATCAGGTCAGGTGAGACCTCCGGGAACTCAGAAGAGACCCATTTTATTAATTTTTTAACAACGCGTTTCTCATAAACAACCCCCCCCCCCAACAAGGATTCCCTCAACTTGGACCCGAAGTCTCTTTTGGGCTGTGGACAACCTGGCACCCATGGTTAGAGACTCCCTAACGAGTCAACTGCCCACAGCCACAAACCTCACGCCCACACCACCGCGCGAAGGAAAAACGAAACTAAAAGGTGACCACCCACCGGCTCCTGCCTGGATACCAAAGGGAGGGCGACGAAACACCCTGGGGATTGAGGAGGGCGACAGGGAGAGTGGCAGAACACTCACGTGTCCGGTGGACGGTCAACGGAAAACGAGGCGGCGTGGGTCCTGCGGTCGGACGGCTCTGGGTGCTTGAGTTCCCGTCCGTGCCCGGGGAGCGCTGCCACAGAGGGCCTGCTCACCTCAGGGTGCTGCCGCATCCAAAGGACAAAGTCCGAATTCCGTAGGGTCCTCTCGAAGGTTGTAATCCACGCTCTACTGGCCCCGAAATCGGCCGGCCAGGAGCTGACGGTTGTCACGGAGAGGTGTGCCCCACGTTGGGCGCCAGCAACTGCCGCTGTGACTGTCCCTATGAAAGCCCGGCTGAGGAAGAGAAAGGTCCAGCCACAGCCTCAGTCGAGACGGCACTCCTCCGACACGGAGCCGGAGGTGTGTGCCGACCGTGGGTCGGGTGAAAGGGAGGCCACGGATAGAAAGCGCAGCCGCACCGCAGGTCTGAAGAAAAGAGACGACTCTCCTCCGCTGGGGTGGGGTAACTTGGATTTATTGTAGGGAAGGGAAGAGCGGGAGAGTCGCCCAAGGTGGCGAGCAGAGGAGAGCCCCGAACCCCTCTGGGGATCGGGTTATAAAGGTAAGGGGTGGGTACATAGGGAACCAATCATAGAAAGGGAAAACTGATACATTGAAGAACTGACGGGTGGTGAGAACCAATAGGAACAAGTTGAGGGTGGAGCCCAGGCCTTCCAGCCAATCACTCGACACCCAAGCTAGAAGGTTCTAGAACTTGAGGTGGGGTGCCGATGACTGACAGAAGACCTGGGGAGGAGATACAGCGACAAATATAGGAAAACGGGGAGGGGAAACAGTGATTGATATAAAACCGAGGGTTGAGCCAGACCAACTCATCAACAGGGAAAGGGGAGAACGGAACAAACCAAACGCGAACTACAACAGGGTTCTTTTTTTCTCATGTGGGTTTGTTTTCTTTGTTTGATGGGGGTCTTTTGTTTGTTTGTTTTTTTGTTTGTTTCTTTTTATATTTTTGTTGAACACATATTTGCTGAGCACAGTTCAAAGGCTGTAGACTCCTTTTATTGAAAAGTCATTTTTAAAAATGAGGTGGAATTTTGTTTGTTGGTCTTATCCTTCATTAGTCTTTCATTTCAACTTCTGTTTCCCATTCGTCCTGGCCCCACTGCGGCTTTTTCTCTATGAATTTCAACATTGGAAGTTTTCCAGTTTATAACTGGAGGCTGTAACAAGAGTTGGATGGTGGAAAAAAAATGTGAGAGCAGGGAAGGAGATAACAGCTGAAATTAAATGCTGACAATATGGGCTAAAGAGCCTGTGTGGCTTGTCCTGGGGAGAGCAGTGAGGCAAAAAAAATCAATGTTTATTGCTAATTAGCAATTAAAATCTTACCCTTTTATAGCTTATTAAAACATCATATAGAACTAATGGCTATTGAACTCCCAATGAAAATTGCACAGTACTTACAGCAACAAAGATTTTTGTTAGGAAACAATGAACTCTATCAATATTCCTTGCTCTGTTCTGGGTTTCCTAATGAAAGCTCTGACCTCTGTCTAGGTATGCCACTCCAAAAGCAAACCCAGCAGCATTTAAGATGAATAAACTGGCTTTGAGAAGTGGTATCTGACATCAGTGGAAGAGACTGGCATCTTCTATTAGGGGTTTTGTAGAATCTACGCTGACAGAAAAAAACATGGCAAAGAGACCATTTCAGTTGCCTGGGACTGGCAGCAGCTGAGATGCTGGAGATGATGTAGTAAAAAAATAGAAGGAATGAGATCCATCAGTTTCAAAATATATGGAAAAAAATATGATGGTACCATTTTTAGTATTCCTTGACTGTATTCCTGAGGCATTTTAAGGGCTAGAGGGAGTAGTTAAAAAGTTCTGAGCAAAACCGACAACTAAGCTGGTTATGCATATTTCCCACTCCCCTCTCTTTGGGTTTACCCAGTTCAGATTATTTCTTTAACCAATGTTCTTCCTATCAAAAATTTTGTATACCCACAGCTGTAAGAGAATCAAAAGAAGAACGACATTACTATATGAATTATCACCTTCCATTTATGTTGAAGTTTGCTAATGCTTGGAAATGAACAGGTTTTGAGAAGCAAGAGCAAGTCAAACTATAATCTTTACTTGGAACAAAAAAGTAGCAGTTTCCAGTATAGGCATGTAAAGAATAAAATTCACAAGCCAAACAGAAAGTCTGTGTACAAATTACTTCTTTGGGTGAGTTCTAGTTTCTAACTTTTCTCTTTCAAATATTGTCATTAATTTTGGTCGTGATTTTGACGAAATTATTATTTTATAAAAATTATTATTTTATAAAATATTTTCCTAAAATCCTTTATTACTGGAAAATAAAAGAGAAATCCCAGCAGAAACGTAATAAGCTTTGTTTCCTTTGCTTAGTGTCCAATGTACGATTTCTAAGTACACATCATTTGTTATTATATTTGTCTTAGTGCTTGACTCCAGGCATCCTCTAAGTTAAGGAAGAAAAATTTGTTGGCTTTTTAGCCTGCAGCTTTGTAAGTTGCTGCAGGAAGAATCAAAGACAAATCACCCAGAAGCGCAAGGATCAGTTGATGGGAAAGGAATAGCCTATCTTCCACATCATCACAGAGCCCCTCGTTAGGCATGCTGTGAGAGCGCTGACAGGCTGTGATGGATCAGCAGGCTCTGCCACGCCGAGCTGCGTGGGAAATCCAGCCAGTGCTGCCTTACTGCTGGCATCCACCAGACAACGTTCAGTGGGAACAGCACACCACCAAGCACTTCACAGACTGCAACAGCACCTCCCACTCAAATGTGCTCGCTGCCATTTTGCCAGAGTTCTCCAACATTCTGAGTGGAAATCTTTACATGAAGCGACACTGCAGCGATGTGCTCAGGAAGGGAAGCCTTTTAGAATGTAAACCAGCAGCAAAAACAGCAGAGACACTGTATGATCAACGTTGCAATGTCCATTTCTGAAGCCTACTGTCATTTTTGCAGGACCCACAGCATAGTCCCGGCTGCCCAGGAGGATGTTCTTTAGCCAGATCTGTGCTTGGATATCGTTCATGACACGACATAGAAAAAGTTGTGCTGACATATTTAGCTTGCTGACAAAGTGCCAGAGTAGAAACAGGAGTGATAGAGGTGGATCAGCTTGTACCACATGGGCTGCAAACAGTCTATAATTGTCCATAGCTATTAGCTGTGATACAGAATTGCTATTTTTACTACCTACTGCTGCATTTGTGCTCAGGATGTGTGGAAAGAAGAGGGACTTTAGCTCCAGTAGCAGGCAGAACTTGCCTTGACACAGCAAAAGTCACCAGAACAGACACAACCATGTAAAGTTGTCAGTGTTGATGCTTCTTTCAATCTGCTATTATTAACACCAGTAGCTTAATCCTAAAGGAACAGTGTACAGTTCTGGCAGTTTAGTTGCAAAGGATAGAGAAACAGTAACTTAATCATGGACAGTAATTTCTTTATAGTAATTTTTTCTGACAATCCAGAAAGAGAAGGCATGAAAATATAATATTTAAAGCTGAAGTTAGTAGACTGAAATAACAAAAATAAATTAGTGGAAGAACTTGCCTAGCAATTAAGTTAATTTTCTGTTATTGAAAAATGTTTTGAAACAGATACAGAAGTTATGTACTTTTAAAAGAATTTGTTGGAGTGATACCTTGACTTATATTAGTAATCCAACTAAAAATCTTAAGTATCCAACTTTCCTAAAAAGTATCTGGTTCGAAATAATTTGTAGATTCTGCTGAATTTTCTACTAGTGTGGCCTCCTGTTTGTGTATGCAATTATATATTGAGGGAAAAAGAGAGGGAAGAAATACATCTCTTTCCTAAGATGTGTATGAGAATGCATGAAATACTAAAAGAAAATATCAATATTTCATCACACAAATAAGACTTTTTTTCAAATATATAAAAGATGCACCATATGAGAAAGTGATAATAATATACCCATAAATTCATATATTAAACCAATATACTAATTTTTTCATGATGATTGAGTAAATTATTGTCTATGTAATAAAGAATTTAATTTTCCCTTCAATGTTATTCACATTCAGGACTACAGGTAAAAAAAAAAACCATGCATTTGTTTATGATGAGTTGCATTCAAACATATTATCAAAACCAAAAATTTATATTTGATAATAATTTGTGACTCATACATGAAAATAAATTAAATTTATTGAAAATAATCCTGCCCATAATGTGATGAAAATATGCCCATCTCGTTAATTTGGGGACAATGCCGAACATTACAGAGATTACAGTAAGAATTCCATTTATTTGTAAAACCTCAGATACACTTGGCTTACTGTACTAAAAATAAAAACATAATTAGACATTGTTCTAGGAACAGTGTAGAATTTTTTAATTTACCTGATTTTGAAAGTTAGACACTGGGTATAATTGTGAAATGGAGAGGGAGAAGCCCATTTTTCATTGGGTAGTGTCATAGCATGGCAGCCCCAGCTGGGTAATACTTAGCATTGATTCCATTATTCCAGAAGGCTGATCAATCACTTTATTGTGCTATACTTATCAAGAAACCCATGACACTTACAGACAGTCACGATAGAGATGGACCCAATCGGTCCTTCAATCTAAACACCACCACCACCACTGGCCAATTAAGAAACTACCCTTTGGTAAACAAATCTCCATAGCACATTCCACATGTTCACAACAACAGGTGCAGCAAGGGAAGATAAGAATTGTTTATCATTCTCTTCTCTGACCTTCTCACAGCCTTCCCCAGGACCATGCCTGGGAAAGTTGTGTGTTGCTCTCTGTGGCCAGAGAGCTGTTGCCACAGCGTAGCATAATTAAAGAAATAGAAATCTACTCACATATCTCCCAGAAGCTTCATAAAATACCATAATTCATTCTGAAGATATTTAATTTGTAAATGCATAGATCAATTTAAGGTAACTCCATTTTTTGTTTACTGCTTTATTTTCAATTCTTTCATTAAACTGGAGGATATGACATCTTGGGATAGACTTTCATGGTAGATAGCATAAGTTTACATGGTAAATCAGAGCATACACAGAGGGATGACTACATGCAGGTGTATACTATCTTCTAAATCTTTCAAAATAGCAACCCAATGTCATCATCCTAATTTACATATATGTTCTGTTTAACTTCAGGATAAATTATGAGGGGATATGTTTATACTTGGCATTGTATTACCCAGTCAGCTTTTGAGATATCTTTATTTTTCCATTGCACAGTCCTAAAGAACTACATTTTGGTTTGATTTTTTTTTTAATTTAGCACTATAATCAATACACTTTTCACATTTCCATTCTCATGGAAAATGAGAGAGGTAAAAAAGGAAGTAGACTGCAATAGTTTACCTTCCTATTTATTCTCCTCCTTTCATACAATATTCAGTCTTCTGCTGTTGAAAACAAAAAATTGTTTTGAAGGAAGCATTCAGGTCTGATAATTCCCAACATTCATACATAATAACACATACATAGAAAAACATATGTAAATATGAAAATATAGGTATTGTTCCTTTTGCTAGGAGATTTTTAGTGCCATATTTATTGCAAAATGTGATGCTGGATTTAGCATGTGTTGTGGAGAACATTAAGCTGATTCTGAAATTTTTGATAGTGAAGCCAACAAAGTGAGAATTTATAACAGAATAGTGTAATTAATAAAAAGAAATTTTATTTTAGCACCGATATTTTGTTTTCTCAGTTGCTGAAAGAACATTCTAAAAAGTGTCAGGAGATTTACTTAAAATTTTGCTGTGCCCTTAGATAATTATGTTGTAACCTTGATAATGTATTTTGTCATTTTTGTATACTGTAATCTTGCAAAACACTAAACCACTTTATTAAAAATAAATAACAACACATTATTATCTCAGTTCATGTCCAACACGACAGGAAAGAGGAGCACAAGCACTGGGCAAGAGAAAGATTATTATGAAAAATTACAAAATTGATCACCAGGGTTTTGTAGTTCAAGATGGATGATATGCTTAAAGTGAATCAATAGTTTGAATTATGAAAACTAAATTATATATTTAAAAATCTTTGTTTCACTAGTTTGCGATGAGTAATGCAAGTAATCTCTTGCTGAAATATGTATCTCTGTCTTGAATATGGTCCTTTAAATTAACAGTATTGCATCTGGTGTTAAAAGGAAAGTGCCAGTTGGACAGTCTGTCAGAGACAAAGTAAAGCCCTAGCTCCGAGCTGAAATTAATTGTCCTCTAGTGAGACTGCATTTTAATATCTGAGGCAGTTGTTTAAAATGTGATTCAAAATGCAATTGAAGATGTTTTCCTTCTGAAAAATATAGATTGATATTTCTGGATTAGCCAAAAAAACCCAAACAAATGTATCCTGTCCCCAGGGAAAGCCATGCATCAAATTTATTAAGAAAGAATGATCAGAAATTGATAGTCTCCTAATCAATCAAAGGGTTGCAAGCTAAAGCTCTCTTAATATCTGTTTCAATCCAGCTCTTTTCTTCCTCAGCCACCTTCTGTTTTGCTCAAGGTTTTATAACAGGATACTCTTAGAAAATTTATTCTGCTAAAGATTTTGGCAGAACAAGTGACAGGAGTCTATGTAAAAAGATGAATGTCCAACATCAGGTGCAAAACTGTTGTATTGCCTGCATAGCTGCAACTGTCCACCAACAAAACAGAGTTAAGTGATTTAGAGAAAGGAGGGATGGTTTTTAATAAAGGAAGCAGTCATCATCCATCATAAAATCTGAAAGCTAGGATGGAATCCAGAAATTTCTGATTAACATTTAGTTAGACACTGTTTTTTTATTTCATAAATATATAGTAGTGATTTTTAAAGGCTGTGACACACAGCTTGTTTCCCAGAACTAGAAAAGCCTGGAGACTGTAAACAAGCCTCCTCTTCTGTTAAAATAGTCTCCAAGCTCAGAAATGTCCAAAAGCGAATAATTGGCTATGATTGATGTTCTGATTGTCCCCACCTGGCAGTCAAGACTGTGCATCCACTGCTGGAACCAGCAGCCTTTTCTGTAAAGAGTAGAGACAGGCAAAACCTTAGGCTGTTGTGGGTTAGGGAGAGGGGCAGCCTGCCAGAAAAAATATTCTTCTTCCTGTGCCCAGAATATCACAGTGCCTCTTTCAATTAATTATGAGAAAGCAGAATCACCAGTGTTCCTCTGCCTATCCTGCTGTGTAATCCTGCCATAATCCCAGTTTTTACCAGTGCCACATGGGCAATGAAAACAACAGCAGCCAGCTTTGTTTTTGAAATACTTTCTTCCATTTAACTGCAGCTTACCCTTCTCTGGCATTGCTGCCAAGTGAATGTTCCCTGAGATGTTGATACATGTCATAATCATGTTCTTCCTGATACAGTGGTAAATTTTCACTTACACTCCAGTCTTCTTAATTATGCATTAGTTTTCTTAGGAAGTTTTACCACAGGTAAAATGTCTTCTCTCCAACAAGCTCATTTTTGTCTGTCTCCCTACTGCCCCTTGTTACTGAGGGGCAATGTTGGCTCCCTAATTTTGACACTATTTTGAAATATTAGTAATTCAGGCAGAGGGATAGAACTTTCATATGTTCACATAAGATTGAATATATGTAATATGCATGAGTGAATGTATAGGTGATATTGGAGTAAATCCCTCACTTCCTCATAATCATTCTATTGAATCTCCGTGTATTTCTTCTATTAAATCTTTACTTACAAACCTATGGCAACAAAAATGCTTATTGAGGTGTAAAACAAAGGCCTGTACTGAAGTTATAAGCAATATCTAATATGCCTTGTTAAGAAGAGGTAATTTTAAGGTCACTAAAGTATCATAAAGGCATTGCCAAAATTGCAGGAGAGTTCAGTATTTTTTAGGCCCTCACAAGGCTATCGTATTATGTGGAGCTTCTCTTATTTTCCTGTTGATTTGTCCAGACTCTCCTCTCAGCAAAGCTCTCCAGTTTCTGTTCATGTTGGATTGATGGGTCTAGGAGAACTAGATTCTTCTTCCTCATAAGTAGCTATAAGGATGCACTACTACAATCCTAGACAATAATCCCACTTCTCTTTTCTCTTGCTTCATTGGTTCGAAGGATTTCAGACATGATTTTTGAGGCTAATAGTTACTGCGTGTTAGTATGGGAAAATCATTAGATTGTTGTTTTCTTAATCATCTTTTGCCACCTCTTAAATACATAAATATATTGAATGTAATGTAATATATTAAACATTAAAGGGGCAAACAGTCACTTGTGGGACAGTTGCACAACTAGAGAACAGAAATGCATGTATAAGTAGAAAAAGAATGTGTAAAACAGCAACAAAAAAATGCAAAACAAGCAGGAAAAGTGCCCGAAGAAACCCAAGTAATCCACAGGACAAGTAAGACATTGGTTTGCAGAAACAGAACAAGTCTCTGTTCCTGAAACAATATGAATTATGTAAGGAAAAGATGAGATAATGTTCCCTCTGAGAAGGGAGATGAGTGTAAACTCACCAGTGATGAGAGAGGAAAGATGGGAAAGAAAGGAATCAAAAGGATTTTAGCTTCCTTCATGAAAGACCTCCCAAACGGAACCATCTTCACCTTGGCTAAGAACATCAAAGACTAAATGGATCATTGTACATGACATCAGCTCCACAGTGCTCTTATGTATTGCAATATACTCTTGTGCTGCACTCACAGGTAATGTAGAAAAATATTGTTAAACAATAATTATGTGAATATTCAGCAACAGCGACTGATAATGAGCAAGAGCTCTCCATTCACAAAGCGTGCTGTTAGTGAATATCAGTCTGGAAAAGTGGCAGGATTTTTTTGAACACTCATCATAGTAGCCTCTAATTTCCTGCATATTCCTATATATAAACCCACTTGCAAGTCTTTTAAAACATTTGAGAGCTGTTCACCAGTATTAGAATTTTAAGAGAATTGTTTTGTCTTTACTTTTTCCAGAGTTAGATGACTGTATGGCAACTGGCATTTTGACCAACCGAAAGATATGAATGAGAAGACTTCCAGAGCTCAAAGAGTATGAATGGTTTTCTGTAGGAAGCTAGGAACTAGTGCTAAGATCATATCCCTTTCAAAGCCAGGGTAGGAGACTTAGCACACGCAAGAGAAAATTCAAATTATACTGTTTTTCACTCTGCTACTGATTAGCTATGTGGCTTGACTTAATAATTTTACTTTTTACATATGAAATTGCAAAACAGGCCTATTTCATATGTAAAACACAATTTTGCTTAAAGACAGACATTTTTTAGTTAAAAAATAGATTTTGATCTGAGATATGCCTTCAGGTCATCACATGTAGCAGCTCACCAGTGTCTGTTTCTGCAAGAATCTGCAAATGCTTTGCAAGTAGTAATAATGCTGTACCATAATAATTGATTAATCCAAAACCTGAAACACTCTCTTGTAAAACATGATGCTTGCACAACGATGCATATCTTTTCTGCAGAAAATGAAGGGATATTTCCTTTTCCATTCCTCATGAATTGTGAAATCTGGTGAGTTAGCTGGTTGGATCAACATTGTGTT
Source organism: Molothrus aeneus (assembly GCF_037042795.1). Lineage (NCBI taxonomy): Eukaryota > Metazoa > Chordata > Aves > Passeriformes > Icteridae > Molothrus > Molothrus aeneus. Next base: position 125,594,171 of record NC_089646.1, on the reverse strand, counting down.
GTCAGTCTGCTGAAGTTATGGAGACATTTGCTAATGATTGTGATAAAACTACTATCTGCTTTTATTCGGTGAGTTAAATAAGGTTACTGTCGATGAACATCATTATAAGATCATAGAATAAAAAAGGTTTCCTGCTTATAAAATTCAATCAAATGTGTTCCCTTGCCACCTTTTTTTCCCCCTCTCTTAGAATTCTCCTTTTTTACTGTTAGTCTACAATATCTTTCTAAGGCTGTTTTTAGTGCTTGGGAAAGTATTACAGTACTTATTTTGGGACAAAGAAAAAAGCTACATCTTAGATCAGATTCAATTCAGAAATCATTTTTCCCAAGTATTATTTTAGGCCTCATCTGAGAATACTTTGTCATCACACTTCATAAGACCCAGAAAAAAAATCTCATTGAATAAATGTAGTGGTTGAATCAGCAGCTGAAGCTGGAAATCTTATCCTGGTGGAAGAATACAGTATCATACAAGGGACATAAAACTCTTTGCAGCTGTGAAAGAAGAGAAAAACCTGTGCACAGTTCTGTCTGTATGTTTGGAAGGCTGAAAAAGTTTGAAGATGGAATAGAAAATGATGAGAATTTCCATATAAAATTTTACTTAGGTTTAAACCTCTTTATTTTGCAATTGGTAGATGATCTTTGACCAAGTAAAAACATGGTTTTTCATCAAGTTCACTTACCATATGGTAAACTGACCACTTCCAAACACTGCTTGAGACCTTGCTATCTTGAGATTTTTCTCAAGTCTGGTAATGAACTTATGGAAGAGAGCAGCTGGCAGACCACCTGATGCGGCACTGGTAATGAGCTAGTTATTTATACTTTTTCCAGTGAAAATGATTTCATTAGCAACTTTTATTAAAAAAAAAAAACAAAACTATTCTTTTTGAAAGAAATTAAATGTGTACCTGCTTCCTTTGTACCCAGATGGTTTACATTTATCTAATATTGTAAATTATTGCAGCTGATTACACTGAGATTGCTTGCAGTCAGTGTTCTTAACAGGTATTATGAATGCCATAATATCAACAGCATGGGTAGCAATATCAGTTTGAATATCCAAGCTTCAGAACACATACAGGTTTGCTAGATACAAGAAGCAGTAGTAGTATCAAAATGAAGCAACACTGTTTGTGTGTCTAATTAGGACATCAGGATTGTTTCTCTCCATTGGCTGTGTAAGTTATATGGTATGTGTACTGGTTTATGTAATGCTCTGAATCACTTTTGTCTTGAATTTACTTTATTAATTGTGCATTTCACAAGCCTCCTCACATCACCACTGTTAAATATAAAAAACCATAATTTTCTCCTTCTTTTTACAGACAGGCAGCTGAAGAACTGATGACTTGATTAGAAATATGGCAGATCAATGTACAGATTATAGTGGCTTGAACAGGCTTCCAGTCATCCCAAAGAGATATTTAGAATTCTACTTGTTGCCTATATCAGATCTAGAAATCAAAGCCAGATATGTTGAGCCAAGCATCTTCCTAACATAGCAGTTACTAAGTGAAATTTACTAAAACCAGTATGAAATTTTTCTTGATTAAAAATTATGTTTATTTATTTATTTACTTATAGTATAATTGTAGACTATATGTGAAGAATCTGTATTTGTGGCAGGGAAAGACTCTTTTAAAAGGCAAATGCTCTATGTACACTTCTTATCTAAATGATCACACAGTGGAGCAGTGTCCTTTTTTATTTTACCTTGTTTAAATGTGCAGATGAAGCCCTATATCCTTGGCACCCAATGAGAAAAGTGAATAGGACAGGCATCTAAGCAATAACACTTCTAAAAGACCCTTATGTGTGAAAATATGATAATAGCTAAGATTCATTACAACAGACTTGCTACTTGTGGCCTGGTTTTGCCGCTACATTTAATGATGGGATGACCTTATCAATTCTAATGGCTCTACAGTGGCTAAGGGCTGTATTTTACCAGCATTTAATATAAGCTATTAATAAAGTACATCTTTCATCTGCTTTAAAAGTGGGCCATGAAGCAAAGTTGAATTCCTAGTAATAAACAGAACCAACATATCAGGTAGGTATGTGCAATACTTTTCATCTGCATGAGTTTGTTGGTTTTTTCCAATGATTTACTCCAGTTAACATTACCTACTCCTGCAGTTGCAGAATACTGGTGTGGTAGGTATTAAAGCTTAAGACTTGGCAATTCTATATTTAGAATTATCTTAAAGGTTTTTTTCACCTAAATGGCTCTATGATTTTATATAGCCTACCAGTAATCTAGTAAATCTAGTAAATCTAGTTTTGTACTGGCTGAGTACAAAACTAGATTTTGTTATAACAAAGTTCAATGTGAAATAAGGCACACTGACCCATACAGAGGCTTAATTTGACCTACCTTCTGTTTACAGATAGAGAGGAGACAAATGTTTCCATGTAACCTGAACACACCAGGCTTCCCTAACAGTTCATTCTCTTACACTTTTATTTGTTCCATCGGAATGGAAAAGCAATCCAATTTTCCTACTGGTAAGGGTTTTAAACAAATGTAGGAACAGTCTGTGTTCTGTGCTTTCTAGCATGTTCAGCTAGGTTTAGGTTCAGATGTGAATATCACATATCTGAATTTAGGTTCAGATGTTCTTATGTGTTCCATTTCTTACTACTGAAGAGTACAAAAGTGAGTAGGTCTTAGGTTCTATACTTCACATAGTTTCATAGTTTCTTCTTCATTTTTTTGTATGTTATTTTAATACTCACTTTGTACATTTATTGGTTTTGAGGTGTATACATACATATGTCAGTTTTATAGAGATGGGCACATGAATTTTCACACAGTGGTAGGTATGTATACCATTATTTACCTGTGCAAACAATGTGAGCTTGGTGATGATTTCACAGAGCCACAGAACGATCAAGGTTGGTCAGCTTCATGATCAACTTGTCCAGCTGTCAACCTAGCACTACCATAATCATCATATGACTTTATCACTTCAAACATATCCCCAGGTGCCAAATACAGATGCCACTTGGACATTTCCAGAGACAGATACTCCACCATGACCCTGGGCAACTTATTGCAATGCTTGACTGCTTTTTCAGTGAAAAAAAAATTCTAATATCAAATCTGAACTTCTTTCTGTGCACCTTAGGGCCATTTTCTCTCATCTTTTCACTCAAGACATGGCAGAAGACCCTGATGCCCATCTCACTACAACCTCCTCTCAGGTAGTCATAGAGAGCGATGAGGTCTGAGTCTCCTTTTCTCCAGACTAAACAACCCCAGCCGTTTCTCATAAAATTTGCTTCAGACACTTCACCCACTTTGTTGTCCTTCTCTGGACATGCTCCAGCACTTCCATGTCTTTCTTGAAGTGAGGGTCTCAAAACAGAACAGGGAATTTGAGGTATGGCCTCACCAGTGCCAAGTACAGTGGGACAGTCAGTTCCCTAGTCCCACTGGCTACATTATTCTTGAAGTCAGTAGTGTACCATAGGCTAGAGTTAAGTTATAAAGCATACAAAAAATAACAACAATTCAAAATTTCTTTTGAAAGGAAAATCTTCACCTGATCTTATTCATGGCTTCCATATGCATTATCCATTACAGACAAAGTTCCCTTTGTGAGCTTTGCTTTCATATGACTATTAGTTGTCTGTGTTACAGTAGTACTTGAAGCTTCAGATGCAATTGCAAGCCAAAATATTTCAGGTAAATGGAATCAAGTGCCCTGAAGATTAAAACTTCTGGTTTTTGAAATGTTTCTGACACACTGATTAATAAAAGGTGCTCAGCCCACCCAGCACTTATTCCGATTCTTGGATAGGTTTCATGCTGAGCTTCATGGTGGGGTGGTTTCACCGTGGTCTGCATGGTACACCTGGAAAAGCAGACAGCAGGACAGGAATGTGTGTTACCATGTGTGTAAGAGGGACACCAAGCTACCTGACAGGACTTTTCATCTCAGTCTGATAAAGCTAAAGAGGAAAGTAACTGTATTAAAAGTCATCCAAGGAATTATGGAGACTTTTGAAACAGAGGAATCAGCAAAACCAAACAAAACACATGGATTCACAAGAGGTGTGAGAAGACAGGAATGGGAAATGTGACCCTGCCAGATGTGGTCTCTCAGCACTGTGGGCTGCTTCTGGTCTTGTCAGCATGGACACATTACAGACATCCCCAGCTGCTGCCATATCTCACCACACCCTCCATAGGCATACTCCAGCACCTCCACCCAGGGGATGTGAGCTCATCTCCTGAGACTATTACCTATCCCTGGAAGGGCAGCCAGGGCACTCAGGCCTCCTAGAGCAGTGTGTGCAAGGAGGGATTCCCACATGCCCAGAAGAGGTGGGCCTGCAACCCCTGTGATGGACTTTTTAGAAATTCTTTTCTTGAAAACAAGGCTAAACAGAATTCAAGAAGGTGGCATTAATGTGTGAGGAAGGATAATCTAAAGTAGTATAGCAATATAAAAGCATAAAAGTAATATTGAGGAAAATGTATAAAGAAAATGAAGGAAAGGGTAAAAGTAGAAAGATGTCACCACCTGTGCACCTTGCAACCAACCTTGGTTGTTGCAGTTTCAATGTCTGTTGAAGTGGTGGTCAACAGACTGGATCTGTCAGGTGGTGAGAGAAGTCCACAAAAGGCCAGGGTTTCATGCATTTCATTAGCTCAGGTTCAGGTGAAACACCTAGGTACCCCTCCTGGGGCAGGGAATTGCACACTGGTGTAATGCTGATGGATCGCTTTGGGAGTCCTCCATGACACCTCCCAATATGCTACAGCTGTGTCAACTGTCAATGTCCTGTTATTTCTCCAGAGGGGAGTTTTCAAAGCTGAGCCATTTGTGTAAGGACTTTGTCGTGATAAAAAGCATTATCCTCCCTTGCAGGATCTGTCTCTTATCAGCCTCTTCCCTTATCTTGTACAACACCAGCTTGTAGCCTGAGGTGGCAAGTCCTGAGCTAGCACTGAGATTGAGACATTAGCATTCCAGTCTCTCACACTTGTGGATACATTCTTCTCCCTAACCTTGTTTGCTTCTCTAGATTTGGGATAATTGGACAATAGCATCACCTTTATCTTATCTCAAGTTCCATCACAGACCAAATTCCAGTTAGTAGGCATATTTGGGGAGGGGTGGGCTTTAATGGTCCCAGATGAGCAGCTGCTTTTTTGCACCATTTGCTACAGTGGACAAAAGTCCTCTGCTGATCTGATGTTTAAGCCATTAATCATTTCAGTCTGTCACAAAATAACCTCAGGGATCATCCAATCCAATTTTTCTTGACAAAAGCAGATTTTAGACAAGGTAGCCCAGCACCTGTCCAGCTGGATCTTAAAGTGTCCCCCTGATGTGGAATTGATCACTTCTCTGAGGAGATGATTTGAATGGCTGATTGTTCTCTTGTTAAAAATTTACTTTGTGTTCAATAGAAATCTTCCCAAGCGTAACTTTTACTGATCAACCCTCATCTCTTTCATGCGACTCTGTAAAAGGAGTCTCTGTTTCCTTTGTAGCAATCCCTTAAATACTGGAACCTGGTGGTATTTATTTATCTGTATAACATTTTGCAATTGTCTGATAATGTGGTACATCTCCTGCATTGTTGATATTTATTCTAAATTTATAGTCCATTGATTGTTGGTTAATTATATGTTGATAATAAATCAGTGTATCACTTTGATCCTTGCATCCATGTTGATTGGACTTCTTTCCCAGCCACAATGTTTAAGCTATCTGGCTGAAGACTATCTTGCATGAATCATACTAGCTGTGGAAATATCCCAGCTGCATTGCAGATATTTCTAGTTGGAGGGACTCTAAATAAGTATTAAAACAAACAAAAAAAAAATTAAACAAACAAAATATTTTCAATTTATGATTATATATATTTAAATGAAATATGGCATATAGAGACACAAGTGAGTAATTATGTATTATAGAAATTTTATTAGTGTTTACCTAAGATGACATTGGTAATTTGATTTGTTTTTCAGACAGAAGAAATATCCCCTAGTTAGATTGTATAGACCTATTTGTCACATAAGCAGATGCACTTCCCCTCAGTGAGGTTGGTATTTTGAAGACAGTTTAAGAATTATTGATGCACAAGTCCAATTCAGTCTAACAGACTGTTCCAACATATATACACTGTGCTAAAGGACAGTATTTCATAAATACATGCAATGGGAAATTCAAGGCATATGGCCAAATTCATGCATCTTGTATTTCAGCCCTTGAAATCTACAGAGGATTCAGCCTAATGAAGACTGGCAGTGTCACATTGTCATGCTGCTCTTCCCCACTCTCTTATCATTGTTGTTTTTAACATTTCTCTGACATACTAACACTTGTTCACTTGCCAGAATGTTCTTTTGAACTTTAAGAGATCATGAAGCTGGCATCCTGAAGAGCTCAGTTTCACTCCAGCTTTTCAATACTACAGAAGAGCCAGTGATGTAATGGAGAGAGGGGCAGAGCAAAAGCTGTCATATTTTCATTCCTCCATTAAAACTGCTTTATTTGCAATACTCTACTAATGTAATTTAGCTTGGAACATGATCAAAATTAAACTGCATGTTTTGAATTGAAACAGGTTTTGGTTGTGTTCCAAACAGAACTACACTAACAGGGTGGAGCAATACTGCAGTGAATTTTAAATAATGCACTAGTATATAACACCCTTTTCCTTTTCTGTGCTCTGAGCTGTGCTCTTTTCACCCCCTACAGCATCCTAGATTCTCCCATCCTCAGGGTCACATTCTGAATGAGAATGACATTTCAAAAGAGTTAATTGGTGGTAAAAACATTGTTAGTGAGACTATTGAGAAAATAAACAATGAACAATCTCTTTTTGATTGTTTGAAATATTGAATTCTAAAGGTGCAATCAATAATGAATTGATAAGAAAGTGTTACAACTTCTCATGATGAAAAATTATGGGAAATTTACTGATACTTTTTGTCATCACATTGGGCAAAAATAATTTGGAATAATGGTTTTAAATATACAGCTTTCTGAAGATTAGTAAAATTTATACTTATTCATTGAAAGGATGTTCCTGAATATAATAACATTCACATGACCTTAGAAGAGAAACTTATTTTTTTATCTCACTTTAGTATGAAGCAATGCCTCTCTTTTAAAAATTGTTACCATGCTGATATATTTCAGAATTTAACTATTATATTTACTTTGGAATTTAATGAAATTGCAAATGGATTTACAGAAAATCTCCAGATGGGTGTCAAGATATGAAAATATTCTAATATGAAGTCACTAGACTAAGGTCAATTTTTTATAGCATTTAAAAAATATTAGAAGTTTCATACATGAAATCACAAATCTAGGTGGGTTTTAAAATGCACAGAGTATGATGTCATTTTACTTGGTGATTTATAATACCTAAGTTATAGAAAACAAACAGAATAAAACTCTTCACTAGTATTTCCTATTAGTAAATGAGACTTTGCACTTATGAGAGCTGCATCCTTTCCTGTCTTTTCTCTTCCCTTCTTCTCCAGCATCTCATCGTACAAGTTCAAGAAGAATTGGTCTGATTGTAAGGCAGTGGAAATGGACAAGAGATTTGTAATAGCTCACCTGTCTTAAAATCCTCCAAAAGCTGACATTTCCTCAATATCAAGTGGTTTTTAGAGTTGCAAGTTAACTTTATGAATTGCATTGGAAAGTTTATAAAGAGTGTTAGTGGAAAGTCAGATTTCTTTTGCAGTCATTCAATAGTATTGTAATAGTGACAATTCAGGGGTATTTTCTAAAACAAATTGTTATGGTCAAAAGGAAATAGAACAGCAATTACAATAAAAACCATCTAATTATTTGATTTTGCACATAATCTGAGGCTCAGTCTCTTAACTTGATGTAAAATGAAACATATGAGAAATACTTCCATAGGTTAATGTAAAGAAAAAGAATAACTTACAAAAAATAAAAAAAAAACCAAACCAAAACAATTTAAAAAAAGGTAAAATTTAGCTGTATCTTTCCTCCAACCACTGAAAGTCATTTTAAGCAAATAATGTATTAGGGATTGAATTGTCACATTAAATTTTTTTCATCAGTAAGGACTTTTCTGTTCCAATAAATATGGTACAGATAATAAAAACAAGACAGTGACATGAAAAATGTATATTGTAGTCTACTGTTCTAGTGCATTTTTAACATGTAGTAGTTGAGTTTTTATTTCCCTTTCATACTTGTTTTGTGGTGAGACCAGAAGCTTTATATACCTGCAGTAAAAAAAAAAAAAAAAGCCAGCAAAATAAATCCTAAATTAAAGAGAACAATCCAACTGAAACCAAAACCCCCAAACCAATACATTTTTTACTCTCTCTGCATACTCTGCAGAGAACAGACTGCAATCTGGTCAGAAAAGATGCAGCAGAACAGAGTGACTTCAACAGCTAAAGGAATTGCTTTAAATGAGATGCATTATTTTGATTTTAAGAACTCTGTTGGAAGCTAAAACAATAGACTCAGCTCAATAGCAAAAATAATTAAAATGAGTGTCATCTACAGAGACTTTTTTTATTCAGAGATGAAGGTTATTTCCCTCTCTCTGAGTTCAGCTGCACCAGCGGGGCGGAGGAGCTGGCGCCGGTGTCCACGGCCGTTGCCAGGCTGTGCCCGCTGCTGTGGATGGTGGGAACAGCCACCACGAGCTCCAGCAGCTGCTGTGGCGGACCCTGCTGCTCATCACTTGGAAATATTACAGTTCTACCCAAGTAGATGGGCATTCCTATCCAGAACCAAGGCAAATACTGTGGCCTTTGCAAAATCTGTCTTCTAAAATCAGTTGTATTTCCAAGATGAATTGTATTTTCAACTCAGATGTCTGTCCCATCTGCACGTAACTGACTATGTTCAATTAGCAACTTTGAATTTGGCTGTCAGTCTTGAGTTTTTATTCTTTAGGTAAGTGGATTCTCTTGATGATTTCCAGGTCTGGAGTGAAATAAATGGCTGTATATTTTTTTTTGTTTTCACAGTTTGATTTTTCAACTACAAACAAGGTGAGTTATTTCACTGTGATTTATTGCAGTTTTTGCCAATCTCTCATTATGGATTGAAGTGAATAGTAGTGAATTATTACCAATTTGCCTGGATATAAGGGAGGTTCCTTTGTTTAAGTAGAAAATAGAAAAAATAAGGATAAGAAAGAATGAATATATATTTTAAAGCCCATGGTTAATCTCAACTTTAGCTTCATTTTAGCTGTCCAAACATTAGAGTTTATTTAATTTATTTTTTATTTCAAGTTAAAGGAGAGAACCTCTAGGCACTTCCGAAAGATACATACATACATAACATATATACACACATACAAAAAAATATATATATATATGCCTGGAATGGAATTATTCATCCTCTGGAATTGCCTTTGTTCTCACTTGTCAATAAGTAAATAATAAACTACAAGCTTAAACCAAATTTTGGACAGCCAGATGACGAGATAAATTCCATGCTCTGAGTAAGAATATTATCAGATATGCACTACTATATGAATAGCAACACTAGCTTTAAATTTTTTTCTGTCAAGACTGCTAGACTACTTTCTATTTCCTTTGTGTTAGCTTAAAGAGTTTTTAATAAAATGAGTGAGAAACATAGATAAACTACTACTATTTTTTTTTTCATAGTACATGTAACACCTTCAGTTTTGAATACAGATTGTCATGTATTATTCCTTCCTAAAATAAATTATTTAACCATCCCTTGACGTTGAAACATGAAAATTTGACTCTAGGAGGTGGGATGATAGTAAATATACAAGCATTGAAGATGAAATCAGGGTAAGAAAAAGTTATCAACAAATGTGAATATAGGACTCCAAACTGTTCACTGCAATAAAGACATCCCTACTTTGTATGATAAACCTTAAGAAGTTGTCTTGTTTATGCAACTGGAAATTCAATGTTCCCTGAATGCAGAAAATATAACTCAGTGACAAGGGATTCCCTTTTGCCAGCTTCTCTGAACATTTATTTTAAACAAATTGGATACCAGAAAAGACTATTGTGACTAAAATCTTGATTAAAAATTGTATAAACAGGCAAATAAAACATAAGAATAAATTTAGTACTAAAACTTGTATGCTAAACTGGGGAGAGGTATGGGGTGACCTTGGCCCTAGACCAAATTGTGTGGGCTGACTTATAGTCCTCCTGTTTTGGTCTGGTTACCTTTTTAGAGAAGTGTTTGAATTCAAAACATGGAAATTTTACTGGGGCCTTCTTTGTGACCCCCACATAAAATTTAAGTGGTTTAGATATATTTTCCTCTGTTCAAAGCAATTTTAACTCCATGTTAAAGTTTTTATAGTGTGAAAGTATAGTGCCTGCAGTGTACTCTGTGGAATGTCAGGAAAACAGGTGGAGCATTTGGAAATATAAACTCTTCTCTGTGAGCTGGAGGGAGGCAAATCTGGCTCACACTAGTGCTGTTTGCTCTTTGGGATTGATTCATGCTGAAAATCTCCCAAGAAATATTCATGTTTCATCACTGAGTGCAAGCTGGAGTGGTCTAAAACAGAGCTAATAATTCTGCAGTATGAACAGTCAAAAGTGCAAGTTAATAATCGACTTTTTGTCTTCAACTAAGCATACTTCATTCAGTTCTTCTAAAAAGTTAGAAAAACAAACAACCATTTTCCATTGAAATTTCATATTTTTTTTCCATTTAGTGCTTATTTACTCTAAAACGTGTGCTACACCACAAATACTTCTTGTGACACCACAGTCAAGGAAATGATCGTCAGGCTTTAGTTAATTCAGCTTCTGTTCCTCTAAGGAAACACAAGACATGGAGCCATTCATGGCATTTCCATCTTACTCGGTTCTCAGCCTGAATGTCAATTTCAGCAACTAATTCTGAGATTCTTATATGTAGTATGACTTATATAATGGCACTACAAACCATTTCTCCAGCTTTTTTTACTCCCAAAATTCTATGTGCCAGCAGTTGGAAAACAAAATCTAGTGAAGAATCAGCTACTCCTCCCCAAATGAATATGGAAGGATTTGCTTCAAAATACAGACACATAAATTGAACCCATATGTGTACATGTAGTGTGTTTGGTATTTAATGTCACACTATAACCACTGTTTAAGCAACTGAATTGGCATCCTGGTGAAAAGAGTTAGTTGATTCTAAAGACTGCTTTGGACCATCCAGATGAAGCACAATTATATTGTCTCAATATGTGTGCAATACCAATCAATATCCAGGACATCTTCATGGAGCTGGCAGGTAGGCCACACATCTGTGTCTAAACCTACACTTCAGACCATAAATGATCCCAGCATGTCTCACACACCCCTAGGTGTTTATGTTTAGGTAACAGGTTCAAGCCTTATTTTAGATTAAGCTTTAGGTTTTGCTTTCTACTGAATTATGTCAGCCTCCAGCTTCCATCATCTGCAGACTGTGGTTAGGGAACTCTACTAAGTCTACCAGCTACAGTGGGAGTTCAGATGTGTAGCATACAAGGCTGACTTGTTACCCAGCCATCAAAATTTAAGGGTCTTAATAAATGACAGGGAATATTTGACACTGGGATCACTGAGTAATATACTGACAAGACTGAAGATGCAAATATCTTCTGATAAATTATTTGTCCTAATAAATCAGAATTAGCAATAATATTAAATGTAATGCTGCTCTGCCAAACAGATGGGTTAAGACTGCTGGTTAAGACTGCTGACATAATACCATTCCAAGGCAAAAAGGTTTTTATCTACTTATGTATTTCATAAGGTATAAATGTGTCAGAGTTTCCACCAGGTGATTAAGTTCTGGTAGATTATTCAAAGAAAAATACCTCCATGAAATTTCAAATATTGAATTAAAAAAAAATCATCACAAATACTTTAAACTGTTTATTTATCCATTAGGCAACTGGATTTCTCCCTCCATAAAAAGGGACTCAAACACCAGTCTGCGATCACACTTTTAAATGCTTCAGATCAGGAAAGAACAGTGGGATGACAATTCTGTGGGTTATGACTACAGTCAGACTAATACAATCAAAACATACTGCTTCAAAGATCAAAATATTCTTCCATACAGAAGACAAGTTGAGAACATACAAGTGGGACATTTGTCAAAGATAAATCATTCTGACTGTCTGTGACAGGGTTTATTTGATACAGATATCAATTATATGAGTTGCATATCACACCCACTAAAGCATTAAAATAATATGTAGCAATCAGATTTCATTAACACCTACAAGATTTTGGATTAGTGTGCAGAGATCAGACTCCCAGCCATATGCTCTGGGCACAAGCTAGAGAACTAGAATGAGCACAGGTTGGCCTTAAATTATTTTTCTGATCTTTTATAATTTTGAGTTGTTTGAAAGCAGTGAGTCAGACATCCAAAAATTATATTATAATTCACTAAGAAAGTCTTGGTAATGAAATTAAATGGGAGAAAATTTATTTTCAATTTTTTCATCAAAGATGCTAGTGTTCACATAGAATCAAGTTTTTGCAATATTTTATATTTTATATTTTATTTAAGTTTAAACCACTTTTTCCCTAGAAATATTACTTTAAAAGGGAAATGAGGAGGACCCAGGTAACTACAGGTCTTAGTGCCTGGCAAGATCATGGAGTAGCCCCTCCTGAAAACTGTGCTAAGGCACACGGAAAATAATTAGTTGATTGGTGACTAATGGCACTAATGATTGGTGACATGGCTTCCCCAGAGGCAAATAAGGCCTGACAGGTTTGGGGTTACTGTAGGCGTGGACAAGGGAAGGGCATTTTGACATCATCTACTTGGACTTGTGCAAAGCCTTTGACATTGTCCCACATGACATCCTTGTCTCTAGACTGGAAATGCATGGATTTGATGGATGGACCAATCGGTGAATAAAAAATTAGCTGGAGGTTTGGACTCAACAGATCAATGGCCAAGTGGAGACCAGAGATGAGGGGTGTTCCTTAGGGGTCAGTTTCAGGACCAGCATTTTTTAACATCTTTGTTGGTGACATGGACAGTGTCCATAAGTGCACCCTCAGCAAGTTTTCCGATGACACCAAGCTCTGCAGGGCACTGGAGGGAAGGGGGTCCAGAGGGACCTTGACACGCCTGAGAGGTGGGCATGTGTGAACCTCATACGGTTCAACAAGGCCAACTGCATGGTCCTGCACATATGCCAGGGACAAACACCCTCTGGGCAGAGAATGGATCAAGACTAGCCCTGGGGAAAAAGACTTGAGGGTATTTGTGGATGAAAACTCAACATGGCTTGGCAATGTGTGCTTGAAAGCCAGAAAGCCAATCACATCTTGATCTATATCAGATGCATGGCCAGCACATCCAGGGACATGATCCTCTCCATCTTGCTCTTGTGTGCAATCCCCACTTGGAGTACTGCGTCCAGCTTTGGGACCCTGTGGTGGGTTGACACTGGCTGGATGCCAGGCACCCACCAGAGCCACTCTATAACTCTGCTTTGCAACTGGACAGGAGAGAGAAAATATAACAAAAGGTTCACAAGAGATAAGGACAGAGAGATATCACTCACCAAATAGCACTACAGCAAAACAGACCTGACTCAGGGATCTGAACTATTACAAACAAAATCAGAGCAAGCTAATGAGAAGTAAATACAAATCTTAAAAACAATTTTTTCTCCCATATCTCCCTCCTTTCCATTTGTACCTTCTCCCGCCCAGTACTGCAGGGAAATGGGGAATGTGGGCTATGTCCACTTCATCACATGTTGCTATTTATCTGGTCCAGTGTGGGTGTCCTCCATGGGCTGTGGGTGGACCTCTGCATGCTCATGTCCTGCATGGGCTGCAGGGGCACAGCTGCTTCACCATGATCTGCACCATGGGCTGCAGGGAAATCTCTACTCTGGCACCTGGAGCAACTCCTCCCCCTCCTGCTCTACTGGCCTTGGTGTCTGCAGAGTTTTTTTTCTCACATATTTTCACTCTGCTCTTCCCTGGCCAGAGCCAGCTGGCATTGGCTTTGTTGGACATGGGAAAGCTTCTGGCAGCTTCTCACAGAAGCCACCCCTGTAGCCCACCCGCTCCCAAAACAGGCTCCTAACATAAGAAAGGCCTTTTGGAAAGAGTCCTGAGAGCTGGATCACTTATGGAAACAGGCTGAGAGAACTGGGACTGTTCCACCCGGAGAAGGCAAAGTTCAGGGAGAACTCTTTTTTGTCTTTCAGTTCCTAAGCTGGAATGACAAGGAAGATGGGGACAGACTTCTTACAAGGATGTGCAGTGGAAGTACAAGGAACACTGGCTTTAAACCAAAAGAGAATAGCTTTAGTCTAGATGTTAGGAAAAAATTCTTTACTGTGAGGTTGGTGAGACACTGGAACAGGTTGCCCAGAAAGGTTGGGGACTCCTCATCCCCGGAGGTGTTCAAGACCACACTGGATTGGGCTCTGAGTAACTTGGTCTAGTGTGAGGTGTCCCTGCCCATGACAAGGGAGTTGGAATTAGATGATCTTTAAGGTCCCCTTCAGCCCAAGCCATTCTGTGATTTTATGATTACTTAAACACCCAAATAACTCAGCAATTAGGACACAAGACAGAAATGTAGCACAGGCCATTTTGTATTCTGCATTGTGAGTATGGGATGATTAGCTCGTGTCATCCCTGGCTTAATTTACCAAGTTACGTAAAGAATTAAATATTAAGAAAGGAACAGAAAACTCACTCCTGAATTCCCTAAGCTGAATAATCACATGCATGAAAGGTTAAAAAAGATTTTTTTTTTGCTTGGAAAGTAGAACAGAGAACTGTGAAAAAAACTTGTGATATACATAAGCGGTGGGGGGAATAATTATTTTTTTTCAGAATACAAACTCTTTTTCATGTATACAAATGATGTTACAGCTGAAAGTCTGAGCTCAATCAAAAAGGATTTCAGAGCCCTGAGAACAGTACTAAAAAATTTTGGGGCATAGGTAATGTTGCCTTCAATCCTCACAGAAATGGGGGGAATGCCTTGGTAGAAGCAGGTAAGTCTATTATATCATTATCTAACAACAGGACTGCTGTCTGTGCCAAAACTTTGGATTTCTAAACCACAGAAGAGCCTTCAAGAGACAAAATACATGGGGGCCCGATGGGATCCCTCTGACCTGATGAGGAAAATGAGTCTGTGGGATCTAGGTTGATTTTAGTATTGGGCAATGATTAATGGGATGAAATTTAAAAAGTCAAAAAGCTGGGTCATGCACCTAGGACAGAGTAATGCCCAGCGCAAGAATAAATTGGGAGGAGAGTGTCTGGAGAGCAGCCCTATAGAAAGGGATATGGGAGTGGAGTCTGACAGCAGGCAAATCCCATCCTGGCATGCCCCAAACTCAGCATCCCCAGCCGGTCAGAAGAGGAGATCATCCTGCTCTATTCAGTGCTGGTGCAGCCTCACCTTGAGTGCTTGGTGCAGTTTTGGGCCTCACAGTTTAAGAAGGATGTGGGGATCCTTAAACATGTCCAGAGGAGGTCAGCAAAGCAGGTGACAAGGCTGGAAGGAATGTCCTATAAGGAGCAGCTGAGGACTGTGGATTTATGTAGTTATGAGAAAAGAAGTCTGGGGGATGACCTTATTGCTTCCTGAGGAGGGGATGTGGAGAGACAGGTGCTGCTCTTTTTTCACTGTTATCCAGAGAACTGTGGAAATGGTTCAAAACTTCACCAGGGGAGACTTGATCTGGACATTAGGAAGCATTTTTTTACTGAGATTGATTGAAGTGGTCAAACACTGGAACAGGCTTCCTAGAGAGTTGAACAATGTCCCAAGCCTGTCAGTTTTTAAAAGGCATTTGGAGTATGCCTTTGATAATATGCTTTAACTTTAGTGAACCCTGAATTGGTCAGGCAGTTGGACTAAATCATCATTGTAGGTTTCTTCCAAGTGAATATTCTATTCTATTCTATTCTATTCTATTCTATTCTATTCTATTCTATTCTATTCTATTCATGATGTCATTCTATGAAATAACAGTAGTAACAAAATTAACAGAATTAAAGAAAAATGGAACCTATTTGGATACAATTCTTAATAAAACTGTGAAGCTCCTTGCCAAAAGATCTTTTTGACACCAGCAATATAAATTGATTCAAAGTAGTTTTAATCTTATTCAATTAAGGGGATGCATTGATTACTACAAAGTGTGGTTGGCTGAGTGCAATTTTCATGTCACAAAACTTGGCTAGTGAACAGAGGGTATACCAACGGAAGTCTTAAACTTCACTAGGTCTTGCTTTTATGCTTGTCAAAAAGAAAAGGGTATGGCATTAGGTAATAGAAACAATACTGAGCTAAACAGAGCTTTGGTTTGATTTGTTTTGAACTTCAAATTCTTTTTCACTAAAATGTAGGATTTTATGTTCCCAGTCTATTTCCTGAATTTGAGTCCACAATCTAGATTACTGAAGCAGTCCTGAAATTATTCATCCTAAGAATGACTGATATGTAGATATGTGATACACATGGCCTTCATATATGGAACTATATAATGTATAGTCTGTTATCATTTCTTCTCCTCTTCCAATTGTCCTTACTTTTCCCTTCCTTGGATGTCTTTAATATTTGTCAAAGAGAAAGCAAGATAGATTATTTCAAGTCTCCTCCTCAGTGTAACACAAGATTTTCTCAAAAATGCTGCTGTCCAAGTGATGCAGGGAGACAAGGATTTTAATGAGCCATTAGAACATGCAGGATTAATAATATATTAATCAAATGTGGATCACCTGCAGACAATGAATAATGTATTAGGAAAGACTGCCAAGAATAATAAAAACTAAACAAAATGGAGATGAAGATTATGGTGAATTATCTTGAAAATTACAAAAGAGTAGAGGTACTTAGTTCCTGGCTGTATCTAAAAATAAGGACTTGTTTCCTGGGCAACTCCAACACTGAAGGTAATTTGCTTGATAAAAAAAAAAGTAGAGACAACAATGTAATCACCAGGCCTTGAATCTGATCCCCCTATTTGATTATATCAAAAGACCATATTAATAACTCAACTAGTGCATTTAATGTCTTTAATGACCCTGATTCTAGAGTGGGTTGAGAAATAGGATCTTCCACTGACAATGGTATTTTCTGTGATTCTGGAACATCAGTCAGAACTGGGATGCCTACCAGTAATTGAAAAGAAAATTACATTTTTAGAAATAATTAACAGTTTATGGAACATAACCAGACCCTGAAAGTTGTTATTATTATTGTATCAAAATTATAAATAATAATAATTATATTGCTCAGTCCTTGATGTGTTGAAAACCTGGAGAGAAATACAATGATCTTAATTTTTCAAGCAAAGGTCAATTCTCTTCTAGTAAAACATTCCTTGCTACTGGAAAATTGTAATAGTTGACATCAGTAACACTGACATCAGCAAGGATCCCAGGGTTCAGCTCCTCGTCAAAGTTCAGTGACTTCTTGAAGTGACTAACACAGATTAAGGACATTTCACTTTAGAATTTTACACTTCAAAAAAGATTGCCTCTGTTTTAAAGGGATAGTTTCATTTTTACTGTAAAATTATTTTTAAAGGCATGAAGAAGTCTTAAAAGTCATGGCAGTTGAAGTGGAAGGGACTTATCCCTCAACAGAAAGATAGGAACTACTTCCCCATCCCTTGCTATCTTTGTTGAATACAAAGTACTGACCTATATATTAAGTGCTTCTGCACACCATCTGACATAGTTTTGTTGTCACTCAACTTTCCTTATGTCCACGTAATTAAAATTTTACTTTATGGAAGAATATACCTATGTGGCACAATACAGAATGGATAAATAAGCTGTTTCTAAATCATTCATCTTGTGTACCATAAACTGTCTAAACATATTAGCCAGTCAATTATTCAGTACGGGGTTTTTTGGTTGGTTTGGTTTTGGTTTTGTTTTTTTGGTTTTTTTGGTTTTTTTTTGTTCTTTATTTTTTTCA
This sequence comes from Molothrus aeneus, assembly GCF_037042795.1. Classification (NCBI taxonomy): domain Eukaryota; kingdom Metazoa; phylum Chordata; class Aves; order Passeriformes; family Icteridae; genus Molothrus; species Molothrus aeneus. The sequence continues at coordinate 125,576,212 of NC_089646.1, read as the reverse complement.
AAAATTCAGAATAAGTGAATAAATACAGAGGTTTATTAAGTTTTATATTATCTGGTCAATTAAGTTGTATGAAGTCAATATCATCCATTACATATCAATTATTCAAGTACTACTAAATAATTGAGACAATGAGGTTGGAATATGTGGCCTAAAAAGCAAAATAGCACTAGATTCCAAAATTTAATATTTTATTTATTTCGTCCAAAAGACTTGGAAAAAAATCTGCCTTTTTTACTAGATTCTAAATGCAGGTGAAAGAGTTAAATTCATATGAAACAGGCAGCCAATGTCTGCAAGATTTGCAAATCTAGTTCTGCATAAACAACAGATTTAGATATGCAAGATCAAATTTCAATAGACCTTGTATTTTGGGGGTGTCACCCAACACAAATCAGTCATGCAAGCTTTTCTGATGACAAAGTATTAAATACTTGGTTTAAAATTCACGTCATTAGATATATATGCTGCAATCAGACATTTCCTGTTCATGAAAATACATATAATTAAAGAGAGAAAAAATGTATGTCAGCTGCCAGATGTGCTATTTGCTTACACAGTGCATACCATAGATAGGGTGAGAGTTTGTCTTTTCACAAACTCTCATTTTTAAGAGTTTTGAAAGCAGTTGTCTCCATAATGATCATCATCTCGGAGCTGCAGGAATTCTCTATCCCCTAGTGGCTTAGCTTATTATACTTTAAGTGCTATGCAAAATCATCTTTGCCACTACTTTGCAAGGCAGTTGCAAAAGAGATTGTGGCCATGAAGAAGTGCAGATGGCACAGTCACTTCACCACGGAGAAAGGCAGTGCAGACAAGCAGCCACAAGGGAAGGGTGCGGCAGCAGCAGCAGGCACAGAGTGTTTGCCTGCGTGTCAGAAGAAAAGCGAACTCATTTTACTAGAAAGGGAGATCAGATTGTGAGATATAACTGAGACCTTTTAGAATGAGATCACTCACTGGTCTGAAATGGGAAGACTTCATGTCCTCCTGATTTCATTTCAACAGGGAACATACCTCGTAAGCCTTCAGTTTGAGAATCCAGGTTGCTTCATCCTCCTAAATTTCAACCCTTTTGCAAACTTGGTGGTATTTTCACCACATCTGTCTTACCTTCCCAACTTCATGCTTATAGTTTTTGTATTAATTTTAGTAAATTCATCGTCTCTTGAAGGTTACAGTTGTCTCTATGTATTTTCTCTTAATCTTTAGGAAAGGTTTTATAGTGAGATAAAGGAAAAGATTACCCTCAGTTATTAATTTGCAGCCTAAAAGAAGTTCATATTGGCTTCCAACTTCTTGTAGTCTTTGTTCATTAGGGTGAGTGTGAAAACATCACTTTCAGCAGATAACACAGTCGCAGTTATCACATTCACCTTCAGTCACACACTGCCACCCCCTCCCTACGTGGTAGCCCAGAGGTGACAAACACAGCTAAAAAGGAAACACTTCACAATATTTAAAGACATTTGAACCTCCTCAAAACTTGAAACAATTTCCATAAAAGGACATTTGAAGTTTGGATACTCAGTTAGTTAAATATAGACATCAGTGTCCTGACTAAGCAGAAGAAGAATTAAGATTATTTGAATAAAAAAACAGTGCTCTAGTCCATAAATCCAAAATCTAAGAAACAGGATGCATTCCAGGCTGATGCAGATCAAATATAACAAAGCAAAATCTCATATTCTAGACAAAAAAAATCAAAAAACTATTTGCCTTTTTTGAAAAAAAATCTCTAGAAGGGATTTCTCTGTAACATTATGTGTGCTCAAAAATATGGGCTTAAGTACATTTATGTACAATATCTAAAAACAATCTGAACAAAGCACACTTTCTTTACACAAGAATTTGTTAAATACATTTAGCTTTGGTGATGGAGAAGTAACCTGGTGGTGATCTGTGTTAATTTGAGAAAATCATCTGAGAGCCATTTGAAAACACTAGAACTGCTAAAGAAATGCACTTTTCCTCCATTAGCTACAAAATAATAATAATAATAATAATAATAATAATAATAATAATAATAATAATAATAATAATAATAATAATAATAATAATAATAATAATAATAATAATATGTCCAGGTGTAAAGCTGTTGTCATAAGTGATTAGATTGGTTTACCTGCAGTGCTTATCTGCAATGTTGGATTTCAGTGCTACAGTGAAACAATGTCATCAATTGTTAAATTAACGTGATTTTGCACATAGTTGAAAAATTAAATTGTATAAATTGATTTGTGTCCTAATGGAAGAAAAGAATTGAAACTCTACAAACAAAAGGTGAGATTTCCAGAACCTGCCTTTAAGCACAGATCTATGGATTTAAAAGACTGATAAAAAAGATGAGTGGGATCAGGACACCTAATGATTTTCTGAGACAGGAGAACAAAAATGTGTTTGATTGCTGTTTTTTCTTTCCCCAAAATAAAAGTTCTTTCACCTACATTTCTCAAAATAACATATTGAACCAAATCAAACTCTTTGGTTTGGAATATATGTGTATATAAACAATGAAGATATCTCTTGGAGAAAATATATAGTGTGGGATCCATTAAGGACAGACTGCTGCAGCTCCATGTTCCCATGTCCAAGCAAGGTGAAAGTGCATGTGTATGCACTTTCAGTTTAGTAAAATTATTTTTTGCTTGTGAATTGATGTTATGAGGTGAAAATATAACTAGTCTATCACACCAAAATGCAAGGTCTGTCAGCTCCATTCCTTCTCTTACTATTTAGGAAAAATGTCCTTTCATGGTACAAAATTTTTTTTTTAATAACTCTGAAGTAGAAGGTTATGCTCATAGTACCTCCCAATTCCAGAAAAGCATTTAATCATAAGCAGGACCCCATTTATTTTCAGAAACGTTAACATTAATCTAACTTCATCATAACATTTAGTGTACCACTAAATCATGCACATATTTAACATAAGACATGCTCAAATGGTAAACTTGATGGTATAGAAATGAGCAGCTGGGACAAAGCTTTAACTTTGTAGTTTTAATTATCTTATACAGGCAGTGCAGATTTGGGAAGTGGGGTACATAGCATTAAGCAGTTGTGACTTAATTAACCTTCCACATGGAGTTTATTTTAATGTGAATTATTCTGTTAAAGACATTGCTTGGCAAATTTCTGGAGGAAGACTTTTGCTACCAATGAGGCACCAATGGCATGAAAATATTTTTAAATCAAGGAAACATCAGGAAATTATTCAGTCATATGAAAAATTTTAAAAATTCAAATATTTAAATTTCTGGGTATGCTAGTATAAGGGATTAATGGATGAAAGAATTTACAGCCAGTACTTTAAAACTCACTCTTCACAAAATACGATAAAATATTCATCTATATGAAATAACACATGAAAGTGTTTCTATATATCTACTTTTTTCTGTTCTCTCCGTGAGCATAAAAACAGATATGACATCATTCATTAAGTTATAATTGCTTTTACCTGTTACATTTTTGTAATTAATTATCTTTGTTTCAGTTTATTGAGTAAGTTTAAAACGTTCAAGACAAATCAATATTTGATCCTATACTGAAGAAAACTATTTTTAATATCTGGAAGAAATTTCATAAGAAATATGAAGGAGGGAAGCATTATAAAGATTTTTTTTTTGTTTTATGGCAAGAACATATTTATCCTGTTAAAGTCTTATAGTAAATTGTAGTTTTCAGAAATGTCTGCTCCATGATCTTGCCAGGCACAGAGGTAAGACTGACCAGTCAGCAGTTCCACAGGTGGTCCTTATTTCCCTTTTAAAATGTTCTTGTATGCTCTCCTCACTGCCCTAAGGATCTTGAACTCCACCATTTCAAGGTCACTGCAGCTAAAGCTGCTTTGGGCTTCACATTCCCACCAGCACCTCCTTGTAGATGAGAACAAGGTCCAACATAACTTCTCTTCTAAAACTTCTCTCTCATTTGGAGAATCAAGTTATCGCAATACATTCCAGGAATTCCTGCTGTGTTGTCCCTCCAAGAAATATCAGGGTCTCCTATGAGGACCAGGGCTTGTGGACATGAGGACACTCCTATCTGTTTTTAGAGGGTCTCATCTGATTGGGGGGCCTGTAGCAGACCCTCACATAATGTCACCTATCCCTGTCCTTCCATTAAAGCTGACTCATAAGCCTTTGGTTGGCTCCTTACACATTCCCACCTGAACTTCCATGCACTTCTTACGATAACATTCATGTCTAATGAGGAACTCCTGCAGCTCCTGAGGAACTACTCTGTAAAAAACAAAGTTGATAACTCGGGACATCAGTGCCCACTTGATAGTTCAAAGTGGAACTAAAGACTAATACTCAAGTTTATTGTGAATCTGTGTTTCAGGGGTGGACTGAAAATGTATTCTAAATTATTTTTAATGGTTTGATGTGTTTTTTCAATGTTAAAAGAGTGTAAAAGGAAAATCTTCTTTGAAATCAGAACATTCCTAGCTGAATTCAAGAACAGATAGAATGAAAGATAAAAGTAGAACATTTTCTTATATTCATGGCTTAGCTGGATTGCCTTCTGTTTTCATCCATAGGTTTTCACCTAATTTTATTCCTAGGGAATACTGTGTGTTCTGGGCAACTGTGGTTATGGAGAAATATGAGGTAGAGTTATTCAAGAGCACAGGGAGTTATGAATGCCATGAATCATGGGATCTTCCAGTGTGAACTGAGTAGCACCTGCAAAATAATTTTCTGGGGTCAGCTAGGTACTGAAGGTGATGTGGGATTTTTTTGGGGGGTTTGGATACTTAGGGGTTTTGGCTGCTTGTTTGTATTTTCTTTCTTTATTCTGTCCTCTCCCACTCCCTAACTTGCCTTACTCTGTTAATATAATTGGTTGCAATAGAGAAAAGGAATAGAGTAAAACAGCTTCGATGAGTCCTGCAGTAGGCATACAGTATGATGCACTGTCTGCTGTATTCCATGGAAGAAAAACACACAGAGTAACCTTGACACATCTGCCTAAATGAAAAATAGATCTGCTCTGCATTACTGTTATTTCACTAGAATATATTTGTCTTTTTTTGGATTCGTAGTTTGGTTAGGTTTTGGTACTTTTTGGCAAATTAAACAGACCTAAATAAATATAGGGTTGCATGATTTTTTTTTTTTTAATTTTAGTTGCATTTCTCTTGTTACAAAGTTATGTATTACCTGGAGAACTCCTTTGTCATCTACTCTTATCTTCAGTCTTTTACACAAGTTGGCACTTTTTTCATAACACTTTCCGAGCAGGGTTAAGGGATGCCCCTCTCACTCTTATGAATTTCCTACTACACTATGGAAAACACACTGTGCTCTCTCCTGCAAGGTTGAATGCTGCAGAACAACAGGTTTTGATATTTTTCTATCATTCTGTTCAAGGAAATAGTTTCAAGTAGGTGAGCAGAGGTTTATAGGTTAGATGACCCAAAAGGAATTGAATTGATTCAATAGAACTGTTGGCTTAAAAATATATAGAATACATTTCTGCTATAAGAAGTTAGTCCAAAATGTTGTGGTGTAGTCAAGGAGTTCTGTGTTTTTAAACTGGCATGCTCATCCATTCTGACAGTATTAAATGCAAACTCCTGTGATATTATTAAATTAACTTTTATAATCCTACTTATAAAGAGATTTACTGCCAAAAAGAGAGATCAAAAGGTTAATTTATTGTAGGAACTCTCACAAGCTATTAGTAAAATTTATAGGTTAGTACAATTCTAGACATTAATCAGATTTCTATATAAAACAACACATTAGAGTACGCCAATCCAACCTCTGCTGCCAGGGAAGACCTTTTGAGGTTGGATCATTATCCTGTAGCAAAAAAAAAATGCTTGGCTAGTCTCAATGGACACAACACATGCTATTGCTTTGAGACTGCTAAGACTACTGACTAATTTTTCTGGGATCTAAGCTCCACCCACACCCCCCCACCGCCCACCAGATTGCTTATATAAATGAATTCAAAGAAATTGTAAAAATAAAGAAAACAAAAGTACTCAAGCCAGGATGCTTGGCTTGAATGGTAATGCTACTTTAGATAACATAGTTATATGATTTAAGAGTCTAATCCTGACAAAAACTAACAGCCTAAAGCCCCTAAATCTCTTGTATACTTTCGAAAATATTGCCTATTACCACTCAGACAGGAATACAGGAATTCTCTGAGATTATCTGTTTACATTGGTTACAATTCTCTACATCACAAAGCAATTGTATTCAAGTTGGCTTTCATAGGTAAGGACTGTAATTTAGAATTGCAGCAATAATGATTACATATTGTAACTGACCTCAGATGTTAATGATATGCAGTCTTCATTCATGTCAAGACAGAATATAACTTGTCTTAGGTACAAATCTTGATGCTGTGTCCTTAAAGCTTTCGATTTTTAAGTGAATAAGTAAAACAGATCTGATACCTGTATCTCTGTAGCTTACTTCTACCAACAGGTCATTCTAGGAATTGTCTTACAGAAAACACCATTTATGCAATATTGAAATACTCAAGAGATCTATAACATGACAATAATAATGGATTTTTAATACGAAAAAGATCCAGAATTTGTTTCAATTTTTTTAGGACAGCATGAAAATGCTTCACATTAACACACAAAAAATGAGTTTGTATGGGTTGGGTTTTTCTGTATTATGGATCTCCTACATTGTCCAGGACAGAAATCATGGTGATGCAAAAATGACTTGGGCAACCAAAATCACTTTTCCCATGAAATGATGGACAACAATGGAAAGATGCAGCAAAAAAGTGAACTCAGCCGAGCAAATGCTTCAGATCTCATCAATAATTCAGAAATTTCTGGTATTATATAGGAACATAAATACACAGCGTTTTGAAAATACATAAAAGTAGGGAGTTTTTCCTTATCTGCTGAGTATTTGCAGGATGCGTTATTGTGCTCTCTTGCTAGAAAAAAAAACAAGAACATAAATATAAAAATATTCTACAGTGGACATTTTGAATGCTGTTTGGTTTTACTAATTTTTAAGCATTCTTTAATTGAAGAACTTGGATTCACAACTCTACCCTACCTGCTTCAATTAAATCAGGAACATAAATTATGAGAACAATCAGTTTGCTCTCTTTTCAGCAGTTCTTAGAGGTTTCGTATGAAACTGGGACTTCATTGGGCTTTGCACAGGAATTGTCTGTAATTCCAGACAAGGCAAAAACACAAGGGCTAAAGGACAAACAAATCAAAAAATATAAGTTTTACCCTTTTCATAGAGAAGCATCTGAAGCTTAATTTATAGTATTTTGAAATGCTTTAAATGACATATTGCCAGAGGATGTATTTACGTGTGTCTGTGCAGTTGCATCTGGATGGTTCTGTCTTTATTCAGAGCTGTGTCAATGCTATGACCATGCCAATATGCACTGTGCTTCTGCATATGCCCCTTAGCAGAATATTAGCTCCTTAGCTTGGATACTCAGATATTCTTTAAAGCTGGCTCTGTTTAGTCAGCTCAGGTTATGGTAGAGAACCTGGGTTGATTTGTACCCATCTCTGTAGACACAGACATCCAGGCTCTGAGGAAGTCAAACCTAAAGCACTCTATCATTGTGAAATGATAACTTGCTATCTCTGTATATCCATCCATAAATTCAGAGTAGCTTCTAGTTAAAATAACCTATATTCTGTCACAAAATACTTTAAAAAAGGAATATTCTCATCAGGCTTCTCAGTGTTTCTGACTTCCAAGTATTTTTTTGCCTTGGTTCTCTTTCTCTGCAAAGCCGGGGTTAAATGGCAGCAAAGCAGACTCACATTTATAGATGAAGGCTCACAGATTTATGATGTGAAATCATTTGAACTCATCCAACAATACAAGCTTCAAAGATGAGGTTTTCATAAATATCATCAATTTTGGCAGGCATACATCAATCTATGTCTAAGTGTGAAAAAAATTGCAAAGACTCCAAAATAACCAGGCAAAGTTAAAGGGTAAATTACCAGTCTCTGCGCCATGCTAAGTAGTATGAAAATAGGTAAGTTTCTTATACAAATAAGCAACACAATTTCTGATGAGATGACTCCTGGGAAGATACTTCCTGCATTGCACACACCATCACCTCCTTTTTATCAGTGAGTGATTGCCAGCAAAATACATTCTGTATTGCAATAATCAGTAGTAAAAATGTGAAAAATGGGAACAGGAAAATAGGTCACCACAAACATAATTTTCCAGTGTTTCTCATGCATGCAAAATTCTGAACATATAAATATATAAACTTATACAAAGCCTTTGACATAATGTTGATTTAAAAAAAACCCACCAAATTAATTATGTTCTGAAAAGGAATTCTGCTTTTTCCCTTGCAAAAAAACAACATTTATGCAAAAAATATTAAAGTATGTCTCTTTATGCCTACCTTTATGAAGACTCTATTTAGTCATTATATTAGCAATAATATAATGGGAAACGGAAAGATTTTACTTTAAAAAAACACCACAGTCCCAAAATAACAAGAAAATAACAAGCTGCAATGAGGGAAACACAGATAATATTTAAAAATTAAAATATAAACAAAAATACACTGAACAGAAAAAAGCCAGCAAGCCCAAACCCACATTTTTCCTCCTAAATATGCATAGCATTTCAATACTTTGCTATGTTGAAAAATAATCCTCACTGTAATCAGTGTTGCAATACTTCTCAAAAAAAAAAAAAAGGAAAGAAGGAAAGAAAAGGGAAAGAAAGGTAACTCAAGCATAATTTTAACCATTCTAAGCGCAACTTAAATTATGTCCCCTCAAAAAAAAACCTGAACCCAATGAACCTCATGACCCCAGGGAAATCTGAAGTTCCTGTGGTGCTCTGTACAAGATTCAGCCATTAGTAAAGATGAGCATGTTTCTCTAACACACACATGCAAGTAGACATGACTGACCAGCAGCAGGCAAGTGTAGACAGGGCTGCAGTGCCTTTAGATGCATCAAATACATACAAATAACACTCATATAAATGATACAAAGCCCTCAACCTTTTCCAGCCTGGCCCAGGCCTGGTTCCACTCATATCCAGCTCCAAGACCAGCCAGCTAGCCTTCTCCCCAGTTAGTCTGAGTTAAGTTTGCTAGCATCTCACACACACACAAAAAAGAGGATGAGCACTCGCTCAGGTCTCTGTAAGGACAGAAACAGGAATTTACCAAGAAGCAAGGAGAGACCATACCATGATCACAGACAGGACTCATGCAAGTGCCGTTTGTTGACATGAGACTGCCTTCTACAATAGCCTCTATCCATTTTTTTTTCTGATATTTGATCCTTCTAAGCTGTCTATAATAAATTTAGCAAATTCCCATAATCCCTCCAAGCATTTAAATTTTTTTTTTTATTAATACCTTATAGTAAGTTTTCTCTTTCACACCAAATCCAGGATACACGAATTTCCTTTTTAACCAATTACAAAGTTGTGATTGATCTGCCCAAAGTCACCAGAGGCCTCGTGCCTTTACCAGCCCATCTAGCAGCTCTGGTTTTCACAGAATCACAGAATAGTCTGAGTTGGAAGAGACCCAGAAGAATGAACAAGTCCAACACTTAAATGGATGGCCCATACAAAGATGGAACCTGCGGCGTTGGCAGGTTTCATTAACTACTTCCTTCACGAGTCTGTACATGTTTCTTTTTTTCTTTGCTTTTCCTGTTCCTTGTCTTGGCCTTTTAACCAGATGTTCTTACAAAACAAATGTCCTACATTGCACCAATCCTTACAGAATAGTGTCTAAAACTCAAGGCTAGCCCTCTCCTTTTCCCTGTCTGTTTCACTTTCTCTATGAGTGGAATAAAGCATTTGGAAGAAGTTGAAAAGCTAGCAGAAGGCAAGAGAGGAAGGACATATTCTGCAACACACATCTTGCACACCCATATCCCTTTGGCACGCATCAAATTTATTTTTGAATTTTCTGAATCTTTCAGGAATAAAGACCACTTAAAATAGATATATTAGAGAGATCTTAGCTGTCCTCATCTTTTTTAATAATAACAACACTGAGAATTTGCTGCTTGTGAATATATAAATATATATATATAATATATAAATATATATAAAAATATTGATTTCAACTGTATACCTTCTATAAAATTACCAAGAGCTCAAAGTTCAGTGCCACAGAAATTTTAGACTGAAAAACAGAACTGGCTATATGTTATATTGACTGTATTGTTTGTGTCATTTCATCTCTTCATGCATTCATATTAAAAAAAATTAAAATGTAAAATGTCAATAGAGGAATTCTTACAAACCTTTTGACAAATGTTATAAATTGTATTTTAATTTTTGTTTCTTGGTCAATCTGTTTTCATCCAAAACCTTTATAGACAAATGGTTTCCTATCCTGAAAATACACTTATGAACCAAGTACCTGGAAAAATGCTGATATCTATCTTCTTATTTTTCTAAAATAAGAATAAGATCAATTATTAGAATATTGAATCTCTTCTGCTAATTGCTTGAAGAACTCAACTTTACATTAAGCATAAACATCTACTAACCAGGCTGTCAAAGAATGACAAAAAACTCCAAAGATCAGGAAAGCTTGTTTGCTATAGTATGATCCTGCTATGATCACCTATATCTAGGTGTTGCAATGGATTAAATTACTAAAACTGACAATTATAATGTTTTCTTAAGGAACTCGTTTAAAAAAATTAAAATTCAGCAATGACATGCAGAGAAACTTCTATCTCAGGCATATTGGCATTTAAAAACTGCTGTTTACACATGATTTTATGTAGATTTCTAATGTAGAATGTATAAAAATAACAACAAATATCAAACAGTTCCAAAAAGGATGCGGGGTTTCTGTCATGTCCAAGTGTTGTCTCAGAAAAAAAATTATTAAGAACAACTTTACAACTACATAGTAAAATGTTTTCTAGCTTTGAAGTGCATTCACTGTAATTGGATCACCAAATTTTTCCATGATGGTTGTTAATTTCTGAAAGTTAGAGTCTTTTTCAGCTTCTTTTCTTGTACAAGTTGAAGTGTGCTAAGAAAAAGTGTTGGACTGTCTCCAGTATCTTTCCTGTGGGAATTATTACTTTGGTGTCTGTTGCATTATTTATTTTAGCAGTGACTGATAGAAGCTTCTACATGCTTTGGATGAGTTAAAATTTGGTCATGTTTACAACCAAGTAGTTTGACTCTAGAAAGCTGTGTAATTGTGCAATTTCCATGGCAGACCTGAGGATCAGCAAAGGTGGCTGCTGCTCTGGGGTTTTAGCAGATTCATGGCACCTGCTCTTCATCTTTGAATTTCCCAGATCTTGATACCTGAGGTTATCCTCCTCACATACATGCAGTTGAAGATTTTCTGCACCCATGATTTCTTTGATGCATCTCTACCATGACACTTTTGGGACCTAAATGATATATACAGAAAAATATGGAACCATTTCATATAGGCTCATAAAATTCATAAAGTTTATATGAGTGATCCTTTTATCAAAATTAAATACCAAGTACGTGGTGAAATCAGTAAAAGAAAGTGTTTATTTCATAGCTTGTGTCTGCTTTCTAGATTTTATTTTCCCAAACTATCATTCCATTTTTTGTAGTTTTTTTTTTCAAGCAGCATCCATGAAACTGGGTCCAGAATAGGTACTGAGGACTCTTGATACCCTTACAAGGTGAAAAAAAATAGTAAATTAATTCATTAAGATAAATATGAATAAAAACACTACTTAGGGTTTCATTGAATTGAATGACACATTCCCCTATTGCAAGTCCAAATCAAGGTTCATTATTGCAATGTTTGTAATAAGTATAATTTTTTTGATAATAAGGTGCATGAAATTATAACAAATAGAAGGAAAAAAGCTGTATGAAAATGTGACTGTATGAGATTTCCTTTCTTCCAAATGTGTTTTTACATGTACTGTGGAAACCATTTGAAATGTCTTTTTCATTTTATTAGCACTAATTGTACACTTGCATACTCTAAGTAAGATTTGGAAACTCTGATCTTTCAGTTCATGTGTTTTGATGATCCCCACACAGAAATCAATGATGGCTAAATGCTACATTCAGCTGGGACTGTTCTGATGTATTTTTAAAAGACTTAGGAATACCCAGTTCAGTAAATGGATTTCATCTAGTATAAAACTACAAAAAGACTACTAAAAGACCAAAAAACTAGAAAAGAGTGTTACAAACTATTACGCCTGCAATTTTTTTATTTGGGCAGCAATTATTTAGGTTATGTGTCTGTCCAATTGTATGGCTGTCATTCAGTGTTCTAAAATATTCATGTATAATATGCATACTCAGTGTTACACCAATCTAAGCAATAGATGCTGCTTTTTTAAAAATAAAAAAGATTAATGATGAAGTGACTTGATAGATTCTAAGAAATGCATAAGAAACTATTATATTAATATTCAACTTTTGTGTTATTACACCCAAATTTCTGTAAATATTTAAGTTATTCTAGTTAAAAGCGAGAAGTAAAGCTTGCTAGAAAATAGTGCTTTAGTTTACTAACAGTTTTCAAGTTCCAGATTATTTTTATTCTGCATTGGCATGAAAACAAAGCCTTTTAAATGCCACTTCAAACTGGAAGTGTGTCAAAGTTTTTGCTTCATGTTGAAAAGGTCAACCTTTTGATGCAAGCCTTTCTCTCCTGAGTGTTTGTTCTCAATCAAAACCTTTACACTGAAAAATATTGTAAATGTCTCTGGACTGTTTCTGAAAAGAGTTTTGTATTCAACAAATGATCCTGCACAATTGTGATTGTTCATAAATAGCCAAAACAGTGAATCTTGGTGTCCTGGAGATTTATGGTACCTTGCCTCTAAACTCCCTGTAATGCACCCCACCATACTGCATGGAATATTCTTGCATAGAGACAGAACTGGTAAATACCAATTTTTCTTTTCTCCTGAATGTATCTGTCCAGGGGACTGGTTAACTTGCTGCTACCAGAGGAAATGGATAATCACAGGGTTCTCACAATTCTTGTTTTCAAGAAGAAGGAACTAAACCTCTCTCTTGAACAAAATTTTAGAAGGTGGAGCAATGGCACAAGAAGGACTTATCTTTGAGTTTGGCAGGGGGTTCAGTAGTTGGGTAAGACTGCTGAGAACTTATTATGGGTGAGTTTTAGATGGCATGATCACACAAAGAGACAAATTATAAATAAAACATTGTGAAGAATATTCTTATTTCATCATTACTAGATCCATTACTACATCTTAGCATAATGTACTAAAAAAAGAATTTCACTTTTTTTTTATTCAATTTCTGCTCAAGTATTATGATAATATTGGAAAATTACTCAAGAAAATAATGTCTTCTGTATTTTGTTTGGCAGTAGGCAGGTGCAATAAACATCAATCACAGTAAAATTTTGAGAATAGTATTTGTATTTCTGTACCACTCAAAGCATTGATAACTCTGTATTTTAAAGACAAGACTTGTCTCCCTGAAGAAGACAGATAAGTGCCATAAGCACAGACAGGTACATATAGACCTATATAGCAGATCTTATGTGACAGAGACTTTCTGGTGAGTGGTTGATTGTCTCTTTAAACACCAGGCATTAGATGGTATCAGAATTACAACTTATTGCCTCTGTCAAATCTATGCCACAGTGTTTGACATATACTGCACATATATATTGCCTGAATTATGTAAAAACACAGAAGTCTTTCTGACTTTATTAAAATTATAACTGTGGCAAATCAGCATGTCTGTAATGCAGTTTTTATTGCTTTACCTAGCCATAAAAGCCACTCTTGATGTTGAAAAATTTATATCCTCAGCAAAATTACTTTTCAGACCTGGAAAAAAAAAACCAAAACCAAAACCAAACAAAAACTCACCCCCACCATCAGCAAAAAAAGTCAGAATCATGGTCAGGACAGCCAGTGGGAAAAGTCTTATTCACAAAAAGTACTCAAACAAGCTAAGCAGCCCAAAAGAACACTGTGTTGGATTTTGTGCCACCAGTAAAATGTTTATCGGGCAAGAGTCACAAGTCCTTCTGTCCAGAACCTGGAAGGAGAGTAAGACACTCTGAGGGGATTTGGAACAAAAACGTTTTTAGTCTTATTTCAAAGAGTGTATAATTATTTTTTCTGAAATAAAGTAATAAAATAGCTCTGAAAGAAGATTAAGGGAATTTTGTGGTGAATGTCTATTTGCTACAGAAAAGCTAGAATAGGAATACACAGCAATGCCCTATAAGCCATGTTTTTGTCTATTCTGATAGAAGAATAGTCCCTTAGCTCTGGACTCACTCATGAAATAATTTCAGAATAGGTCTGTAGAATATAAAGAAACACTTTCACCTGGTTCTATATATATAAAAACAGAGAGTCGTATTATTGGTAGTATCTGAAATAGCAACCCATATGCTCTCCAACTAAACACAGACTGCTCTCAGTTGCAGCCCCTAAAACGTGGTGATCATATTAAGACTGTCACATCCAGAGCTCTGTGTTTCAGCTATATTTAGCACAGCAATATTCCTGCAAGCTTTATATACAGGAAAGATATCTGTTTTGCTTATTTTCAACACTGCATGCAACACAGCAGCAAACTAACACTTCATACAGACATTTTGCTTTATTGAACCAGAGAACAAAACAACCACTTTCAATATAAATGGAGAAGAATTGTGCACAGCTTAGATACAGCCCAGAAACAAGCAAATAACAGACTGCTTCTTCACCTCAGCCTCCCATGTGTTCATTTGCAGCAGATCTGTGAGGCACTGCAAGCTGACAGGTGAAATCATTTGCCTCGTAGATCATGAATGGAGCTACAGGAAGACGAATTGCATGCAAAAAAGCAGACAAAAATCAACAATACATGACATACTGAAGTAATGAGAATCCTGCAGTAAATTAGGGAACTCACTAAAAAAATTAAAAATACAGCAGCTGCACTTCAGACTATAACAGAAGGAGATGTGATGAACTAAGCTGAGATGAACATTAAGTACATTGCAGCTGTGATATATGGGCCATAATAGAGGATGACTGCTAATTCCAGAAGGCTAGTAATTCCTGAATATATTTCTTTTAGAGAATTCTTGGGCTACCCTGTTGTCCTAACAAGCTATTTTGTTAGCTGCTGGACATATATTGAGATACTTTTACCAGTGTCCATCTCCTGTATAGTAACAGAAGAGATGGTGGAAATACTGTTTTAATCTGAAACATTAACTGAACATTTACAATTAAAATCCTAAGACTTGATTCAGCAAAACATCTCTATATTCTGTTTGGTCACTTGCAATGCCCATTTTCCATAATGTTATATATGATCTATTTAATTGATATGTTTAATTGTAGTTGTACCTCAAGTTTAGATTACTTCAGTTTCTGTCAGAATAAAGCATTCAATTTTTAACTATAGAAAAAATCCAGAAGTGGGACAATCCAGTTTTTGCTGGACTGAGGTGTTCAAGAGAGCACATTGGAGCTGTGTTTAAGAATGGCTAAAGACAGAGAATGGCATTCTTCAGTTCTGTATTCTCTGGGGAAAAATACTGCTACTACTTCTACCCGTGCTGCTACTGCAGTGCTGCTGGAGTCCACACTTCACATGGTGACTGTATATGCATCATGTTCATGTTCAACACATCATCCACATGGAGGCTGGAGCAGTATCACCTGTATGTCAACACATTTATTGAAAACTTTTATCTGAGAAACTGAAAGGTTAACTTACTGAGGAAAAAAACCCAGAGAAGCCAGTATTCTTTTTCTGTATGAATGAAATGTAGCACTGTAAGATGGTACATTTCTGTTTGGAGCTGGTGGAAGTAGAAGTTCTTTTAAAATCTCAATAAATGTTCCCATCTTTCCAGAACTTCTTGCATAAGCAGACAGGCAATTAGCCAAACATTAGCTGCTCACAAATCTGAGCACTGTGAGCAGGAGCATTGGTCTAAATCCTGAACACTCGTACATTTATATAGTTTTGTGGGAATGACTAATGCTTCACAAAACCTGCCCTTTCACCAAGCTGGGCATTAATCCAGCTTGGAGAGGACAGAAGGCAGCTCACACTGAGGGAGAGGAGGGCAGCCCTGCAGGGGAGCAAGCACAGGCTGGAGAAGCTGCCTTGAAGAGGACAGAAGGACACAGGGCACCTCACAGGGTGAGGCCCCACAACCATGGGTCAGGGGCCAGGCTGGTGGTGCAGCTCTGAAGAGAAGGCTCTGGGATGCTGAAGAGAACCAGCAAGGTGCACCCTCAGCCCCTTGAACCGCTTCACAGTTAAAGCCCCTTTCAAGCCAGAGACCCCTGTGCCAGTCAGAGCTGTAGTTGCTCATGTGTACTGCCTGCCAGCACAGTAATATCCTGAGGTCATCAAGGGGTGGGCAGCATAAGTGTTATGAAAACAAACAAGACTTCACCTAGAGTGGGAGTCCCCTTTTCATTTGTCCTTTTGCTAGTACAAGGGGCCTGTAATACCTCAAACACCCTTTCAAACTAAAATTTCAGTCAAAAAAGTCTAGCCATGTTCAAGCAAAAGTAGTATTGGGGCCAGACACTGTTCTATGTGAAAGAATAATAAGCTGCTATTATTCTTACATTAACCCAACACAGATATGAAAGGAGAGTGGAAAAGGAGATGCTCGGTTTGACTCCTTCATTAACATCACTTTAACCAAGAGGTTAAGCCTTTGAGTTTGATAGGAGTTATCTCCTTGTGTTGCACCACTTCCACATCTGTTAATCTGGAATGTCTCTGGGAAAGTTAACAGAAATATACCTTTGTAAGAGTCAATCTGTGCCAGGTCTGAACTGAGAGGTCTTTTTCCTTCAAACTCCCAATGCAATTACTTTTAGTGTTAGCATATCTGTTTTAAGTTGTAATAGTGGAAGAAGGTTAGACCCCAATATTTCAGTAATGCATTTTGAACTAGGAGCTTTAAAGCCTGTTTTTAAATGAAACAAGTTAGGACAAAACCCTTTAATCCTGAAAGCTTAAGGACTGAGATAAAGGGAGCAGAGCACTCCAGGTGCTTTGCCTTGAAAGCAGTACAATACCTCATTCGGTTGGCTAAAGTGGATGGCTGGTGTCATTATTTCCTGCCTAAAAGTCCTCATGAAATCATTACTCATATCATTATATTTAAATTGGTGAAATTCTCTTCTAGAAGTGAAGTAATTCACAGCGGAGAGTCTCAAAAACTTAAAAATAACTCTGTGTTAGGGAGATTTTATGACTGAAACAGATCTGAGTCTGAACAAAAAACTTTAGGATATAAATGTATTGCTTATTTGCAATTTTATTTATTTGTATGCAATAATAATTATAATCACCCTTGTAGTATAATACATGGCATATAGTATAACATATAGTGCATGTTTGTATATATTTAAGTACAATACCTATCATACATATGTTGTACATATACATGCATGCATTCACTTATTGCAAAAAATCAATTTGATTGAATCACTATGATACAGAAAAAGGACTGTCTTTAGTATCGTTATAAATAAGAAACCTAGTACACATCCATCTCTGTCTTGTCAAAACTTAACTGTACAATTCTAAATCTTTCTTTGGTCCCACAAGGCAGAAATTTTCCCACTGAAAGATTTTTTTCAATGCTCGATGAACATGTGGAATAGACAGGATGTTGCTGTTTGAAATTATTAAGGAATAGATTTTTGTAGTCTTAAGGTCCTGAACTTTTGTGATCTTGATTTATGTGAGTGAAAAAGAAACCTGTGACTTGAAGGCAGTCTTGGTACTAATCAGGGAGCTCAGATGACAGTGGAGAGTCTGCAGAAATGTGAAACTCCATTCCATTCTGCTGCTTTTACCATGTCAAAGTTCCCTTATCTATGATGAATTTTGTTTTATTAACACCTCAAGCCACATCCACTAATTTTTTAATTTTTATTTTCATTTTTATTTCTTTTTATAGTTTTAATATTCTTTTCTTGCATGATGTTGGTGCTACTTCACTATAGCAATAAACAGTATTTATGAGCTGATATTTTTACCTGTTGTTACTGTAGACCCCTTTCTTGTGAGAATAAAGAGTTGTGGCTTGCACAGGTAGCAAACAAATCTACAATGTCATCACTGTTGGGATGACTGCACTGCTACTAACAGAAAACCATTTTATGCCTATATGCATGGACATGTGTGTACACATATATACACACAAATATATATGTAAATGTAGTGACACTGTTTGGGAATAGAGGGAAATGAATAGATCTCCTGTACCTTCATATTCTACTTTTTTTCTGTGCAGTGCAGCCTTGACTACATAGAGGATAATCAATGTCTGTCAGTCTGTCATTAATCTTTACAAACGCTTTACAACTGAGTAATTATTAAGCAATTAAATGCCAACTTTTGCTTTTAAATAACAGTAATAGTGTGGCACAAACTTATAAAAATAGGAAATTAGAAGATAAGAATTGTGATAAATCCTTTAGTCACATTGCTATGAAAAACCTACAACCACTTAAATTAAAGAAATAATGACAACTTTAAAGACATTTTTCTCTAGATTAAATTCTTATTTTTCCTTCATTATTAATAATTAGAGGCTTTTGGTAAGTAAAATATTCTTTCTTTTTAAAGTCAAAAGCACATATCACTAACTCAAAGAAAATGGAAGACATAGCTCTTTTAAAATTTTTGGTTCATGATGATCTTCCTGCCACCATTCCTGCTCCCCTTTATTTCAGATGATACAGTGATCTCAAAATATTTGGGATACTGAATTCACAGGCTTATAGAGAGAGTAAGTCATATGAGGAGTGGCTGAGGAAACTGGGGTCATTTGGCCTGGAGAAAAGGAGGTTCAGGGGATACTTTATTGCTTTCTACAGCTACCTGAAAGGAGGTTGTAACAAGGAAAGGTTTGGTTTCTTCTCCCAGGCAACCAGTGATAAGGATGGGATAAGAGGATAAAGTCTTAAAGTTGCACCAGGGGAGGTGCAGGCAGAATTTCTTCACTGAAATGGTAGTTGGAACAGGCTGCCTAGGGAGGTGATAGAGTCACCATCCTTGGAAGTGTTCAAGAAACAGCAGGACATGGCACTTTGTGCTCTAGTCTGGTTGGCATGGCAGTGTTCAGTCAAAGGCTGGACTTGATGATGTTGAAGGCCATTTCCAACTTTATGGATTCTGTTTCTGGTTTGTCATGTTGTTTAAGAGCTTTTACTCTGCCTATCCATCTCTTTCATGGAAAACAGCAGCTCTAAGATGAGACAAAGTAAACTGATACACAATGTTATGGTAATTTGTGAAACCTAAATTAGCTCAATGAACATGACATCAGGCGTGAAGAAGTCTTTATCCAGTGGGCTGGAATAATTTCTCATTGTACTCTGTGCCCATTTTTAAAATGATGGCAGGTCTTCCTGGAGAGTTAAGACCTTGGGAATTTCTAGTGAATTTAGGGGAGAAAGGTAGTTTTTAAATGTCTAAATAACTTTGAAGGATGCTATTCATTAGCAGTAATAGGAATAACAACCTTTTACAAGGTCTTTACATGTATTTCAGTTTTCTTAGAATATACAATTGGGTATAGGAGCAATTTCTGCTAGGCATTATGTAAACATTTAAGAATAACCTTTTTCAAGATCTTTACTGGACAAGTAAATGAGTTATAAAGTAGATGTAAAAAGAAAATGAAAAGTGAACTTCTCATTCTCATACAGCATTAAAATTTCACAGGTGTGAAAAAAAAATAAAATGGGAGACCTCTTCCAAGTTGCTCCTTGGACTCCAAATGAAAAATTGTGTTTTCAATTGGCAGTTATACTTCAAATGTGAGTTGAGCAAACTGATTGAGTCAAATGAACCTCAGGGAAAAATTATGTAAGAAAGCTTAATGCTGTTTAACTTCAAGAATGAAGGAAAAACGAAATTACATCAGACATCTAGTACATAGAAGAGTTCACAAAAGCAAAGAAGGCAACAGTCTCTTTTCCTGTTACTTGAAGACCTTTTCAGTTCTGCAGGTCTGTGATCATTGCAAACTTTTTCATGGCACTCAGATCTTGCTGGTGCCAGCCACACTGAGGGCCAGTCTATCAAATCACACCACCTACCTTTTAAAAGACTCTGTGAAATTACAGAAAAAATTCAATTAGTCCTATACCATTTAGAGAGGTCAGTTGAGATTATTTGGGAATATAGAAGTGGAGGAGACATGTAGTACCAGTTCAGTGCTTTTTTATCTCAAGCACCACAACATACAAATTCCATCTGAAAATCATCTTCAATCTAAAGAAAAACTTCAGGACCTTTGTCCTGATGTTATTGCACTGAAAATTTTATTGATAATGAAATCCGACAGTAAAAGTGTAAGATTTAGGAGTGATATTATAACTTTTCTTTAACTTCTGAAACAATTTGTGGCCAGTTTGTACCTGATATTGGCTTTTGTTTGCAATAGCTCATCAGTCTATCCCTCCTGCTCTGTGTGAGATGACAGTAACCGTATGCATTCTTAGCCTTTTTATATTCCCTGTCTAGACAAGACAAGCTCTTTTATTTCCAGTTGTGCCATAAGGTTTCTGTTCCCTCTTTTCCCCTGTGTTCTCCTTTCACATTGGTCCAGGCAGGGCATCATCCTGGAGAAAGCTCAGGCTGGTTGAGCATGGACAGCTCTGTGCAAGACCAAAGGTTGCCAGCGTAGTGAGTCTGGTTTCACTGCTCCTGTCACTGCCTTCAAATCTGTGCCAACAGGTAAGTGAGAAGAAATCTCCCTGGTCATAGCTACAAGGAACTGTAAAGAAACAGGAGATTGTCTTGAGCAGCTAAATGACTTTTTAAAACTCTGAAAAGGAAATGTCAGAAAGCTGTAGCATCTGTGTGCTGCTGAAATCTCTGCTGGTCATGAGTGTTCAATAATTTCTGAGTCATAATACTGAGCAGTTTATTCGAACATAATATAAATTAATGAACAGAATTGCAAGAAAATCCCAAAGCCTACTACACTATTAAATGATGCCTTATAAGAAATGTATTTCCTTTATCTGGTTTTCACATAAGAGCCAACATAAACTGATTTTTTTTCTCTCAAAATGAAAACAAAAGTTGGACAATAATTTTTCAGATAATAAATCAAGAATGGATATTTATTAAGGTATCATAGAAGATACAAAAAAATTATAGCATTCTTTGAGGCCTGAAGAAAATTCCCTATATCTTTGCAATACAGGAGGAAAATAGAAGAAAAATCCTCCTTCTATGTAACATGATAGGAAAATTAATATACTGTTGAAAGAGATGATGACAGAAACAGAAGTAAACTTAATTGTAGTTTAAAAATTAAAATACAGAAAATGTTAATACCATGGAAACTACAGAGGCCCTCAAAATAGAATTTATAGAAATAGAGTGATCTGTGATTATGTTGAGTATTGGGAGAAGCACTTTATGATAATTTGCATTAACATAGGAAATAAAGGCAAAGTAGTTTAGAGTTTTAAATTGAAATAATTTAAATGAAGACACATCTGCTTGCTATTTTAAAACCTGTCAAAATGTTTTCCCTTTCCACTGGGGACTTGTTTAGAATATTGAAAATAGGTTCCTAGTTAAATAGACTTTTTTTTTTTTAATTTAGGTAAATTAATAAATAAAAACAAGAGGACAAGCTTCACAATGTGAAAGTTGGTTTCTATGCACTTTATTAGTGATCTGTGTTACATTCATCTGCCTGGTTTTAGTCTCATCTATGCTACTCTGATATGTAAATGTGTTTAAATATATTGAGGAACATTAAGTTTATACATCTAAACATGTACTTAATTTCTTTCTCCATAAGATAGTGTTAGGTATGAAAGTTATATTTCAGAAATTCCATGTGAATAAATCTGACTGAAGATGACCTTAAAACAAAATTTTAGTTCTGATACTGTGGCAGAACAGACTTTTGAAATGAGACAATACTGAGACTTCAGTTGCACTGATTTAAATAACTTAGAGCAGAGCTTGGAATGATGTCTCTGTTATCATATCTCCGTGACTCATGCTTTATAGTGCCACTTTATGATCCACACCATTTTCTTGCATTTAAATCAGTAGGCAGATGACTTTTCAGTGACCTGGCTTTATTGTGTATTCATTAGAGAGATCTGAGAAGACTGCAAAGAAGGGATTAAGGCTACAGATAAAACTGACTACAGAACCTAGAAATCTATCCTTTCTCTTCGTTACTCATATATAGATTTGCTTCTGAGTGTATGTGAAGTCTATGATACATATTCAGTACTTCTGTGAATTTATATCCAAAAGAGACACTACAAAGGTACGGTGTCAAGATTAAAACGTAAGTCTGTACAGGAAACTTAAGAAATATTCCCAGTGAATACAGCTCCAATGTCTCTGCTGCACAAAATGCTAGTCCATCCACAGTTAGAGAAATGTGACCAAAAAAACCCCAATAAAAACCCCAAAAAAGTGTGCACTGAAAACTGATATGTCTTTCATTTTAGTCTACAACCATTGAAAAAAAATATTTAAATAAAACTTTAAGTTAGCTTTAGAGGAAATACATTAATAACTTTTTTTTTATTTTTAATGATCTAACAGTTATCAATCAATGCAATTTAGAATTTATTGCCATTCAAAACTAGGGCAAAATGGTAAAAGTACTTTTTTTCTCATAAAAAGATTTAATATTCATACATAAGTCAACACAGGTTTATAGTCTGCCTAGCCAAGGGAACATTTCTTCTCTAACAGACTTAGTTTGTTTTACATTGTACGTAGAATTCTAGGACCAGGTTATAAATAAAAAGTCAGAGGCATAGCAGAACGCAGCCATGTGAAGAATTTGTTTTCCCTCAAGAGAGACTTTAAAGTCAGAATTATTTGATTAATTTTTATGTTTTATGAATTATTTACAATTTAATCTTTAACAACCAAATACATACAATTTTGAATCCAGATCGATTTTACAGAGTTAATTAACTGGTCCGTCAATGCAGTACAAATTCAAAACTGCAAGAAATAAGGTAACATATGCAATGATTTCCTTGGGTTTTATCCATTTTTCTTTTTCTGCTGGTGGGTTTGCACCATCAAAATAAAAACAAAACTTGCTATATTGCCTTATTTTGTTTCAGTTACATAAATACCTTTTTAAATTCCATTTTTCAAGTTCAAGAAGGCATATATTACCTGAACTGATTCAGAGATACTTTTCAAATATTTTTTTGGTTCTATTTTTGCAGCTCTTTTACCACATTTATTTCATTATATCTCTTTTTGAGTAGAGTTGCTTTGGGGATTTTTTTGATATAGCAAATGTTATGTAGAGAGACAATATGGCTGTCTGTGAAAAAGATATACTTAACACCGCCAGCTTTATGAAAAGTATTCCAAGCCTTGATAATAGGCTTAAATATCTTCAGGACAGGGTAGAGATACCCCAGACATTTTGAAGACATAAAGCACTATAAGCACAGCAATATGAAACTAATTTGCCCTTCTCCATGTCAGGTATATTAACTCACAGTAAACTCCATATCTCTGTGGGGAGAGTATTTTCCAGCCCAGGAGCCAGCTGCTTCCTGAGGAAATTGCATTGCTATCTGCAAAGTTCGATCTTTTTTTTTTTAGTTTAATTTAAGTATGTAGACTTTAATTCAACTGTCCATTGTGAAGGTTAAGCTAGATATTAGGAGAGGTTTGACCATCAGAGGAGAATGGTTCTGAAGTGGGCTTTCATTAGGAAGGTAAGAAATCTAAATTATTATGAAGTGGAGTTTAATATATTTAGATGTGCCTCTGTGGTATGGCTGCCTAAGACAGAAAAAGATTAGGCTTGATAGCTCAGTGAGTAGCATCTGCATTATGTTCCCAATGATTTATTCAGTCTCACTGGATAGCATAATATAACAAACCAATGTCATAGCTACACCTAAATTGTAGCTTCACCATAACTCCTCTGAGAATCCTGAAAAGCATATACATATATATATATATGTGTGCGTGTGTGTGTGTGTGTGTGCATATATACATATTTGTGTCCGAATGTGTAACAAAACTGGAAAAATTATAGATTTTTCCATACATGCCAATTTCACAAGTCACTTTTAAAGGTAATATTATTACTAGTTTACTAAGGAAAGTTGTATTTCACACATGCATTTTCAACCATAAGTGCAGTACAATTGTCAGCATCAGTTCCCTCAACCAAGTTACCCGGGTAGACAACAGGGTCTAGGGTGAATAGAACTTTTTATCAGAACCTGTATTGATGGGGCAAGTGGTAACAGAAAGAGGATAGGTTTACATTAGATATCCTGAGGAAGAAATTCTTCACTGTAGGGGTGGTGAGGCACTAGAACAGGTGCCCAGAGAAGATGTGGATGCCCCATGCCTGGACTTGTTCTAGCCCAGGATGTGGCTTTGAGCAACCCGGTCTAGTGGAAAGTGTCATGGAGGCTGGAAAGGGATGGTCTTTAAGGTCCTTTCTAATGCAAGTCATACTATGATTTTATGATTTTTGATATCTTCTTTTCATTACTTTGAAATACAATAGTTCTTCCTTCCCAAAAGTAGAAAGTAGAGACAATGTGTTGTATTTATTGTACTTGTTTATTAAGTGAACTTATCATCAAGGCATGATTTTGATGACAGCACTGTATGAATTTGACTTCAAAGCCTCAAGTTTTGACTGTCTGAGCTGTCCTATCGCTGATACCCACACCCTCTTTATAAATGCAGACAAACAGAAATGCCGCTCATTTTCCTCACAGTGCAATTTAGCTGAAATTCTCAGAAAGATTTAATTCAACTGCTTAAGGGCAGTTTTGCCAATGGTGTGGTTTTGTTTGTTTTCTGAAATATCCTAACACAAAGGCTGCCTGGAACTGGAGAGTCTATGTTGTAAATGATGTCAAAGTTTTGGAATTCACCATTAGTCTTTATTGGAATGTGAGATCTCTCAAAATATCTAGAAGAAACTGCACCCAAAACCTTAGATTTCAGTATTTTCAGATCCACCTGGAATAAATGAGATTTAAATAACCCTTCTCAAGTCTTATCACTGCCCTGGCTGCAGTCAGAGCAGAGACTCAAATATCAATAAACAGCTGAAAACTCTACACCCACCTATATAGAATATGTATCTGGCAGGATCTAATAATGAATTATGCATATCTGTCCCAAACTTTAATCCTACACCAAAACAGAACCCTGTCTCTGCAGCCCATCCAGAAACTCCTTAGGTTCTCTCTCCTTCTGTATAGCTCTTACTGTAGTTCTCAGAGGTTTACAATATGGAGCAGTCAAAATAATTGTCCACCCATTAATCAAGATATAGGGGGGGTAAAATGAATAGCCACACTTTTTTGCTATTAATAAGGTAATTTCATTTTTATAATTTTAATTTTTTTTAGAACATATCAGCATAACAATGACTCAATTTTTAGGCAAGAAACAAGTAATACAGCTTCAAGCAATGTTAGATGCAAGTCTCTGGAGATGCAGGGGTAAGCATGTTATATAGAGTGTACTCTCTGCTTTGTAGAACTGTTGGTTAGATCAAGTTTTTTCCCCAGCTTTTAAATAAGTTTCTGTGACATTCTTTTGTCAGTAATATGTGGCTAGTAAAGATGATGGATGTGGCCATAAGCTATCCTGAGCACTTTCACTCACTTGCTGATTGTATTTGGACAAAGTCACAAGAAACCTGCTGAAACAGCATAATTTGAAAGAAATCCATGGGCCAAAGCATGATCAAGTATTACAACTGACTTTTTTGAGTTCTTTTTGGTGTTTATCCACAAAATATTTGAATTCAGCTAAAAAATAATAAAAAATAATAAAAAAATTTTAAAATCTGAGAAATAGTTCTCAGATCAATGAGAAGCAGTCCTGCAAGTTCTTTTAAACAATAATGTCAGGTTTCTCTTCAAACTGAATAAAAAATACAGAAGTTTTTTACAAAATTTATGAAAAATCTACTAGTTTTTCAAGCAGATATGTGTGAATGTAAACACATGCATTTTAGATTATAAAAGCCAATCTGATAAAACTGTCACTAACAAAATGAAATTATTTTGATTTAAAGTATCATAAAGTATATTAATCAGCATATTTGTCCTTATTTTAATTTACCCTACCTCATTATGGTTCTTCTAACAAGTGACACACAAAACTAATGTTAAACAAACTGATAAAAAGCAAGAGATTTAATCTATGTTAACAAAAAGGAGCAGTGTAATAAATTCTTAATATGTGGTAGCACAAGGTCACTTTGCAGGTACTTTGCTTTTTTTTGGCTCTTTGGCCTCTGTATAGATTCTTACAGTAATAACAATTACATAAAAAAAATGGATAATTTCTTACCTATATGCAATATCACCTGGGAAAAGAATAGCAAATACCCCAGAGAAGCAGAATGAAAATTGTGGGTCAGAGGTATCTTTAAAAGCTGTAAGAAGGTCTTCATGAGCTGGGACACAAGATTACCGTTGCAAATGATACCTATTCAGCAACTGTGTCCTTCATTTCCTCAAGCACTGGAAATGCAAACATACAGGCCACTTGCTCTATTATCTCCTGGGTTTTTTTGTGTTCTTTCTTCATAATCAAGTTTTCCCAACTGTTTCTTCAATAACTGAGGAAGACACACAGGTTTTTTTTGTCTTTCAAGCCTGTCATAACTCTAAGGGAAAGATGTCCAACTTGCACTGCTCCCATATAATTTGTTGGCTCTAATTCCTATGCAAAAAAGGATCATGTATGCCCAGCAGTTGTGTCCCATGGGTGTAAAAAATATTAGCCAAAAAGTATGCTGAATAATCAAGAAACAAAGGCATTGCAATCAGCTGTGTTCTGAGATTTGGGCAGAGGAATTTGAAATGGTATTTTCCTTCAGTGGTAGAGTTTAAGTAAACTGATTGTGATTTGCAGGATGTGACAGCTTTCTTACACTGTATTGGTGAGCTCAAATCCAATGTTTTCACCCCAGTTTCTGACTTTTTTTGTCCTATATATGTAGAACTTTGTGAAAGGACAGTTCATTTTGATGTTTATGTTGGAAGGAATTATTCAGTCAATGTCTCCTTGAGAATTGAGCTTGGCTGCAAAGATGATTTATGAGGGATGATGAAGATCGGAGCAGGACAGGAATAGAGAGCTGGTTTGGCAACATCAATTAAAACATGTATTAAAATTAAAACATGTATTTCTGAATATTATTTACAGTGCCATCCTCTGATGTTGCCAAGTAGAGTCTTAAGTGAGGCCCTAAGGCTGTCAGTATTTCTCTAGGGCAGCAGAGTCCAGACTGTGGAAGTTCTGACAATAATGAAGAAAACACTCACCTGTATGTCAGGAGAATGCACTGTCACCTTTCTGTTTTCTCTTTTCAGGGCCAATGAAATGTAGGTCATATTTCTTAGCCATTTTAGTGTTACCAGTTGATACATGGGTGAGTCTGCTGTGACTGAAAGATCAGAGAAATTCAGACTTATGCTTTGGCTAATTCCATTAGTAATGGAAAACTTGTGAGAAGCAGCCTACCTCATCAGCAAATTTTAAGCACATGTTCCTTCTTCCTTTCTTGAGTAAGCTCTTGCTTGAAGGGACAGAGTGTTATGCTTAAGTCCTGCAGTAATCATCCTAATCTTGGTTAGGATGCCACATGGAATACAACTAATCTCAAACGTGGCTGATAGGCTGAACCTAATTAGCATTTTGGCAGTAAGGCTCATCATATTAAGAGTAAAACATACAGTACTACATGGCAAATTGTTTCTCAGTTAAAATATTTAACAAACTAAATTGCTTTGAGGAGCATTGGTATGAGTTGTTATTTGAATATAGTATTTTAATCTTAGCAGTACTATTTCAGAAATTCAGTTTTCGCAGAGATGAGCCAGAAATTATTTTCTGTGAATTCCCTGATAATAAACTGTATAACTGGTTCAAAATCTCAAAGCAATTATAAAAAAGAATTTAATGTTTGATTTATGAAGTATTCTCTCATTTGTAGCTAATCAACCTTGCTAGTTACTTGAAGGCCCTTAGGCACAAATGCACTAAGGAAAGACAATCTTAAAGCAAACCTAATTATACTAGATTTAAAGTGGAATATGGTTTCCTAATAGGACCACTGTTGTATTACTGTCCTTTCTGCTCAACTTCATTTGGACTCCAATGACACCATTCCAGCAACAGGTCAGTAGGCACCAAAACCCTGGAACTAATGAGATACATCTCCTGGGGAAACTGTCAACAGTTGTGCAAAGCTGGCATTTCTTATCACAAGTGCAGACTGGTAGCAATGATTTCAGAGCCTTATATTAACAAAAGGAAAGTTCAATCATTGCTTGTATTGTCAGAATAGTTGACAGATGACAGCCTATTAAACTCCATCCCAGGTATATTGTGGGTTATTATTTAGATGTTATGACATATATTTGTTCAAGAAAATATTTAAAACACCACTGGAATTTTTAAGATGCAAAATGAGTACTAAAGAATTTATTTTACTCACAATAACTTGCTTTCTTCTTTGACATCTCTAAGGATTTCTCAGATACTATCCTTTTCTTCTTGTAAATCCCAGATTTCTGATATTTCTGAGAATTTTCTCGATGTGCTTTGAGTTTTGTCCAGTAACATATTTCTGAATTAGATTGTAATAAGCACTGATGATCTCTTGATGCTATTGTAGCTCCATAGTGGCATAAATGCATAAAGGTTTCAAGCCTGAAGGATGATTTTCAGAGTATGAGTCCCAAATGATAAGAGAGCTCCATATAAAAATATGTTCCAATTTTAATGTAATATATTCAACTGATATTAATAAGAAAATATAACAAAAATACAAACTCACTAAGATATAACTCACAATAACCTCATTCTTCAGGAAACATCATCTTATGAAAAGGGATATATAACCTGGAAAATGAAGCGTGGAACAAAACTTGAGCACTGAAATATTGATTATTCAGCTATAACAGTAAGAGCTAAGGTAGAAATTTCTGTCACACAATTTTGTGATATTTCAACATGCGGTTCTGTGGAGGGATCAAAGTAAATTAGCTTTTTTTTTTGCAGGCTGGTGATTGGCAATGTGACTCTGATCAGATATATAGAAATTTAGTTGAGCTAACAAAAAAATGAGAGTCCAAATAATTTCTAGTGTTTTGAAAATATCTCAATTAAAAAAATATAACACTATTATTTACCCAGAACATCATAGACATAAAGTCAAAAAGGAGGGCCAGTCTGGGTTAGTTTATAGAATTTCCTGTATAGTGGTATTTCTCATTTTAAAACTCTCACCTTGCATAAAATGGTATTCAAACTGGATCTGTTTGTTTTATATAATCTGAACAGAGGGTTGAAAAAAATCACCTTATTTCTGCATGCCTGAATTTGAAGCATTTGAAATTCTAGTCTTCGTTTAGAAATATAGGATGAGCAGCATTAGGGATTTGAAAGCTTTTGACTAAAAGGGTGGGTAAGAACTGGAACAGGCTTCTCATAGACATCATGGCCTCAATCCTGTCAGTTTCTAAGAAATGTTTTGACAACAATCTAAGATATATGGTTTAACTTTTAGGTTGCTCTGTATGGAGTCTAAGACAAGGACTGAATGATTTTTATGGGATCCTTCCAACTCTGGATTGTGAGAGACTGAAATGTTATGGCTAATGGCTCAAACATTGGTACAAAGGACTTTTTGCCCATTATGGTAAAATTGTACAAAGAAGCTGCAATCACTGAAGCCTGCCCCTCTCTGAATATGTCTCCTGACTGGAACTTGGGACTGTGAGATAGGCCACCTAAGGGAACTCAGTGGCTTACCACGACACAATTGTCCAACTATCTCAGGTCTAGGAAGTGAGTAAGTCTAAGGGAGAAGAATGTCGCTACAAAAAAAAAAAAGCCAAACTCAGCAGCTGTCCTGAAAATCAGCTCTGGCTGTGTTTGGGGTGGAGGACGCTGTAGATCACAGCCTCCTCTGCTGAGACCAGGTTTGCACGCTCTTCCTCCCAACCAAGGGGGAAGGAGGAGAGTTTTTGGGTGTGTGGCATAACCTCTGGTCAGAGGGAGTGAACACCCTTCCTCTGTTACACAAACTGGATCAGTTGTAACCCCCCCCCCAGGAAGGCCACATTCATGGGACATTCACATGAGAGGTAGCTGAGGAGATGTCATAAATTATCAAATTAATTATCAAATTTGGCGGTGTCTTGCTTTTTGTCCTTTATTACTTTTATTTCCATCATCATTGGAATCAGCAGGTTAAAACTGAGTTATTTCAAAGGATGTGTAAGACTTCCCTCCAGATCTCAAACCAGCTTTATTGTACTGTTGTGTTTCATTCTTGGTTTTTTAATTGATAGCAGCCTTGGAACCCTGGAAACTGACAGCTGGGTCTGGATTCCTAGCTCCCAGGTGCCTGGTTCAGGAGTTAGGGAAGCCTTGGCACTGCAGGCAGAGAACAACCCAGTTTGGATCATCTTCGCTCTTCCTTCAGCAATGCTCCTTCAGCAATTTCAATACCATGAAACTTTCTATCAAACAATAAAATCTTGTTCAGTCCTTTTTATTTTTTGCAGTCTTGAAACTCTCTGCCCATAGAAGAAGATAAATGTTATTCATCTGCTGCTTAAGCAGTATTCAATTGTTCATCTTTATTAGTACTATAATTAGTTATACTAATTAGTTATACTAACACTACTGCTAATCATCTCCTAATCAAAGCCTTTCTAAAAAACAGTTGATTCTGTTAGGAAACTGCTGTCTAAATAGAAAGAAAAAAATAGAAGGCAGGCAGTGCTTTACTCCCAAATCCTTTACTCAGAAACGTGAAAGACAGCAACCTTATCTGCAGCACTCTGCTCCTACTAGAAAATTTCTGGCAGAATTAGTGTCAGGCTTACATAATATATATCTCACTGCTCAAAGCTTTTAACTTTTCCCCCCACTCTAGTCATGTATTCTGCAGACTAACAGTGCCCAGTCCACTCAAACTTTCTCACCAGGAAAACCAACAATGACATATTTAGTAATTTTATTATTATTATTTTATAAATCCTCTCCTCTTTCATGTTTTTTTCTTAATTCATAACACACAACAGCTGGTACAGCAATTTTCTAATATCTGTCTGATTCACACAGTCAAATAGCTTCCATTTTTTTATTATACCAAGTTTCTATTAGCTTCTCCATAATTTAACACATTCAGCTTCATACATGAGATTCAATCTATCCTACAGAATTAGGAAGAAAGAAAAAGCAAAAGTACTTACTTATTTACTAACTTTGAATATATGTATTTCTTCCCCTACATTTTAGGCATTTCACCTGCAACTCACACTGAGAGTAAGCACTGTTCTCCCTTGGGTATAATATTAGCTTTGTCATGCAGAGAGACCTATTTATTAAATAGCTTAAAACTCGTATATTTTACAGCAATATTGGGATTTATGACCTACATTTAAGAAATCTGATTGCACTGCTTTAGATTACCCAAATATCCATCTCTTCATTCCATATTCCTTGGCTTAGCAGTAATGTCTACATAGGTCATATTTGCTTAAATTTGATCTAACTACTGCCAAGTTTGCATGGGTATGACATAATTGTAAACACATTTAAGCATTTTTAGTGTTCATAATAATATAGAAGTCCAAGTCAAGAAAATCAAGTATTTCATCATGAATTTATGTTTGCTGCTTACAACGACCAATATAGACATTCAATGAAAAAAATGGACATGGTACTAGCAACTAGTTTAAAAATTCCCAGGAACAGACAACCTTATAATATTATAAAAGCAATATGAAATTGTCTTTTCCTTAGGATTGGGGGTTGATTTTTTTGGTTGGTTGTTTGGTTGGTTGGCTTGTTGGGTTTTTAAAAAGAAAAAATGTTTGAGTGGCCTCATTGAACAATTTTGTTTGTAAAGTAAATTTGTTCCTTCAGTCTATCTTTGCAGAGCCAGAAAGGAATCAAAGTATGAGACTTCAGCACTGTGCATCACAAGGACTCCTCTAAACCAATTGCTGCAGTTTTGAGATGGGTGAGTTTTCTTTTCCATCTGAATTTTTGTTTGGACTCAAATTTTGTTCAGGCACATCCATCAAATTATGATTTTGGGGAAAATATAAGGAAAAATAATTATCTTAACTAGTCCTAGACGTGATGAAACATTCCAGATTTTAATAGCTTTGAGAATTTAGTGTGAGTCTAGGTTTTTGTTAGCTTTTAGAAAATCTAGTGGAGTTTTTGAAAAGGAATGAATGTATTTTTCATGCTCAATTTTAGAGGAACAGATATATTAAAACACGTATAAAGGAACAAGCTTTTCTGAAGTTCATCTTGATACAAAAGTAATACTATGAAATTAGATTGCAAGTACTATTAATCTCATTAGAAAAAGAATTAAGTTGAATGCATAATTAGATATCCTAGAGAGAAACAAGCTGCTTAGCGCAAAGAGATAGTGAGAAGCAAGTAAATTACTATTTTTGTTAGAATATTGAAGAATAGAAAACTAATATAAACAGGAAGATACAGATCATATTTGTCACTTAAAACAGTTAAAACAGAAAAATATATTCTTCCTCAAAGTGAAACATTAAGAAGAGATCACAAAGGAATGACTTTTATCTAGGTGGGATTCCTAGAAGAATCAGGAGAACAAATCAAAAATTGGAGTTGTTCGGAGCACCTACCCTAAGCTCCCTTTTAAGAGAAAATGATTGGAAATACAAAAAAAACCATCACCATCTGATATTTTTGTGCCATTGACTTGTCAGATTGACAAGAGCATTTATGTTCAGAAGTCTGAATTTAAAAGAAGGAGTGACTGACAGTATGAGAGAGCAAGGAAAACATTCTGGGTGGAAAACAGATCTGTAGGACAGTTCAGCTGGAGAACATTTTTCCAGGAGTGGGACGGAGAAAGGAAAATGGAAGCAGATGGGGAGAAGGCAAAACAAGGAATCATATGCGATGGAAATGCAATATAAACAGGCTTTGAAATTTCCAGAAAATATGGGGATACAGTTTAATACTGGGAAGGAGTTCTTACCTTAGAAACACTGCTCCAAAATAAATATTTTCTTCATTGAAGACTTTATTTTCTTTGATTTAAAAAAAAAATCTTTCATGCATCTTTTTAAAATGAACCTATAGGAAGAGCAAAAAATTCATTGCACTTATTGTCTTTAAGCTGTAATATAATGAAAATACATAATCCATTACTTAAAAAAATTCTTTTTAAAACAAGGCTATTACTGCCAGATTTTGGGCCACCTAAAATATGGCAATGCTAGAACAGAAAATTGATACATGGCAGAATGAGGCAATATTCCTTTTAAAGAATAAGAATGTCTTGGACCCATCAAATTTTCTTGCATTAATAACTTCTATTTGTGTGTAAAAAAGACTTCTTTAGAAGTCTTCTTAGTCTAGAAGAGAAATAAAGCTAACTCATTATAGCATCCTCCCCATTGTGATCTGATCTTGCCCAAACATGCTCATACTGCAAACTAGGCAGAAATTCTTCTAAATGCAGAATCATGCTGCAGCTCATAAACACCCAAAGAACATTTCCAATTATTTTTCCTGATCAAATAGAGCTAATAAAACACAGAATAAATGTACTTAATTTAGGAGATATCAAAATTTGATCAGAAAAACAAGGTGTCAGATGTAGATAAAAACCTGTTTCATTCAATGACTCTCCTTTGCTTGAATTGAAAAAAATCTGACATTAAGCTTTAAATATCTGAGTTATATGAAAACTTGTTCTTTAAATTTCCATTAAAAACTGATGAAGCTTTTCATTTTCATAGTTAAAATTATACTATCTGAAACTTGTTAGTACTATTATGTAACTAGTTTTACTCAACCATGTGTGATCTTCTGTGATGCAATTTATTGAAAAACAGCACGAAATTTGACTAACCTTCCCTTTCAAAAGTGAATAATACAAACTTTTTTAATTCCAAAGGTATCCATGTGTTTAGCCTTTTTTCAGTCAATGAAATAGCTGTAAAGCAGTACTTTCATGCAAGAGAAACATGTCTGTTATCAGTGGGAATGGTTCTTTAAGGTTGTTAAATATGCAATGCAAAATTGAACACATTCACAATATCACAAAAATATGCATTTTGGAAATATTGTAAAGAAAAAATTCATATTGATAACAACAGAAACTTTTAAGCTTAGCATCAGATATTTAATGAACATTATTGAAAATATAGTAAAAATTTCAACTCTTTAATAAACATTTATTCATAGAAAAATGTTCAGTAAGGCAAAAATTAAATGTAGAAACAAATTGCCACTAGCTATGACTATGAAAAAATTTTGAACAGGAGCTCTGATTTCCAGCTTCAAATATGGAAACTTGCCTGAAGCAGGATCACTAATACAAATTCACTTTTGTGGAGAACCTGGCCTGTAGTTCTCATTCCAATAACATTTTGCAGAACTGCAGTAAAACTTCAGTAAGACTGTCTAGGGGCTTATTTTTTTTTTTTTTTAAATAACCTTTGTGGTGGCTACCATCCTCAAAATGTCAAAATATAGCAAAATTTGGAAAAAAACTCACAGCACACTCCACACAAATGGCAAGGTTGCTCTCTGTAGTACTAAAACATCATGCATGATCTCTAGGAAGGATTAAAAAATCCCTTAGTAAATTTGTAGTCTCTATGTCACATGAATAAAACTGAGGTAAGACAGCTGCAAAAAGCTTAGGCACTACACCTTGTAGAATGTGTACACTATAAATTTATAACTGTAGCTCAACTGACTTTCTACCCAATTTGATTTACTACTTCCTTTTTGCTTACTGTGCCACTGTTCAACAATTGCTCTGATTAAGGATTTGATGCTGTAGTTTCTAGTGGAGTGTGTTTAAGGGTGAAACATAAATAAGAGTATCAGAATCAGACCTCCAAAGTCCCTCTTTCTCCATCAAAGGTATTCATAATTAAGTTGACATTCTACATATATTACATAGATCCAAAAGAAAGATTCCTTGAGTTACTTGAAAGTTCAATCATTTGGGACCTTACTGCAGTAGGTAGCAACCAGAACTTCTTCATGTTCTGAAAAAATCTGCAGGACAAGATCTCAGTCCATAAGGGTGTCATGATCAGAGGGGATACAGTGAATCTCAGTTTTATATAAATGAGAAATAACAACTCTTACCCCCTAAAACTGTTTACATAGTTTTTATGTTTACATTGTTTTTATGTCTGCCTTTTCTAGTTTTACACTCCTATATTGCAGTAATATTTCCAATTTTATAAACATAAAATAACACTTTTTTCTTTTTTTATAATAAAATACATTGCTTTCATATAGGGCTTCTCCATCATTAAATATCAAATGAAAATTACAACCATGGGAAAACAATATTTTATGGCATCTGCAGATAAAACTTTTGGGGTATCCACATCTCATGGCAAGTTTGGGATGTAGTGTTTCAGATTAATATATGGAGCCAGGTGAGTCAAATGCCAAGAAATACAAAATCTTACCAGAAAGCATTATTCAGAGATTCTGATAAAAAGTACACAAGAGAATACCTATATTCTGAAAAAAAATCCCCATTTCCCCACCCACAACCTCATGTCTAGAGTCAATAAGAGATATAACAGTGAACTGCTGAACTGCTCTGTTTTGAAATGTAATATACTCTAATTCAATACTCTAATTTAATAAATGCTTTTTGACAGAATCCCCCTCAAAACCATAAGGTAATATTTCACATTACAGGACTCTGAGATCTCCTTTATAACCAAGTTAAAACAGTAGAGAATTAGTCCACACAACCATTTTGGGTGCACTTTCTCTTGTCATAAATAAATATTGCATTTGGTAATGCAGATGCCTACAAACTTCCAGGGAGAAAAAATAAAACAGTAGCTTTTCCATGGCCCACACTGACTCTTTCCAGCAGAGAATGAAGCCATTGTTGCCTAGATGGAGATGTACAGAAGTGTGTAGGCATCTGCATCACCAAATATCATTAATAAGGTTGGTTCAGTTTGTGCATAATTCTGTATCACTGTATGAAACAAAAAACAAAGTGTGGGAGAGGTCTGTTGGACTTCTTTTCTCTTTTAGCTGTAGTTCCACTTTTGCATTTTTAGTCTGTTTGAACACTTTCTTCTCTTGTTGACCCTCAAGTTTTGTTTAAAACCTTATCAAATATGATGTAATTTTTATAGAGTAAAATGAGATTATTTCACAAAGATGAACTTAGGTTTAAGTTACCTAACTAATGGACAATTTGTTCCAAGAACTAAAATCAGCTGTACTAAGCTTAAAGACAGAAAATACGAATCCAGAAAAGATCTGACAAGTCCTCAAACCTTGCACTGTTGAAGTAGTGAAAAACTGGGGGTCTACACTGACTGCAATGGTGGGCTACAATGGAGTAAATATGAATTCAGGAACAAATAGGAAAAATAGGATAGAAGGAAACTATTATGGAGGCTGTGTTCTATCTGAATCATGCATAGGAGCAGAAATAAAAAAAATTTTCTTCTCTGTGTGTGTATTTTTTCTCTTTGCTGTAATGACAACTCTTCATCCTGTTGAGATGCAAAATAACCAGCTGCAGTGTTTAAAATTATA
This sequence comes from Molothrus aeneus, assembly GCF_037042795.1. Lineage (NCBI taxonomy): Eukaryota > Metazoa > Chordata > Aves > Passeriformes > Icteridae > Molothrus > Molothrus aeneus. The sequence goes on along the minus strand of NC_089646.1, from coordinate 125,539,607 downwards.
CTTTATACCACAGATCAAGTGAGGAAAGGATAACTTTTAGCATTGGTTTGCAATACATATTAGATCAAGTTTTCCACAGTTACACTCCCATTTTAACACGAATGAGCCAAACTTCTGAATTGCATTACTGCTGGGGTATCCTTGTCTCTTCAATGGGCTTGGTGCCCACTGTGCTTAAACAACTTGTGTCAATATCCAAGCACAAATATATGGCTGCTACTCAATACTCAGGTATGGCTACTAATCCATACCAACCATAGTCAGGATAAAGCTGATAAACCATTGCCTGAGACAGTTTCAGGATATACACAACTTTAGGATTTTACTATAAATCCTAAGATTATTGGTACTTGCTTTCGCTGGCAGTGATATGTGAGAAAAGGAAACATATTTTTGTAAGTCCAGTAAATTCAGCCCAGTTTATTGAATCTTCTGTGTTGGCAGTAATGGATTTCTTATTCCCAATTGCTGCTAGATGAGGATGCTTCACAGAAATAATATCTGACAAGATAAATACAGGAAACTGAAAAAACGCATTTTTTCTTCTTCACCTTTATCATTCAAAAAAAGCACAGCATTTATATCTCTTTGTAAATGTCACAGAGAGATTGGTGCTCCATTGGAAACTTCCATGGTGATTTTTCACCTCTGCACAATTGTCTTGAGCTGTCTTTATACAGTGGGAAATGGTAAGTATTACTGATAATTTTAAACTGTATTAGCACAAACATAGTGCTAGGAAAATAGATACATAAGATTTCAATTTCCTACAACAGTAACCTAGGAAAACTTTTACCTATTGCTTCACTTGCCAAAAGATTAGGGAAGACATCATTAAGTGCTGGATTTCAGCTTCTTTAAGAATATAGGAGGTGTCATCAGCTCAGCAATACTTGTGCTGATTCAGCTAAACACACAGACCTAAAAGCATTAATTTACTTTTTAAAAGTTTACTTGGAAACAATTCTTTTTTCAGAAATAGGAGCAAGGGCAGCTGAAAAACTGCAATGAAATTCTATTTTAGAAGAAAATAAATCCATTTCTTGTAAACTCATGTTATTTATGGAGAAAAAGCTAATAGTGTAATCACTATACTTCTTTCATGCTGAAACTAATTTAGTGTATTCTTTGGCACTAACACCTCTAAAGAGAAAATATTTAACAGTTAACCTTTCTTTTAACTTGGGTCTTTGGTCTAAATCACCTGTCTCAAAAGATTAGAGTGAAATGCTTCGCATTTTATGCTGCTGCTGTATTTTTTCCCCTAAAAATAAAATGAAGGGAAAAGGCAAAGTTTGAGAAAAAAAAATCCAGCGCTTTCCAAATGAAGTCCCACCTACTGAAAAAAAAAAAATCACTATTTGTCAAGTCAATCTTTTCAATCTTTTACCAAGCGAAAGTACTTCTCTTCCATACAGTGCTTTCTACCAATAGCTTTGTTGGAAATCATTCCTCCTCATTTCACAGAAGTTGTGAGTGGTTTGGAAAACTCTGTACATAAAGAATTTTACATAGGCACCATTCCACTGCACAGGGCTGCTTTCAGATTCACTGAAATGGAAGATAAGTATGGATGGGGCAGGGAAGAATTCAAGGATAACAACATCAGCATCGATAATGAAGCATTTCTAAATCATCCTCATACAGTAAATTTGACTGCCCTGTCCAGTCACATCTGTGAAATTCCAATCTGCAATTGCATAGAGCAATTTTTTTTTGTGATTACAGGTATGAATGCCAATTTTTTCAGAAAACATAAAAGAGAATCACGTCTGAGACTTTATTTCCCAACTCATTAACGAACAGTGTCAGTAGATGAAGGAAGCTACCTATACTTTGTGAACACATTTTATTGCCCCTTCCTACTCAAGAACTAATTGAATATATGCCATATATTCAAATATAGGTGATTATTTCTGAGTTATCAATACTTAACATAAAATGATAATCTACTAATATACTGGGGTGTCTCATCCTTCTAGAAACAAATTGCCAGGTTTTGGGGATTTTAGAGGACACATAATTTTCCAGTTACGCAATGCTTTTTTGATCCTCAAGGAACAGAGTTATTTAAAAATAAAAAAACAGGAGTAAAGCAAGAAATCTCAGTTTTGCCTGCACACCCTCAAGAACTCACGCTTTACATTTTTCAAGACCTGTAGTCCTCCCTGCAATCATTGTTTGCATCTCAAAGTCAACAGAAAGACAGTGAAAGAGGGTCTAGTATTTTTCATTATCAGTCAAGTCCTTCATTCTCTGGAAGCTTTTCTATTTATGAAATGAGTGATACCTAAGATCAGATATATTAAAATCCTACAATTCAGATATCCGTCTGTGCCATCACATATAGAAGGCCATCTGCTAATTTTATATGCAGTCTATACCCTAGAAACATAAACAGATCTTTGTAAAAGTAGCAACCTTCTAACATCAGGATTCTTTATTTAACCATAACTTCAGGGTTTTTTCCTAGAGAAAAGGATCAGGTCACCTTGTTCATTATATTGTTTTCTCTATTCAAAAGGAAAAATTTACTTCTGGAAGACGAAGGGTTAGAAAAGGAACTTGTGGACATGCCATACAGACACACACACCATCTACCATCATTTGAAATGAAACAGTAGGTCTACATGTGGACAAATATTCTTGAGGAAAATCTTAGTGTGATTTTATACAACATCATGAACACTTCTCACTGGGAAGTGGAAAAAAAATTAAAGAGAAAAAATGTTATAGGATAGACAAAAATAGGATAAAAAACACAAATAAACAAACCAAAAATGTTTTAGTAATGTATTCAAAATATTTTGCACAATGGAAACCCCAAACAGTCTTCTTTTTCAAATGGAGAAATTAAGTTATTTATCAAAGGCCACATAGTTCAGGGCTGGAGTCATGATAAGAGCTTGAGAGAGAATAACCTTTCATTTTCTCTCAAATAAGCAAAACAGCTTTCTTTTGAATAATGTCACAGATTTTAAAGAACATGGTGAATACAGAACATTTTTCATGTTGCATTTTGTCATATATACTGCCAACTGACATTGTTTAAACATCTATAGTTTGGATTATTTTCCCAAGTGACAGCAGAAGCTAAGACTGCTTCAAACATTCATGCAAATTTTCTTTGCTTCAGCACTTCCTCTGCAAGGAAGTGCTTTCATTTCTTTAGGGAAAAAAGAAAAAAAAAAAGATACAATGCTTAACATTATTTCAGCAGAGCAAGCATTTAAGCATTTAAAAATGAATAGCAGTGTTTCCTACTGGGCTGCTATTTTTCCTTAGTAAAAGAAGCTCTGAAAGAGCCAATCTTAATTTCAGGGATGTAGGATTAATAAAGTGGCTATGATCAGATACCCATTTGAAAATTGCAAGATATATGCATTGGTGGATAGTTCGTTAGGAAGGAAAATAAAGGCAAAACCCTTCTAAATAAAGTTTTCTTAAGGATAATATCCTTTAGTATAGAGATAAATGTTTCTCCCAAGAAAAACAAAATATCTATATTTTGGTTTTAGGTCTTTGTTTAAAAGTTTATGTGGCTTACAAATGCATACATGGGGTTTGTATCCTTGTGGAAAAAATATTTGCTGATCTGACACAGGTTTTATTTCTTCCTTTAAGATGCTGAGTGAGGAGACACAATGGTCATGTTCTATAAAGACAAAAATGTTTAGAGTTTACAAAATATGTTTACCCCCCACTCCAATGTCTGTTAAAGCAAAGGGATGATGGATGTCTAACTGCTGAGTTTATCTAGTCCAACTCTTTGCATGGCTGCTTCATAGCCAGGTGATCCATTCCTGCAGTCAACATGGGACACATACATGGATTTTAGCAAACAGATAGGTTTTATAAAGTCCAAACTTGTCTTTCATTATTATTTAATAGATATTTCTATTGCATTTTAATGGCTGAAAGTTACACAATTTCTGTACAACTTTATCTAGACTGGATATTATTAGTCATCATAAATGATGCAACATCAAATATAAGAACAAAACATGATACATTCTAAATACCCCAAGTTGTTATAAGTCAAGTCTGCTGTGGTCAACATAGATTTTTTATTTAATTGGGCCTCGACACTACAAAACTATGTATGTGAATTTCTCCAAAACAAATTCTGCAATATAATCTTATCTTTTGTCATTTTTATGTGGATACTTTGACTTAGTGTAAAAAATAGGGAAAAGAAAGGAAGGGTCTGATGAGGTGAAAAACACTTGAAGTAAAGCCATACTTATCATTAGGGATTTTGAAAAGAAGAATCTTCTGATAAGGGAAGAATTGGTAAGCTAGATGGGTACATTGCCTTATGGAGTATGATGAAGTAAGACCTGAGGAGTAAGACTTAAATAATAGAGATGAGCATTTCTAGACTATCACTTTAAATGTGCTGTTTCAACTATAACCTTAAAGTTTCTATGAGTCTAAGAATGGATAACAACACTTTGTCTTATGGAGAGCAGTCTCAGTGTGAGATATGAGCCATCCACGCACTTCATTCAGGAAAAAAGATTTACACTCAGTTCAGGAGGACCAAAATAAGGACCCCTTAAAAAAACTGGCCATATGCAAGTCATAGAATAATTTAACTTGGAAAAGATCTTTAAGATCATGAAATCTAACTGTTGACCCTGTACTGCCAGGTCCATTTTATGCCTAAGTGCCACATCTTTTCAGTACCTCCAGGAATGATGATTCCACCACTTCCCAGGGATGCCTGTTCCAATGTTTGGCAACCCTGCCAGCAAAGACATTTTTCTTTATGTCTGATTTAAACTTCCTCTGGTGCAACTTAAGGCTATTTCCTATTGCCTTATTGGGAAAAGAGACAAATATCCACCTCACTACAACCTCCAAAGGAGTTGTGGGCCTGGGCTCTTGAGGGAGCAGTCTGATCTCATTACAAGGCCATACTGATCATCTTTAAAAAGTGCTCTAATTTAGGAATTGAAAAGTCATTGCAACTGGAGAAGGTTCATGAGAAATGAAGGAAGGAAAATATCACCCCTATCTCATAGCAGGGCAAGAAGGTAGACACAGGGATTTATACTGCTTTTAGCCTCATCTCTATCCCTGGGGATGTAACTAATCCTGAAAAATATTTATAAATATATTCATAGTCAGAAAGTGATTGAGAGTAGTCAGCATTGATTTATGAATGGCAAATCACGCCTGTCTATCCTGACAGCCTTCTGCAGTGAAATGACAATGTCACAGGATGAAAGCCTAAGAGTGAGATCTTTATCTTTTCTTTCATGAGGCTTTTCACACTGTCTCTGACAATATCTTCATAGAGAAACTGATTTTATATGAACTAGATGAATGGGGAGTACAGTGGACTGAACATTGGCTGAACTGCTGGACTCAGAGAGTTTTGATCAGTGACACTGAGTCCAGTTGGAGGCCGGTCACTAGTGGTGTACCCAGGGGTCAATACTGAGATCAATGCTATTCAGCATCTTCATTAATGCCAGAGCACATACAGGTGATGGGACAGAGTGTACTCTCAGTGAGTTTGCAGATGACACTAAACTGGCAGGAGCAGCTGATACCCAAGATGACTGTGCTGCCACTTAGACCTCAGTAGGCTGGAGAAATGGGATGACAGGAATCTCATGAAGGTAAACAGAGAGAAATCTCAAGTCCTGAACTCGACAGGAATAAACCCATGCTCTAGTAAAGGCTTAGTGGCCAACCATCTTTAAATAAGGTTTGCAGAAAAGTACCTGGGGATATTAGTGGACATAAAATTAAACATGAGCCAGCAATGTTCCCTTGCAGCAGAGGTGGCCAGTGGCTTCCTGTACTCAGACTCTGTGAGGACACACCTGGAGTGCTGGATCCAGTTCTGGGCAGTACAAAACTCATATAGAATACTTTTTTCCTTTCAAGTGGTGATCAAGTAATTTTAAAAAATTTATGTATATGAAAACTTTTCCTTTTTTTTTTCAATTATTATAAACAGCTTTCACTATGGATGAGAAGGTTTAGGCAATGAAAACAAAATAAAATAGAGCAGAAAACCTTTTTTTTCCAAACAGTTCTTTGTAACTTCAGTATTTTCTTCAGATGATTCTTACCCTAGAATGATGTAAAAACCTGAATATTTTTTTCTGCAAATATACTGGCTTTATATCAAAAAGAAAATATCTATATAGGTCTTTTTATTACTCTGCAAATGTCCTATGTATTTTTGAACAGAAAGAATCTCCTCACAAAGTACATTGTTTAAGCTTCATTACTAGTGAAGTAAACTATCAAAACTACTGGTGAGGGGTTTTAAACTCTTTACTAAGCTATTGCTTTAAACTTCAGTGTATAGAATAAAGCAAGAATGTTTTTTCCTTTGAAGTACTCTAATGCCAAGAACACCATTGTGTTGTTTCTTTTCCTAGTGAAGAAAACCTATATGACAGCAGAAAGTAAGGAAAGAGTCTGGTTCTGTTTTTAATGAATCTGAATGAAGGGAACTTGGAAGAGACTTTTGTCTTCAACTCTCCTATTCCTCTTCTCTCTCACTTGCTGACATAACAAACAACACAGTAGTCTCTGCTGCAAGGGTGTAATCTGGAATCACTTGCTTGTACTCTTTCTGTAAGGACCTAGCAATTTTCTAATAGTGAAACACATAAATTATAAATGAATGCAGGGCAAATCACAAGCCATCTATTTTATTCACCTCTAAGCCTACTCAGGTGAGTGAGGTGAATTTCAATTAGCTGGCTGTAAACTGCAGCAGCTTTGCCTGTGATCCCTTGCAGCTCCTCCAGGGAAGGGGGTCCCGGCCTTGCTTTGGTGAATGTACAGGGAAGCTGGTGAGTGGGAAGCTTGACGGCACATATTGCCTCTTGCAATATCACTTGATACCTCTTGCACATCCAGGGACATATCCAAATCTCTCAGGGACATGTATTTCTGAAAATATACACCAGTGCTTTGTAGATGACCCTTTTTGATCCCCATAGAAAAAAACAGTGTAGGAGTGGAGGTAATCATTACCACTAAGAAAAGCACGTAGCTACAAATTTTGGGGTTTGTCCTTTCAGTTTTTGTCCTAAATAATTAACAGACCCTAAGTCCATGTAAATTGAGTTTACATTTCAATGTAACATCAATTTACACCTAATAAATATATTTCCTCAGATACATCTATAGTTTAAAAAACGTCTAAAAGTGACGGCTTAATTACTGTTGAAAATGGAAAACATATTAATAAAGACACAAATGAAGGATAGTGGAAAATTGAAACAAAAGTTAAATTACTTCTGAGATGAAGCTGATTGTTTAAAAAAGGACAGGCAAGATAGCTACTTACACTCTAAAGATTCTCTGTATCAGCAAGTCTTGAACTGCTGAAATATTATTTGTTAAATCAAAGATGATTGTTAGGTTTAAGTTCATGTTTAGAAGAAGGAAATTTGTGATTATTTCATTGTCACTGAACACAAGAGGTTATATATATATATTTCCAGACACTTTCCATGCTCTCAAAAAAAATAAAATTGTTATAGTGATGTCCACTTACTTTTCCACTCTTTTTTTGCATGACACTTATGATACTGGGAAAGCAATGCACTTCAGAATAATAGAATGAAACTCTGTTTAATACAGATGAGGTCTCCAGATATGAAGGGAAAATGAAAACCTTACAATTTGTAGAATAGGCTTGTTACAGAAATATTACTCCCCTCCAAAGTGGAAAATTGTCCTTGCAAACTAAAAGTAACATAACATAATCATTAACTTTGCATTCACTTGTTTTTACCTAGAAAAAATATGTTTTCAATATATCAATATGATTTTTTGAGTTCTTTTTTTTTAAAAAATCTAATTGATTGCTTTCATAACATGGTGGTTTTTCCTGTGTCCCTAATAGCAGCAGTTTAATAATGTTGATAAATAGACTTCAATATTTCTGCCTAGATTTTTCAAACTTGTTTACGGGTACTTAACACCCCTCTCGGAATATCTGTCTTTCTGGTTACTACTGGACATATTTCCAGTTCCATTTTTGCTACTTTTAAAGAGAACTACCATCTACATGGGTCTCAGGAACTTCCTTTAACTGCAATGTTGTCAGTCCAATGCCCAAGGAAGAAATGCAGATAATATTATTTGTTTTCAGTGAACTCACAAACACCTCTCTGGATCAATGTCCTATTCTGATGGACATTGATAAGCTTTAACAACCCTCCATGCATCAAATGGAACACACCAAGAAAACAGTGAATCCAAACAAGAGAGAAAGAGAGAGAGAGAACTGAAAGAAGGAGGTATTAGTCAGAGATGTAAACATACATAGAAGATCATAGAATCATAGAGTGCCTGGGGCAAGAAGGCACCCTGAAGATCATCTAGTTCCAACCTGCTATGGGTAGGGACATCTTTCACTAGACCAAAGCTCCATCCAAACTGACCTTGAACACTTCCAGGAATGGGACATCCACACCTTGTTTGGGCAATATGTTCCAGTGCCTCAGCACTGTCACAGTAAAGAATTTCTTCCTAATATCTAATTTAAACCTAGTCTATTTCACCTTGAAGCCATTTCCCCTTGTCCTGTCACTACGTGCGAATAGTCCCTCTCCATCTTTCTTCTAGGCTCACTTTAGGTACAGGAGCCGTGAAGTCTTCTCTTTTTCAGGCTGAACAATCCTATTTCTCTCTGTCTTTCCTCAAACAAAAGATTCTCCATTCCTCTAATTAACTTCATGGCCCTCCTCTGGCCTCTTTCTGACAGGCCGATGTTCTTCCTTTGCTGGGGAACCCAGAGCTAGATGCAGTGCTCCAGATGGGGTCTCATGAGAGTGGGGTACAGGGACAGATTTGCCTCCCCCAGTGCATCCCAGAACACATATTGTCTATCTCTTTTCCTTGGTTACAAGGAAAAAATTCTATTTCTTCATATACTTTTTTCCCTAATCTGCAAACAGCCTGGTGAGCTGCAGGAAAAATCTTTGATGGCAAGACTATATTTTGAGTGAAATATATTTTGAGTTCTCTGTAGAGGAGCACTTAGTCTGTAAGAAGTCAGACTCTGAGTCCTTTTATTCCCCTTCCATTAGCATTTCCCAGTGCAATGTGATTATCTGTCAAAGCTCAGACAGTGAGCATCATACTCAGACAACCAGCTCTGGCTCAGACACCACTCCAGCCAGGCCTCTAACTCATACATTTCCAGCATTGGAATGCTCTGGCTGTACTCTCCCTCACCATCACTCTGTGTCATATACGCAGTTGTCTGGATGTGCAACTGACCAATAATTTCTCTCTGCTTAACATGAGGATATCATGTAATGGAAAAAACATGACTTGTAAGATTTTATGCTTGGCTCAACTCTTAAGCTGGAGTCTAATTTTGCCATATAATTCTCCTGTTCTCTCCATACCTGGCCCTTCAGTCATAATAGAAATGGATTCTAATACATTCAGCAATTAGATGTGGAAGAATGTCATGCAAAAGAGGCAGCGCTGTACACAATTCCCATTGCTAAACATCAATTTCAACTCAAGATTTTCCAATGTTGCTTCAAATAAGAATTCTTTTAAGGTATTTTCTTCTTATTTTATATTAACAGGTAGAAAAATTGAGTCTATAAACATCTTATATTTGCTGAACACTATTGCTCTGTACTCACACAGAAAAGGAATAGTCTGGAAAAGGATTGTGTGCCTGAGCCAGTTCATACTGGAAACCATGAAAACCATACATATTTTCACATATTTTCCTCTGGAAATCAGATCTTGAAAATAACCTGTTGTAGGCTTACGCAACAGAAAACTGCAAAATGTCAATGTCAACATAGGCAGAACTTTGTGGACATGAATAACCTATGTTTTCACATATTCACAGAATCACAGAATTTCTAGGTTGGAAGAGACCTTTAAGATCATCGAGTCCAACCCATGTTCTAACACCTCAACTAGATCATGGCACCAAGTGCCACATCCAGTCTTTTTTTAAACACATCGAGGGATGGTGACTCCACCACCTCCCTGGGTAGATGATTCCAGTATTTGACCACGCTTTCTGTGAAAAACTTCCTCCTTAATTCTAGCCTGTATCTCCCTTGGCGCAGCTTGAGACTGTGTCCTCTTGTTCTGTCTGTTGTTGCCCGGAGAAAGAGACCGACCCCCAGCTCACCACAGTCACCCTTCAGGAAGGTGAAGAGAGTGATAAGGTCACCTCTGAGTCAATTATTATAACATATTATCATTAGAGAAAAGAACAATGCACCATGAGATATGAAAGTGGTATCAATTATCACTCAGAGAGGAGCCACTTCTATCACCAGACTGGAACTTTTTTTCTTTCAAGTGGCACTGTCTCTAATTTTCCTGATATGACCCTTAGATAACAGAAACCAATGTAATAAATTTCTTTGTATTGTTGCAGGCTATAAAATATTCCTGAAACACTATAAAAGATGTTTTCCTTCTGGCTTTTAGCAGTGTGCAGCAGGGCTGTTCAGAGTACTGATGCACTGAGATTTAAGAATTGGAAGGAGCAAACACATTCTCAGTAATAATTTAAGGCCATTTCCATTATTGGCCATTCCCAATAAAAGGGAAAAAAAAGAACTTTAGTACAATTTTTTTTAAAATGCATTTGGCCTTTGTGATTTATGCTTTGCTATTTTAAACTGTGATCCTACCTAATGTCTGGCCTTTTGAATTCCTTTCAGTAAGTTGTACATTTCTCATTGCTGTTTCTTTGAGTTATTCATTTCCTTGGAAGCCTAAATTCCCCACTAGGCTTCCCTACACATTTTACTAGGGGGAACAAAAACACATGGATCTCTGCTAATCCTGTTTATTTGCAATAGAGGCTGTCCATTGTTGATCTTGCCATATTTTTCTTACTTGTTCTGATGAGAATCGGAGAGTTAACACTAAATGTTATCATCTGTGTGCATAACACCTACTACACATGGAGACAGAGTATTCATGCCTTTTTTGGAGCCATTATTATTGAAAGCATTATTGTAAAAATGTAAGTCATGAATTTATGAAACATAACAATAGATTTAGTTTGAAAATCAAGCAAACAAAACCCCTGCAGCTTTCTGAAAAATTAGATGCCTGGATAAAAAAAATTGTGTTGGTTTGAATAATGCAGGTAATTTATAAACCATGTGGGATGCCTCATGAAGGTAACTAAAGACATTTAACTCTTTAAATTTGTAGTACATCTTTGCAACTTCTGAGTGATCTGATCTCAGAAAGTCCTGCATATATGCCCTGCATAAGTCATTTGCATAAAATTCTGTATGAGAGTGGTCAAATAATGAAGCAGGTTGCTCAGAGAGGTTTCACAGTCTTCAAATTTCAGATGGAGTTGGGTTAAACTTGGGCAGCCTGATCTGAGTTTGGAGAAATAGCTCCTGTCTTTCAGAGGTTCTTGCCAACCAAAACAATTTTGTGATTATAGTCAGTAGCAAAATTATTATGGTTGCTAAAACTGCTTAGTTAGCACAGTTATTGCTAAGAGGAGAAACAGCTGATACAACAAGGAGTTTTTGGTAGTTGCTGGATATACTTACCTAGTATGCAATTCTTTTTCCTCTTAATGTAGTGGGATCACACGACAGAATGTTTTTCCCTCACAACATTTTATGTTTTTTAATCCCCAGAAGAATTTATCCCAAAAGTTATTATCTTTTGATTTTCTTCTAGGGGTGAAATATGATAGTTTCGCTTTTGATCTACCGCAGCTTTTTTTTTCTGCTTCTCTGTTATTTGGCAACTTTTGATCTACTGCAGCTTTTTTTTTCTGCTTCTCTGTTATTCTTTCTGCTACTCTTTTTTATATGCCCATTGTGCTAAACAATAATCAGATCTTGAATTTATTATTCACCCTCTCTGAAGTGCTTCCACTGCCAAGGTTAGATTGTTTAGTGAGTCCTCCATGTTCCTGCTTCTATTTTTTTAATTCATAAATAATATGGATTCATAGGATTTTTTTTGCTTGTTTCCTAAAAGCAGAACATTCTTCCACACCTTATTTAAGGGTTATGTAATGAAAGAAATGAAAACTAAACCAAACCAAAACAAAACCAAAACAACCCAACCAAACTCCAACTTGGGAGCAAAGAGACTAAGGCATAATGAAAAACCAGCCAGCAGCAGAAGATGAGGCTTACAGAAGGCTTTTGAAGACACAAATTATACCCATTACCTCTCTGGTTTCAGAACACTTAATTTGAGGGAAGTTGCCTTGTCAAAGTAAATTAATCTAAATAATTTATTTGTAATATCCAAGTTTTTGGCTCTTAATTTTTGCTTCCACTGTACAAGTAAATTGCAAACCATATTTCTGCAAGGATCACTTGTCCTTTGCATTGGTTTTAATAACAATTTCTCTATTAGGACAAAAGCTAGTATTGTACCTCTGGATATGCAATCTGTGTGGCCAATACTCAAATGCCATGCACAAGTTCCAGATCCTATTTTTCTTGGAGAACAATAATATGCTGAACAGAGCAAAAAAAAAGAAGTCATCACAATACTTTAAAATAATTATTTATGTAAAAAGGTTAAAAGAATTCCATCCATTCACTTTAACAAAATTAATTTTACTAGGTGTTTTGCTTCTAGTCTATAGAGAAAACAAAAGCTTGATAAAGACAAAACCCAAAACCTGCACAACTTAAGGCAAAACCTTAGAATTTGTTCTTCCACAGATTCAGACTAGAATAAATATATAGCAAGAGAGACATGTTTATTGACCACTACCATGACTTACTGAATTTCCATTGACCGTTTCTAAAAATAATTGGTTAGGTTCTTTTGAAATTATAGACCAGAAAATATAGTTCCAAAAGAAAATAGACCAAGAAAATTTTATATTAGATAAAATAATATAGCTACTGGCAAACACTGATACAATGTTTGCCCACTTTTAAGCAAAAAATCTCCTCAGTGCCTGGCTTGATTAATCAGAAAGATGAATACAGAATGTGCAGCTTCTTAATAATATGTCACTCCTGAGTTTTCATATAACTGTTTGATTCTGGCAGGTTGTAACCCTCATGAAGGGGATGAAGAAGAAGGTAAATAGAAGAAATATATTTTAAAATTCTCTTATAGCTCATAAATATTTTTAATTTAAAATTAAAACAATTATTTCCAGAACCAATCATGACTTCGAAACACAATTCTCAAAAGAAACAGTCTTATAGGATGAGGAATTCTTTTCACACATTTTAATGTAATGATTTAAGACTATAAACACAGTATTTCAAAAGTTTGAACAATTACATAGGTATCTGAAATGAAAGCTAGAAATAAAACCTATTCTTAATTTGAGTGAGTTGGTAATTACAAATTAATTGTTCTTGCAGCTCAGAATTTACTGTTATGAAATCCACAAATTTATGTTATTTATTATGCAGCTCCATTTTTATAGTCAAGGTTTAACCCCTACTTGCTTGAGGCAGACTAGGTGAGATTGAATTTGCAGACCCGGTGAATTGAATGAGCACGCAATGAATGGGAGAAATAAACCAGCTGTGTCAATTTCCCATGTTAGAATATGGGTTTATGTGCTGCAATCAGCCACTTCAGTGTGTAATTATAAAATATTTTGTTAATATATTTGAACTTACAGAGCTTTCCAGAGTTTCCTGTCAAACAGGCACTAAAATGTTTAAAAACATGCTTTAAGGTAAGCAGTATACCTTCAGCCTAGTGAGGCCAAGAGTAGAAAACAACTCGTGCAAGAAATGACAGGCATGAAAATAATGAAAGATACTTCAGGAAGGATTTAGGAGGTAAAAACCACTCTCTCTGTAAGTTAACTTTCTTAGTGTCCAACAGTATTTTTACAGTACTAGTGGTCTGTGCCTTCTAGTATGAAACCTAAAATATTTTGCTGGCACCAGTGATAGTTTTGCTCCTTTATTACTTCTGTTTGACATGGAAAGCAATTCAAAGATGGTCAGCACTGACTTCATTCATACTTGCAGTCCTTGAAAAGGTTTTTATTCTTCTCAAGCTGCCTTTCCCATTTCAATGCAGAAAGAAATAGTCTTAATTTTGGATCTGGAATTGAGGACCTACATGCTCCTACATTTTCCATACAGTAAATATGATCGATCAGTTGAATGAGATTCCTTACAATGGGATCATCAATATCTGGATAGCTGATTTTCATTCTTTGTGCTCAGGACTTGAGTTTTGCCATATTTATTTTGAACTTCCATTTGTCTGCATTTGGCCTATTCTTGAGGACAAAAACGTAGGACTTTTAGGTTAATAGAAGAGTTTGCATAGATAAAAACTGAGAGTTCTTCTACCAGAGAAAAGACTTCAGGCATGTGTCCTCATTAAACTTCTGCAATAAAGCATATTGAAAGTCCAGGTGACTGAAACCTAGAGTCACAGTGTTGAGATGTTAAGCCCTTGCTTGCTTTAGTGACCAAATGAGACAGAGAATGACTTAGCAATCAATGCAGTAAATTCTTCTGTAAATTTTGCTATTATCTGCTTCAGCTACCAGATCAAGCACCTTATATGGTCAGAGATATACTCAGACCTAAAAAATAAGACAGAAGACTGAAAGAAGTCATTATTAAGCATTGGAATATTCTATTCACAAAATTTAAATTTAAACTTTTAAAGAAATATTCCAATCCAGGCCTCATCTCTTATGGATATTTTCAAAAATTATACCCACTTACTTGATTTTGAGGAATGCAATATAATAATTCATTTTGTTACTACACCTTACTGATTGCTATGGTCATTAAATGAATTATGCAGATGTCTTTTGTGTCATAGAAATTGAGTTTTAGAGTTTCTCCTGAGGAACTCTCAATAGAGTTTCTCTTGGGGAACATAATCGGGCAAATACAATTTAGGTGCAATTTGTATTTATTAAAAATAATCAAAAGGGAACAAGTTATCTCAGCAGTCAACTACTCTTCTTCAGCATTTATCCTGTAATTCTAATAATTGAGTCTCAAAGCTTATAAACAGAAGAAAAAATACATTGAGAATTTTCCAAAATTTTTCTTGCCTAAACTTGTACACGTTTTCAGAAGCAAATATGTAAAAATGGTTGCTTTATCTCTCCCTCTCTCTCTCTCTTTCTCTCTCTCCCTCTATGTATATATATATATATATATATATATATATATATATATATTAAGATATGTATGTCTCCATACAGGTATGTATATTTACCTGCACATGTATGTAAATACAACCAAATATTTAACACTCTGGCTCACAGTAACATAACACCGCATTCTAAGAAAAAAACGTAAAAAATTTGGAGATAACTCCACTCTGGAAGGATCTGCCTTGATAAATTGAAAACAAAACTGTTAAAGTACCTAAGGCTAAAAGATTATATATATTTTAATTTTATGGCTAAGACATTTCAGAGAGGATGGATACTCATGAACAAATAAGAAACTCAAGGGCTACCCAACTATCAAAATAACATTGACTCTACACTACATGTCTCTTTTTATAATAATAACAAAGCAGTATGACTATTAAAAACATTTTAAAATGTAATACCACATATAATCCTAATTTATATATTTTCATGTTATAAATAAACTTTTTTTTTTACAGAAAAGGATCTTTAAAAAAATAAAAGGATAAGTTTTTTATGCTGTTTTGTAGACTTCACTATGTGACTCCAATCCAAAATGGTATAAAATCCATGCTTCTCTCTAGTTAGACTGGGACATGTAGAGGGAAAATCAAGCATTCAAAAGGTATGAAATGTTAATATTTAAACATTTTTATAAATAAATATAATTATTTCATTCTTTTATGTTGAATTTCTGATATATCTTGTATATATCAGTATACAAAATATAAAAAGTATATATACTGCATAAAAAAGTATATATACCTTTTTTCACATTGTAAAATCAATTTCAACATCTGATTATTGATAATTAGTAGAGAGCAAAGTCCATGTATTGCTAATTTACAAAACAAGAAGCAAACACTCATAATTATTTTATCCATAGTTATATATTTCACTAGCATTAGTGTGCTTCTTTGCTTTATATTTATTTAGTTATCTAAGCCATCACATAATTTTAGAATTTTAGAATCATATAGTGGCTTGGGTTGGAAGGGACCTTAAAGATCCTCCAGTTCCAACTCCTCTGCATGGGCAGGAAGACCTTTTACTCGACCAGGTTGATCAGAGCCCCATCCAACCTGGTCTTGAACACTTCCAGGAATGGGTCATCACCAGCTTAACTGGACACTCTGTTTCAGTGCCTCACCACTCACAGTAAAGATTGTCTTCCCAATACTGGACCTAAACCTATTTCTTTCAGTTTGTAGCCATTCCCCCTTATCTTCTCACTACATGCTTTGTAGATATTCTCCATCTTTCTTGTAGATTCCCTTCAGATTATGGATGGCCACCATGAAGCCTTCTCTTTTCCAGGCCGAGCAATCCCAATTATCTTAGACTTTCTTCACAGGAGAGGTGCTCCATTGCTCTATTTTAGGATGGCCATATTTCACATAAGCATTTAAATGTTCAGGTGAATAGAGGCTGAATGAAGATTTGAGATCAAAATGTTCTAATTTTGGCTATCTTTTGTTACTGGATAAAGCAGGCAGGCCACCAGTGATGTGATGAGTACACTGAGTAGTCTTATTTAATTATGGACTCAGATTGATGCTTCATCCTCTTTGACAAGACATGATGATATTTGAATATAGTTAATGAGTCATAGTTGTCACGGTAGTCAACTGATACATAGATTATCAGTTTCTGAGGATGACACCTTTGTTTTTCTAAGCTATATGTCTATGTGCCTGGCTGGATGATTTTTCCAAGGCAAATGTAACAGAGTATGAATAAAAAAAAAACCAAAAAAAAAAGGATATTAGTGCTATATCCTAGCAGCTGTGTAAGTCTTATTAGTGTCTACTGCTCAACTATTTCACATAATCTGGATGCAAGTGCTTCAGGCAGGGCTCACAATCATGACAATGAAGTTGTCACCCAGGAACTGTTCAAATAGCTGACTGTCAGGATCAGACTTCACACAGGCCTAAGGACAAGACTATTATTATTCCTCAACCCCTCATGTAACCAATAGAAGCTGGAAAAGAAACATGTTACTAATGAATTGAGATAGTTCAGTATTATACCCTATCTGCTCATCAGAGCTAGTGAGATGGAAATAAATGCTTTTCTAGATGTAGGAGTCATGCTGTATCACTTCTGAAGGAATAATAAAACATGTAGGAATCAAATTTAAGTATTATGAACCAATTCTTATTGTTTCACAACTTCAGTATGTTACTAATCTTACTGGAATATTAAGAAGCAGATTATTTTGTTTTCAATTATCCAGTAGCACAAACATCTTGTAATATTTAGGAACTTTGGTAGGGATGGTATGATGTTTAGAGAAAAGCAATGGGATTTATCAATCAGGAATCAAGACTAATATTCTGCTTCATGCTGGGATTTCTTCTCATGATCAGCAATTTGAAAATGCTCCTTACTAGCTATCACTACAAATATTCATCTTTCTTTCTAATATTTTTTTTCTGTCATAAATTTTTTTCTCAGCAATTCAATTAATAGATCTATTCACTAAATGTTTTAGGAACAGCTATTCAAAAGGTGTCAATGTGACATCAAATTCCTGATAATTACACAACATCATTTGGTTGAAATATTTATTTATATATAGTTAATGCCATTTATATACTATGATATAAGCAATGTAGTCTTGTTATTTTTGTTATCATCAAAATCAAATTATTTGGAAAACTAACACTAACCTAACAAACTACTTCAAAAATAAAAACTAAACAGAGGTTTTCAGAAAGCACTAAAAAAAAGAAAAGACAAAGGAGTCTTGATTAATATCAGCCATTAGCTGAGAGTGAAATCAGTTAGTATGCCAGAAAATTAATGTCTTGCTGGTGCAATGCATTAAAAGAAAACAAACCAGGCTTTCATATTCTGCAATTCAAAATGGAATTATCTTCCATTAACAGCAGAAAGTCTCCTCCTTGCTCTCCCCCTGCGGTGCAAGGTCATTTATGGAACTTTTCGCTTTCTCCTTTCACAAAATTCTTCCCAAGTAGCTTTAGAAATATGAAAGACTTCAGTTGCCTTCTACAGATTGTACATCTCTAATGTCTACAACTGGGATTAAATAATAGATCCAAGAGATAACATTGTTTGTAAAGAAATAAGTACTAAACATAGAATCAGCCAACAATTCATTTTCTTTCAGGTAGTATGTCAGTGTATTGGGACTATAATATTTTAAACTTTATGGCCACTAAGTTATCAAGTAATGGTTGAATGTGGTGCCAGAATTGGATTTGCTTATTGCAATGTAATTTTGTGTATTGCAAGAAAATCAGATGCTGATGAGTGGTTGTTCTATTAAAGTAACATCTATTTCTTGAATTAAATGTATCTGAGTAAACATAAATATCCATTGGTGTAAATAGAATTTTAAAAACTACTCTTTTTTTTTTTCTTTATTATGCATTTAAGACTAGGCAACTTTAAAATATGATGTGAATGAGATTTTAATCTTCCTGTTATAAAATCCTTGACCCATATATTTGGCATAGTTTTAGCAGCTGAAGCATAAAACTGTTAACTCAAGTCTTCAGTCAAAAAGGTGCTTTTTTCCCAAATGACAACTGAACTTTAAAAAGCCAAATTTTTAGTTCAGAGAGTCTTTAAAAAATGTGAACAAACTTCTGTGATGATTAGTTGACTTTAAACTTCATAAAGAAGAGGAAAGCAAATATACAGTGAGGCAATATTTCTCATCAATAAAGCATCAGTGCCTTGAAAAATGTGTGAGAGGGGAAATAAAATTCACATACCAAATATTCCTGATACAATTCAAGGTCATGCTGAAGACTGTCTCTGTCCAATCTTTCTTTCCAGAGAGTTCAAGACCTCAGAATAGAGTTCAATTCAAAGATGCCATGTCATTACTAATTTCTTTAGTAACAATCACAGAAGATTTTTAAGGTAAAAAATAAATTGTGCAGAATGAAAATATTTTTTCATTATTGTGAAAAGATGGCTGGGGGTAAAATTAGAGGAAAATGAGAAGTTATACAGAAATTATAGGTTAACACACAGTTGCTGCTCCCTGGATTAAATTCTCACTAGCACCCACCAAGGGGGGTGGGATGGGATGGGATGGGATGGGATGGGATGGGATGGGATGGGATGGGATGGGATGGGATGGGATGGAGGGTGGAGCAGAAGGGGAACACACAGCTAAGGCTCTGTTGAAAGCCTTGCAGGGAGGAGAACTTGATGGCACTTTACAGTTGAGAAGCTGCATAGCACCTGTCAACCAGGGGAGATAGGAGAAGATATCTTACTGTTGAGCCAACAATGTACTAGCATGCTTTCATTCTTTCTAAGTCACCTAAATCATGTACCAAGGAATCTGAGATTCATCAAAAGTATTTCTGGTTGGGTCAAATTGAGGTTAACTTTAACACTCTGGCAAGAATGCATAAACCTTTACTGGAGAAGTATCGTTTGTTTGCAAAAGAAATTTATATTTCTTTCATATTTTTTCTGTTTTTTCTTTCCCGCTCCAGAAATAAAATGTACTACCATTTTTAAGCCATTAAAACTTCCTGAAAGATTATAACTCAGTTTCAATATGCATTATTCAAAGGTGACCTTGATTTGAACCAGAATATATGATGATCATTCTGCTCAACAGTGAGGTTTCAATTAAGCATTGGTCCGTGGAGAAGAATGTGAGTTTCCTCATAAGACTTAAACAGATACAGCCTGAGACTGCAGATGCACATCCATGGTACAGTTAAGTGCTGCAGAAATAAACACATGGGCAGTAATAGGTAGGACTGGGAAACAGTGGTCTGTGGTCATATTTTTTTCTCAGGCAACAGAGACAAGGAACTGATAGTAGAAGTTATTTACAGAATCATTTCAACAAATGGATACAGTAAAGAAAAAAACAGAGCTTGAAGGACAAATGATACCTCAAAGAGTAACTCTCACAAAACAAACCAACAACAAAACCCATTTATCACTGGGCATCATTTTCCACTGGAAAATGGGAAAATACTATCTCAAATAAACAAATACCACATTTTAAATTGTGCCTATTTTATAGCTTAAGTTATACTGAACAATCAGACACATATAAGTAGTTACACAATAATTTTAACATTTTAGAACATGAGAGGAATTTAGAAATGAAAAATCAATGCAAGTCATGGTCCTTTCTGTGTTGAATAACCTTTATAGCAATCTTATTCAAGCAAGTTGGACACAGAACAGATACAATCCCAATAAATTTTTAATCTTTTAATTTCCTTCGTGCTAAAGATTCTTATTTTGAAACACTTTTATCAGAAACATTTTGTTATACCTATACTAAAGACTTTGCAGTTATCTACAGTTTAAGTGCATTTACCCCTATTCCATGAAAACAGTTTATTTCATTTTCAATAATGAACATATATTTCTTTTCTCCACCTTTTTGTCATTTCTGGCCTAAACATCTTCTTCCAATTTTTCTTCATACACCACATTTTCTAAATTCTGATTGCTCATTTTTTAAAATCTTTTTTACTCTCTTCTGGTATTCCATGCTTTTTTTATTTTTTGAGACAGGATGATAAGATCTGGGCACAAAACTTCTGCTGAAACCTTATTATGAGCACTTCGTATTTCTCATATTGTGGCTTTTCTGTTCATTCATCCCAGTGTGATTTTTTGGGGTTTTTCCACAGTCCTAGGGGCTAGAGGACAGATATTACTGATTGGTCACTCAGGACCATTATACTTCCTTGATCTAAAACTTATTTGTGTCAGCTGTGTCACCACTTTAAGAACGCTAAAAATTGCTACTTTTGGCTTTCTGCCTACATATACACAATGATAACATGTGCAATGATTGTGGAAGTTGTACCATAAATAAAAAATATTTATGCCACCAAAAAACAAAGGAATAGCATTGCCTAGCTGGCAGTAAAATACGAACACTATTTATTTCTTATTGGAAAGTGGAAGAAGGAGAGAGTGAGTATTATGGTGAACTGCTGTTGGAATCTACTGGCAACTACTACATGTTCATGAATCAGGATGTGTTCTGAAAAGAAGAAAAATAGAAATTAGTTTACAATTTATTTTTTAATTTAGAAAGAAATATTAATTATTCACTTTAAAATGTGTAATGTACCAACTTCTATGATCAGAGATAGCATACATTTGATTGCAAGATGTATGTTTTATTAACAGCAATGAACAGCTAGAGAATTTTCTTTTCATATGAGAAGTCAAGCTGATGCATGGAAAAATAATCAACACAATATCAATCAAACAATATTTAAAATTATATTAAAAAAAGAACTAAAAAATGGCCATAATGACATCTGTTTAGATAAGTCCATAAAGACACCTAAAAGAGATTCTTCAAATGTTTATTCCTGATTTAAATTTTATAATGTTATTATTTCAGAAATTTCAAAACTTGAAAAATGAGAAAAACTATATGAAAGAGCTCACAGGGCAAACACAGCAACTGTATAATTTATGTTTGTACAAGCAAAACATTCTAAATATAGATGAAGTTTTTGTCAGTTTTTTCTTTATATATATTTTTAGACCTGAAGATAAATCCAAAAGAATTAGTATTACTATAGCAACCAAGTTCCATTTCTGCAAATGTACTCCACAGAGAATAGTATTTTTTTTAGGTTGCTGAGTAAAAATCAACAATATCTAGTCTGGATTTAAGGTGGAATACAGGACATGGGAAAGGGATTTTTCTCCAAAGAAGTACAGGTACTTGAATTAATCAGCAAAACATTCTTTGTAATTGTGAGGCACAAGTAGTCATTTCTAGAGTCTGATTCAGCATATAAAACAAGCACAAAACTCCCTCAAATGGATCATCTAGGTTGTGGCTGTGTTCTAAAAATATTTTTTTTCTCTGCACTTTCTGTCAAGAGAAGTGATGGTGGCTTGGTATGGAGAGATTTACATTGTCAGCATCTCACCCCAGGTAAAATGGATCCCTCTGAGGGAAAAATGAAAAGTGTATTGTAAATAATTAATATAAAAATATAGGTTGAAATTTGAGGTTGAGGCAATAGGACTATATAAGGTAGTATTTTTGCCAGGATAAGTGTTACATTTTTTTTCATTTTGAAATTAATAATGCTTGAGAAAGCTTTTGCAAAAAGTAAATAAATAATTTCAAAAATCTAAAATTATTTAAGTTCCTTCAGTTCTTCCAGCAATGTTATTCAGGTCAGCTTCCAACAGATTATTATATGCTTTTTATTGCTAGAATTTTACAATATTTAAACATAATCTCTAAATGATACAAAGTGCTAAAAAAGCAAAACAGATAAAAAATAAAAATCCATGTAGACACAACATTACCTGCACTGTTGAAAGATCCAACTTTTCACAAGTGAGGAATGATCCAGAACTGAATGGACCTTTATTTATAAAAATCTCTGCTAGAAGGAGTTAAATGGAGTCACATTGATCATATTAGAGCACCACTTCCATCAGTAGATTGATCAGAAAGTAATGAGACTCTTGACAATGGACTTGATTTGAAGTTCAGAAACCAAGAAAAATACTCTCAGCTGTCCAATGGGAAATCTTATGTGAGGTATTATATCTTACTTTTACTAGAACTTAAAATACTGCACAACAAAGTATAAAATTTATGAGACAAATGTTTATTTATCTTCTTTGGGTAATGACATAGTTCTTGTTCTCAATACAACTAGATTTTATTTTTATATTCACATTGTCATTCACTGTACAGAAATATGTTTTCTTGGTTCTCAAAATAATATAGGAGATATCATATTACATACTATAATAAAACCATTTGGAAACCATTTATGGTATAAAAAGACATATTTGAATATTTTTTGGCTATAGACATCTTCTAACAGCTATTTAAAATAATACACCATCAGTTGTAAAAAAACAGAAAAGAATTTTAGAAATCAGAAATATGCAGAAATATGCAGAAATACCCAAAAATACCTCTTAGCTTACCACACAATGTAAATTTCTGAAACATGTACACAGATGTCTGATGATCCATCAGCAGTATGAGGACTCTGATTTATGCAAAGAATTATTCAAAGAATTACTTGAATTACTTTATTTAGAAACTTAAAACTCTTACAATTTTCTCATTCTTTAAAATTATTTGAAAGCATTTCTTCTTGTGGGAAAGGAGGGGTTGAGAGCTCTGATTCATACAGGAAAAAACATGGGATTTTTTAAAAAATTGATTGACAATTGAAAAGAAGTACCAGTTTTGGGAGCAATGTTTGAGTTTGAACTGTTTTTATGAAAGCAAAAATGAGTGTGATTCACTCATTATCTGATGTTCACTCATTATGCAATGTTCCCCATGTTGTGATATTAATCTCTTCTCATCACTAAGGAAATAAACAAACAAATAAAATGAAGCAAGCAAAAAAAAGCCAAGATGTTCCATGATGTCATTGAGCCATATAGTCACTGAAATACAAGGATATTAATTAAAGATAAAAAATTCCTTCGTATGATAAGCAAAATGAACATAACACAGAAATTTCACATATGAAGGCCCTTGGGAAATATGGAATGTTTTCCCACTTCATAAGGTTCAAACAGTGGGAAAAAAAGCAACAAAATCCCAAAATTTTTAAAAGCAAATTTATGAAATTAATAAAATCTCAACATAGTAATTCTTCTCAAAATATACTTTTCTCCCTCTCTTCTCCAGAATTATTTTGGGTTTACTTTTTTTTTTTAATATATATTTTATTTAAGTCATTGCTCACCTTTTTTCTTGAAACCTTAAAAATTATTAAATCCTGAGAAAAACTCTTCACCATCAGAATGGGTGTAACAGCTGATATCCTGACAGGGTTTTAGTAACTATACATACTCTAGAGTGCTTGGAAGTACATAGATACCCATCAGAAGGTAAATGTCTATCCGACACAAAACCATACCAGAAGTTACTTGCCACATTCAGAATCATAACTAATTCCTTAAAATGCTATTTTAGAATGACTTACAGATATTCTTACACTTACACTATTTTGTATGATAGAGCAGGATTATTGACTTTCCCAGCAAAGAGTGTGTCTCCTGGTAACATATTAAGTAAGACTTTAAAATTATTAATTATAGAAATAAGACTTTTTAATTATTCATTATGTCATAGTGATGCAATCATGAACATGAGGAAAAAAAATTTCATAGTACCTTAATCCCTAAAATGAGAAAATGTATGCAGGGTCAGACTGAACTATATATTACAGTAGATTGACTGCATCACAGTGAAGAGGTTTCAGTGAAAAAAAGAATGTGATGAAAAACAACTAAGCTTCAGAAGTTTTTCCAGAAGATAATTCCATTTCACAAAGAATACTTATCATTTTCTGCATTATTATATTACTTGCATTTTTCTTTAAAAATATGGGCTATCTGACATACCTTTTAAAATGTAAATGTCTGACCATGGTAAATGTCAGGGCCTTTGTAATATCCACTACATCTCAAGGCTATACCTCATGTTTTTCCTCTCCCCTCCTTTAACTCTTCTTTATCTTTAAATTCTTCTGCCTCTCCTGTGTATCATTTCCTTTTTATCCTGAAGTTTCTTAGGCTACCTTGAGGAAAAATTTGTGTGGTCTTAAAATGAATTTGTTATTATTATTGTAATAAATATACTCAGTTTTGATAAAAAGTCAACTATTATATTTAGTATTTAATGAGAAAATATGTATGTAATAGGTTCATTTGCAAATATCGGAATTTCCATTCGGTGTTTTAAAGGAAGAAGGTTAACAATATAAAAGAATTAAACTTCCTTTTACAGATTTATAAGTGTAGAAACTGATAGTCGGTGTAAACCTTTAAGCAGTTAAGCAGCATTTTCTATGAATAAAGATGAAATTAAAGAACAAGAAAACTGTTTGATCCAATTTTATGTACCCTATCATTAATCATTGTTAGGAAGAGACTAGTGCTTGTTAAATGAGTCTTGTATATTAGGTACAATGCTTTGAAGTACTAAATTAAAATTTTAGTTAAATTAAAATTAAAATTAAATACCTTCCTATTAGATCTGGAGAAATTAATTCTTCATTGCAATAGATCGACAAAAGCTAGAAGATTAGCAAATATTTCCATTTTTTTATTTCAGTACTGGTTCTATGCAATATTGAAGATTGTCACAGATGAAAATATTATTATTAGAAGACTTCTACATCTGTATTGACATGAAAATTTTTAAAAGCATCTCTATCAGAAAATATCAAACAATTTGGATGCATGCACAAAAAAATCTCATTAATTTGAACATAAAAGGAATGACAGCAAGGTAATAGTGCATTATATAAAAATCATGGGCATTTCAAAGTAAGAATGTAAAAGAGTGCATTAAAAGTACTGTATGTGCATACTAAATCTTCTAAAATCTATTTCATATTCCAGGCAGGAAAAATATGTAAGAAGGTGTTGAGGCAATACAGGGCACAAAATGCATACAATTTAGTTCAATTTCAGCAAGAGGAGGGAAGTGGGGGAGGAGTTTTCATTGTTTAAAATCTACAAGAACTGTTCATGACAATGAATATTAGCAAAAGTCAGGGAGAGTTTGCACCAATCTCATGGTTCATTTGCATCCCAAAATTACAGTTTCATGGTGCACTTGGTGCTGCACTTACATGACAGCCTTCCTTCACCAGGACAGATAGCAGTGGGAGTATGCAATAAGAGCAGTTGTGTCTGATAGAAATATTTACATATATATTCATTCATTTTCTGGAGGGAGCACACTGCAGTAGGTATTTTCAATGTGTGGCTTCAGGCTCCACTACAAAATAACAATATAAAAATATTCAATAGTTTAATAATAAATAATTATGCAGTAGGCAGGCATGCAGAGTGCCTTGGACCCTAGCTTGATTATCATCTTAAAATTCAGATTCTTGAAGTTCATTTGTGCCAGCCTAATGTGGTTACTATGGAAAAATTTGAGTCCATTACTATGTTGGCTTTCTGTTACAGAACAATGTAATATGACAAATGCAAATGGAAGTACTCAACTCACCTCAAAAAATTCCTTGCTTTCAAAGATAATGCTATCTCAATGATTTTGTTTATTTTCTTATTTAGAGCAATTTAAATAATAGTTTTGTTTAAGTATGCCATTATTTGATATGCAGAAAGGAAATTAAAAGGTTGCCAAATAAAAAAGTGCATTTATATTATAGTTTCCATTAAAAAATAATTAAATTAAGAACTGAAGGCATATGAAGATATGTTCTGCAGATAGATATATCTTCATGTGTGTATCTGTCATATCTTTTTATAACACTAAGATACGACTCATCTGATTAAATACACTAATCTTCTCATAATATTAATATCATATATAAATCACAAAATATGTCTTATTTTAGTTTGTGTTATCGTGTATTATAGAACTAGTTGTCATTTTATTTTATTTTATTATGAATTTAATCTCTAGCTCCAGAGAATCTCCTTGGCCTTTTAACTATCACATATGCTCCTTTGAAAAAAATCCACACAAGAATTCCACAGAGCAAATTGCTGCAGTTCTGTAATCAAATGGTTATGGTAACAAATGGAGGCAGATGTCATGACTTCATCACCTGAGGTCGATTTTGTTGCATGTTGTAGAACAGCATGGAATAGCTGATAAAGAATGTAGCCCATTGTCATGGTTTGAGAGGAAGTGAGTTTTTTGGGATGCTGTGGTCAAACCAGTAGGTACTCAGATTTGAATATTGGCACCTGGTGTGGCCACTGAGGACATGGATACGCCCCTGAGAACACAGGGGGTTAAAAGCAGAGAATTCCCAAGAAAATTTTCTCTTGGTTCCGGTCAGTGAAAGGTTCAGAGCTCCCCGGCCCAGCTGCTGCGGCTAGGTGGGGCAGGGGAAGCCATGCGGCCGGGTGAGGTGGGCCTGGGCCCTGAGGATGGAAGGGTGGAGGAGCACCAAGAGGAATCGAGTAGCCACCCCCCCACCCTGCCTGCCTGCCTCCCCCGCCCGCCTCCCCCAGGAGAAAGAGAGAGAAAGAGAGAGACAGAGAGAGAGAGAGCCTGTGCCACCTTGAAATTTGATAGCGGCTGGCCGAGATGGAGAAGGGGGGGGTTGCGGCAAGAAGGTGCCTGGCAGGGCAGCGTGGGAGTTCTGGATAGGCAGAGACTGAGATTTTTAACCCTTTTCTTGGATGCTAATTCTCCTGGAGTTGAATGAGAAGAGAGATAGAGATAAGAGGAAATGGGCCACGAGAGAAGTGGAGAAGAATCTTAGGTGGGAGGAGGTGATGGAGTGGCTTTTGGCTGACTTTTCTTGTATAACCATGGCCAGAACCATTTTTCCTGTGACACAGAGACTGCATTTAGGGGGAGGCAATGGCTTGGAGCCAAGAGAGTGCAGTGATGCTATGGGAGTGCATGAACAGAGACAACAGATGAGGAGAGCGGTGGTTGGTGCCCTCAATCTTCAGTGGAGGAGAAGATCTCTGTTCTCGAGACCCCTCGGCCCCAGGGGGTGAATTTAGGGGGGACAGGTGTCCCGAAAGTGAGAGACTGTGATCTTTTTGGAACTGGACAAAGCACCATTAAAAGGAAAACCCTAGAAGCAGCTCTGGTCCCTGGGCAGTGGTGAGAGCATTTCGCATGGAAGGAAGGTGTCACGATGGCAAATGATCTCCGGGCAGTGCCACGAGTGACAGAAAACACAAGAGGTCTTAGCTGTGTTTTCCAGGGGAAGCCTATGGTACAAGAGGGACTCCTCACTCCTTGATGAACTGAGAATTGGTTATCTAAAGGGTGGTGATGGACTGAGAGTTGGTGATCTGAGGGATGGATGTATTGGAAATTTGGTGGGGGCAGGAGGAATATTTTTGGAAGGTTTTCATTCTTTCTGTGTGTTTCTTTTTACATATAGTTGTAGGTTAATAAAGTTTTCTCTTCTGTATTCCTAAGTTGGAGCCTGCTTTGCTCTATTCCTGGTCACATCTCACAGAAGACACCAGGGAAAATGTATTTTCATGGGGGCACTGGCATTGTGCCAGCTTCAAACCGCCCATGCACATCTTTCCATGGGGAAATGAGGGTGTGGATAAATACAAATGCAAGGATATCAAAGCTGTACTAGTGCTAGAAATGAACTATAGCATACTTTTAATTCTGTGAGGTAATTCACTTGAAAATTTGTAAATATTATAGACCCCACAGAAAGGTACCAGTGAAAAAATTGATTGTACAAACAGCTTTACATGTGGTCCTCTTCTGCCAGGGCTGACCTCCTGGTGTGTTGTACATGCAAGGTAGTGTCACCCAGTATGGACTGGTTGCTGATATTTAGATATAAATATTTATGACCATTTTCTCATCCCTTGTTGTTTTCTGCTCACGTTATCTAGGACTTTAGGACATTTTAATAAGTATTCAAGCACAATGGAAACATTTACTGAAAGCACTGCTAAACCCTTTTAGTGGATGAAAATTTCCTATCCCTGCAAAATGCTGCATAAGTATTCTCTGGTCTCAAGAAGTGCCAGAAATTAAGTAGAGCCTACAGTCTTTCTTTTCCAACTCTACATGTACACTTAATATGTATGGAAAGAACATTACAGAGACAACTAAGCTTTAGGGGAAATCAGATATATTGTCTTCTACTTCACTGTATCAGCCCTGTAATCGTCAGTTATTTTCCCTCTTAACATCACACTCTGAAGCATAGTTGATTAGATTGTTTAATGGTAGGGAAGCATATGGAAAAAATGGAATTATTGCTTGCTAAAGAAAATAAAAACCAGTAAATTAGGTCCAGCGTACATGCTGTTAGAGCACTGCTTGAACTACATTACTTAATATTTTAAAATCAAATGCTTTGTTATTTTAATTATAATATTTATTATGTGAGGGGGTGATTATGGAAAATCTGCACTCACATATTGTGTTTTATTTACTCAGTACATATTATTGTGCATGTATGAAATACACCAAACACGTGGAAAGATACTGGTTTATTTCCTACCAAAAGAAAAAAGACATAATTTTTTTGCAATTTTCAGTAGGGACTGGCAACCACCTTCTGTCTTCATAATATTATATTTTTCTTGATATCTTAATTCACTTAAAATTTTTGTCCATGTAATTGT
Organism: Molothrus aeneus; assembly: GCF_037042795.1. Lineage (NCBI taxonomy): Eukaryota > Metazoa > Chordata > Aves > Passeriformes > Icteridae > Molothrus > Molothrus aeneus. The sequence continues at coordinate 125,510,398 of NC_089646.1, read as the reverse complement.
TCTGCTTATAGAAGTAAAGCTATAGACATAATTTTAGTTTTGTTAATACAAGTAGTTATACCTAGTTAGAAATGTTATAAGCCGTATTCTGATTTTTATTAAGCTTCAATTATCATTCAGTTGGAAGATTTAAGAGTGTCTGTTGTTAACTTCTTTAAGACTTGCATGAAACACACCAGGTCAGATTTTTCTACCACTAAATCTCCAGTATCTCAGAATTTAAATTTGTGGAAAAAATATTATCCTGAGGCCATTCGTCTCCTTTAGCTACAAAGGTTCAACTAATGAAATTACTTATCGCACACATCCAGAAAAAAATAATGAGACAGATGGAGGCATCAATTTTCAAATTATTTCCTTTGAAAAAATGAGACTGCATAAAAAGATATTCCCTAGGACAAATTGTTGAAAGATATATTGTTGATTAGTGAGAATCCAGGTAAAAACTCTCTATGTGTTAGCTGCCATGTCTATAATTCTTCCAGTGCCAATTTCCAACAGGACAGCATGTAAATGTCACAGCTCTCCGGTGTTGATAAAATTTTTTTAAAAGTCACCAGTCTCAGTAGCTTGAAGCCATCCAGGAAATGATAGTTTTTCTTAACATATGGTTCAGCAGTTTATTTTCAGCAATATTATGTTTTTATAAAGGAGATAGCAGAAGATAACTACTGTATTACCATGAAAACCTACCACGAGTATTGTGAAGAAGTGTTTAAAATATATTTGCATTATATTAAAGCTGTCTGAAACATCTCTTTTAAGCATCTGACATATTTTATACTTCTGATAATAAAACTCCTTCCAGATAAGTTACATTGCAATATTATTCAATATTTCTGCTAATTATGATTTTTAGTTGGGTACAGAGGAAATAATAATTTAAAAAATAAAGCACATTGAAAATTTTAATTGCCCAGGAATTTTGCAATGCAATGGGACACATTAATAGCAAATAGTTTTCTTTTATTCAGTTCCATAGTTTTAGTGCTTCTTTCGGTGATAATATGCTACAAAACTTTGAAAGGTCTCAGCTCTCCCTCACAAAGCGGGACATTGAAATCTCACTACAATTTGCAAAGCAGAAAACCTCTTCTTATCTGAGCTCTAGCAAACTGTCTATGTATTTGAAAATTTGCAGAAGCTGAACTGATGAAAAAAAGTGGTTTAACTCTTCTGCATTCCTGAATTTCTGTTGTCTAACACAGCTGACTGGTTTATTTCTGCACATTGCACTTGTAATAAACCATAAAGGTCAGAACTCCATACACAAAGTTACCCAGCCTCAACAGGTCAAACATTCTTTGTAGCTTCCCACCACTTGGCTAAAATTGGTTGATAGGTCAAAAATGTTTTGAACTTAGAAGGAAGGAAACAATCTGGGTAGAAGAAATGCAGCAGGAAGGAACACAAGTGCAATTACTTCCAAGAGACTGACACAACGGTTTCTTTGAAGATGCTGATCCTCGCACCTGCAGAAAAATTACAGAGAGTAATGAATGAAATTGCAAAGGATAAAGGATAAAGAACAACAGAGATGGAAGTGCAATTCTCAAAATTCCACTGTCTTCTCTTGTGAATGCCAGATGACTTGCCAGGTCCTTTCTATGGTTAAAGCTCTACCTTGGCTTCAACTGACAGCTGACATTGCTTTAGGAGAGGCCAGTAGCACATGAAGGTAGTGATCAGAATGAATCCTGGAAAAAGCCCATTAAAATAAAATGAAAATGTTTTTCTTCATTGCTGTCACTGTTTTTGAAAACTAAGGAAAATATAGCTTCTTTCTGTCATATTTTATTACATGTAAATCCCTCATCAGTTTATCTTCAGTGAACAAACAATATGAACTGCAATGAACTATAAACCTCCATATACAAGTAAAATTAAGAGACAGGGAGGTATTTTTTGTAGTGTTGTAAGTTTGTAGCTTAGTTTAGCAAGCAGATCTCCACAAACATACTTTTTGGAAGAGCAAGGGAATGTAATGTGTGAATATTGTCTGCTAAGGAAATAAAAGTTTGTCCCACCAAAGAGAGGGAGAGGAGTTGAGCATATGTGACTAAAGAGAAGTGTATTTAGTCAATCTCAACTGTTAGTGAAATTATACATTTAAAACTTTAGATGAAGATTTGAGATAAATTCATCTGTGATCTGCAATCTATGTGATATTTATCCCCTCAAAATTTGAACTAAACTTGAAATATTTTTTTTAAAGTTGTTAATCGGTATCTTCAACTAGATAGTTATAATTAAGCAACTTGAAATGTCAGGATTTCAGTTAGATTCACAATAAATTCTTGACTTTATGTAGAAGATACACAAAACCTTTAGTTTAGTAGACATAGACAAGACAAACACTGATAAGAACTTGCCTCCCACATTATTTTGACAGAAGGTAACTGTTCTTCCTATGCTGTTCCCATGCAAAACCCAGACAAAGCAGTGGCTTAAAGTCACTCAGGGGATTATGTTGTCATATCTATACTGAAAAGGCAAACATATCTCCTTCTTTGAAGCATATATTCTGATTTCATTATAAACAAGACTGATGTTTTTGAGAATGCCAAAATAACCTCTTTTTTGATCAATCCATTCTTTATGGTAGAAATAGGATCTAATCACCCAAGCAGCTCAACAAACACAATTACATAGGACCCACTTCACACTGGTAATAAACAGGACATGTGCTCAGATGGCTTTGTGTTTCTGCTGTCTTCTGTGTACACTAAAGCATTTTGGATTTCTGTACTGAGGGTCTTCAATTTATTTATGGGAGTGCTTTGTGAAATTATTCCTGAGCATCCTTCTATATCTATATTACATGACTGCCTAGGGGGGATAGGATTCAAAGATTGGAGAGGCTTGTGTAAGCCATTATATAGTGGCAGAATAAAAAACCATGTTCTCGGTGGTATGGAAACACTATTCCTAAAAAAAAGAATTCTTTCTAAATTTCCATCAGATGTTCTAACCCACATCTCTCTCTGCACACTGCACTACTTGAAGAACTCAAACCTACAAGTGTGTAAGGAAATCTCTTTTCATGTTTCTCAAACACTATTCCCTATTCAACCTATACTAAATATCTCTAGCATTTTCAGCCTTTGGAGAAGCAACCCTTTGAGGCTGACATAGTTTTTGCCCTCAAAATCTTATAGTGAGCAAAAGGAAACACACCATATAGATGGAGAGAAAAGTTTCTTACTCCAGTTAGTATCTTAGCAGTAGAATAGTCTAAATTACTGAATTAGGATCTAGATAACTCATCAGTAAAATAGTTTAAAATGTTACAAAAAGGTTCCCAAGTTTCTAAGGCTTGGATGTACTGTTAGATCCTCCCTATTCCCAGAGTCCTATACCTGGTAGTTTCAGTCTTCAGTAAGCAGAATGGGAGGGACAGGGCCAGTTCCCAGGTTTCACCAGAACACTGAGGCATGCACTGGCAGAAAATCATGCTCCAGCTGGGAATTTCTCCTTCCCCGTTCTTGATATCATGTTGGGGCTACTTTTATATGTTCTTCTGCCACAGCGTACATTCTTTTCACTGATGAAGTTTGAAAGTTGTGGAGTGGCGTTCCTCAGACTCAGTGGACCTAAAGGGCAGTTTGTTAATGCATTGTGTTTGTGAGGCAAGGCTCAGGTCATGGGGGAAGGCTACAGGTGTTGCTTCTGTAAAAAGTGTCCAGAAGCTTCCACTATGTGTAACAGAGATGATGCCAGCCACCTCCTGGATGCACCCACCACTGGCCAAGGTTGAGCTCTCAGTGACAGTGGTAGCACCTCTGGGATAACGTATTTAAGTAGGACAAAAATTTGCTGTACAAGAACAGCTTCAGGCAAGAGTGAGGATGAGAGTATGCAACAGAAAAACTCTGCAGACACCAAGGTCAGTGCATGAAGAAGAGCAGGAGGTGCTCCTGGCACTGGAGCTGGGATTCTTCTGTGGCCTGTGGAGCAGACCATGGTGAAGGAGCTGTGCCCCTGCAGCCTATAGAGTTCCACAGTGGAGCAGAGCTCTACCCATAGCCTGTAGGGAACCTCAGGCCAGGAACCTCAGGCCAGAGCAGGTAGATGCCCAAAGGAGGCCGTGACCCCATGGGAAGCTCATCCTGGAACAAGTTCCTTACAGGAACTGTCAGTTCAGGGAGAGAAGAGCCTACGCTGGATCCAGTCTGCTGACAGAACTTGTGACCCCCAAAGAGGATCCATGCTGAAAGAATGCACAAAGAGCTGCAGCCTGTGGAAAGGATTCACACTGGAGAAGTTCATGGAGGATCATCTCTTGTGGGAGGCATGTTGCTTTGGAGCAGGGCTAAAGTGAAAGGAGTCCTTCCCTTGAGGAGGAAGGAGCAGTAGAGACTGTAACCAGCATTCCGTGAGCCACTGCACCACTGGAGGAAAAGAAATTGCCAATGTCTTAAAGCTCAGGAAGAAGTGTGTACAGAGCTGGTCAGTGCTGTTTGCCATTAACAGTTATCACTGATTTCCTTAAATCCTAAGTCCTAATTTTACCAAAATACTTTGAAATAAGACATGTAAGACAACAGAGGAATCTAAATAGACTCATGCTGCTTTTAGAGGCCAATTTTGTGACTAGTCCTGATGCATGTACCTACAAAACTGTAATAAGGGTGATATAACATTTAGTGCTTTTAAATTCATCACTCCTGACAGCAGTTACAAGATTGATCATTTCATTCACTTGTTAGCAGAGGATGAAACAGAGCCATGATTGCACACAGTGAATCCTCTGCATAAGAGTGATGGGTGTAAATCAGGGGAGAATTTGACCATGGTATGATTGATGTAATGCTTCTAGCCAACTGCTCTTAATTCTTAATGTGCCTAAATGTATTTACATATAAATGTAAATATGTTTATATCAGCTCAGTGCTAACTGGGGACAAGATATTTGAGTCTTTAACAAGTCATCTCCATCAAGGGACATGAAGACATGCCAGCTTCCATCACCAGCAATTTTTGGACTACTAATTACTTAGTGTGTATTACTCATCAGAAGATAAATAGTATCTTTGGGGGTCTATTAAAATATTCCCCCAAAGACTAAATGGTTCCTAGTATTGGATTAACACTGTCTTTGTTCTGGTGCATGACAAATGAGACAAATCTCGAGCAAATATCTGATTAAGAAAAGATAAAATTAACCTGTTACAGCCACAATTAGCAGTAGACCTCTTTCCTTTGTAGCTTCAGCATCCTTCTGACTCTAATTTAATCAAATAAAATACAATCTGGATTTTTTTGTCTGTCATTGGGTGTTTTCAGTTACCATAGTCCATAAATAGGATTGCCTAGGTGAAATGGCTACCTTTTCAAACAACAATTAATAATAATAGAGCATCATAACATATTGTTGAAGTTAATTATTTGAGCCAAGTTCCAAAAGGAGAAAGCTAAAAATGTACATGAATAGTCACTTAGGTAATTTTATAAAAATGGTATGAATATTTCTACTGGTCTATGTCCACTATATATAGAAAAACTAGAGAGGATGGGGATAAATGAGTCATAAATTCTAAGTTTCTTTCTAAAAAGCCATCATCAAGGGACTAATGTTCCACATATAAAACACAAATTATAGACTTAATATTACTGTGCCACTGATCACTATGTGATCAGTTTACATACTGATAGTATTTCCTGATGTAATTTACTGTAATTTTTTCAGTAAACTTGTCAGACAGCAGTGAGAAGTGAATGTACCTATTGTGTTACCTACATTCTAGAAAAGCAATGTGTCTTACAATGCCACTGTCATTGTTTAGTAATTCATTCTCTCCCTATATCTTATCAAACTAGTTAAGATATGCTTGTCTGTTAGCTTGGACACATGGCCAAGATCTAACAAATATGACCAGACTGAAGAAGTTACAGTAGATAAACGATCATTAATGTATCACTAGAATTCATCTACAAACTAATAAAAGTCATTCATGGTTCATTACAATTCCTACCTGGTGCATGCATCTCTCAGTGGGATCATGTAGGAGGTTTATGTGTATCTCCTCTAATTCAAGATGGCAGAAGTGTTGCTGTCTTGCAGTAGCTTTGGAGAGTCTAGCTTCCTCTCAAACTAGTTTTGATTCCCAAACTTGTCTGGCCTTAAGTATGTTTAATTAGGACATGGGAAATCTCATTGTGGTGCTTTCAATACATACAAATATTTATATGCATTAACATCTCTGTTAAAACCAAAACAAAACCAAACAAAAACCACAAACAAACAAAAACCCTAAAACAACACAAAAAAAACCCAAAACCAACCAAACAAAAACCCACAAATAACAAAAGCCCCCCGCAAAAAATGAACAAAAAAAACTCAAAACAAAACAAAAACAATCATAAAACCCCACAACCCAAAACCCTAAAAGTAAAATGATCAAAATCAAAGCAAAAATGGAAACCCAAACGAAATAATTTTCAGAACTTTTCCTCCTTTCATGTTTGTCTTTCTCCTCACATGCTCTTATGAAGTGATGTTTGGCAAGTCTCAATGAGCTACTTAGTTCATGGGTAGCTAATTTCCTAATCCCTGAGTCTGAAGTAGAACAAAGTATCTTTCATTCCATGCGCTGACTGTTTTGTTTCTATCCCCACTCCATGTGTTCCTCAAGCAGTCCTACCAAATGTCCATTCTGCTTTGGTGGCATGTGCAAAAAGGTTCAGATAAAACAGTAAAGTCTTCTCCACTTCTACAACCCTGTTTTGTCCCTTTCCTTCCTCTCCTAGGCAATGAAAAGAATGGGAAAACACATTTACTAGAGAAGAGAGATGAAATGACCACACCTCCTTCACTTCTCACTGACAGAGCCTAAGAGCATCCATGTCCTCAATACTGCAACAGGTAAACCCTTTTATGCTTCCTTCCCTTTTATCCCTTTCTTTATGCAGCTGTCATAACCCTAAGGTTTATACAGGTATTCTCACCAGGACTTCATTGTTATGTTAACCATACCTTTCCTGATTTGATAGAAGGGTCTGAATTCATGTTTGAGTTCCCCAAAACAGTAGTTCAAGAGAGACGATGACTCCTTTGACCTTGGCCTGTTTTCAAACAAATCAAAATTGTCCTTTAGCAGGAATGAACACAGAAATGTAATTTCTCCTGAATGATTTGTGTTCCATAATGATATCTCCAGGTTCCCATGTAAAGCTTGATTGCCACTGCTAACCCGCTATGACTTCCAAGGGAGTCCATTTGTTCCTCAAGCAGTCCTACCAAATGTCCATTCTGCTTTGGTGGCATGTGCAAAATTGTTCAGATAAAACAGGAAAGTAAGTCTTCTCCACTTCTACAACCCTGTTTTCTCCCTTTCCTTCCTCTCCTAGGCAATGAAAGGGAGTCCATTTAAACTGAGAGAGGAGAGAAAGTAGGATGTTGTGCTGAGGGCCTCATGATTTGATGCAAATTTTTATGCCCTACCTTCAATAAAAGTCTTCCAAAAAAGGGCATTTGTACTCATAGCTTTCCAAAGAGATGTCCTTTAATTTGAACATCCAATGTGTCTCTATTCTAGCATTTACAGATTAGACATTGTGCTTTTAAATTTACAAGCAGGGAAACTGTTGATGTATCTATGCTCTTAGCTATATTTTGACACTGGCTGGGTTTTCCTTGGTGCCCTAAGACATTTCTCTGCTGGCACTGGCACTAACTGAGATATTGGGAAAGAGCTGTACCTGTGACTCTGGTTACAGTATAGGGCAGGAAGCCAGAGAAGTATATGCAAGACATTGTGGCCTAAAAAGTATGAGCGCAAAGGATGGGTAAGACAAGGTCAAGACAATGTCCTGGTTCCAGGACAGAGTCAAATTATTCGCTGTAGGCCATGAGGAAGCGAAGCCTGGAGGAAAGTGGGCATGCCTAGGTTGTTATTCTATCCCACCTCACAACATTGCTGGGGGGATGCAAAGAAGAGACTCTGGGCTCCTAGGGGAAGGTGGGCATGTCTTCCTGTCAGAGGAGAGGGGGTTGTGCAGAAGGGTCTGCTCACAGTTGTTTTTTATTGTCCAGGGCTTGGTGAACGTTTTCGCATGTAAACCACCCTCTCTTTGTACACTTTTGTTATTAGTAGTGTTGCTATTAGAGTTTGTTTTCTTATCTCATTGCTTTTTCCAGTAATTTTTTTTTTATCTCAACTCGTAATCTCTGCCTTTGTCTTCCACCAGAGGTAGGGGAGGAGGGGAGCGGTTCATGGTCTTCAATTTAGTGGGAACACTGAAGTGGGGAGTGCTGTTCCTAAATCATGGCGGACAATAAATTACTGTTTGAGTTCATTCTGTTCATAAGAACTGAACAGAGGAGGAAAATATTCCTAGTCAGTATTGTCTCCATAGCTCTCACCCATCCTGTAAACTAAAAGTCAATTTGATTACTTCAGACTTAAATTAGACTGTGAACATGCATATAAACATAGTTGATAATGGAGGGCAATTGTGAAACCAGAATATTATTAATTAAGGCAATATTTATGTGTCCTCAGGATTACCAGAGGCAAAAATTTTGGATGAGACTAAGCCAAGATATTTCTACACTGTCCTTTCTACTTTTGTGCTTGTAGGTGCTGCATTTCACTTAGTCTTGAACACCTAAATTTAGCATTGTCCTGAAAGATTTTAGGAACCTCTGAAAAGCATATGCATATTAAATAAGCAGGAAAGTCCCACACTTATTAAGTTTTGCTTAAGATCTTCAATAGTGAGGCTCTGCTAGACTACAAGAGCTGTTATATTTGTAATTCGTACATTATTGTAATGTAGCAAAAACCATTAACTTTAACCTTTCCCAGCATTAAAACACACTAGCAATAAGCAAAAAACCCAAATGATTAGTCCGGTTTTATGAAAAGTGTCAACAACTGTTTTTGACACTCCTGCCTCTGAATGAAAATCTGTTTAGAAAAATCAATTTTAAATCCAAATCAGGTTACTTGGTAACATGTTAAATAAAAAAGTGGTTCCTATTGTCTAAATAGTCAGAATTAAATATAAACCAATGCAGATTTGACCCCAACTCTAATAACTCTTTCCTAAGCACACTACTTCCTAGAACTATCATCAGTAGCTACCAAGTTTCTTGCAACCATTCATAAATTGTGTTTAAATCAGTAAGTTCTAAAAGCTTCTGTACAAATTGATTCTTGCTTTTAATGTCAAGTGATTTTAAGAAAGTATGTGAAAGCTATAATCATCTTCTACTCTGAAAACTCGAAAACTTCGTTTGCTAGTTTGTAAAGCTATCATGAATCCTGTTTCAGAGAACAGGTATCATTCTCCTACTTCCTCAGAGCTACCTTCCCAGTATCACTTATCTTGAAAAAAAAAGATGGAGCATCCAGTCTGATGATCTAGCATCTGAGCTAGTTACTTTTGACACTGTATGGCAGTTTTATGGAACAACTTCAGGGACATTTCTTTTCAGATTGATGTCAGAAGTAAGTTTACTCAAATATAAACAGGATCAATATAATTTTATAGCATATGAATTACTATACACAGATTTAATATTTATGTTCATTTGAGCAGAAGCAGATTGCAATTTGGATTTATAAAGCATCTTTCATATTGAAGATATCTTAGAGCAATTTACAATCTAAGTTATACTCTAGCAAGGCACTGACTATGAAAGTAAATAAGTTCTCAGCAATAGCTCACATATATCTGTAGAGATTTTTATTGAGGAAAAGATGTTGGGCCTCCATTCATTTTGTGTCACAATACGTCACAATACAACAACACAAATTATCAATCACTAGAGTTATAAAAAAATGCATTAATTAATTGAACTGCATGTGTGTGCCAGATCTTAAACTTCCAGACATTTCACAAACTAAGACCGTACAGAAATACTTGGTTCTGTGAGCAGTCAACTGAACTGCAGAGGCTTTACTGTGCTACCACAGTCTTGTACAGATAGTCCTTTAGGGGCTGACCTTTCTCCTAACAGTAATCTTACTTAGTTCATGGAATGATCCATATCCTAGTGGGACTTCAGTAAGCTTTGAAAACTGATCCTTTGTTTGGAATTCATACATCATATTTTCTAAGAAACAGCTGCTCCTTAAGGAAAAAAACAACAAACTGACAAGTTTTGCACAGTTCTAAAGACTTTTGTTTGTGGCTGCATTGGCTTTTTTGCCATTATTTGTAAACTAATTTTTATTTCTTGCATGCATTGATATTTTGTCGCTGTTTTCAGACTGCCCATATCTCTTCTTTATTATTTCCCAGGCAACAGTTAATATTATTGCTAGTCTATGGGCTAGAAATCGTAGAAGAATATTCATAAAAATTCCTGCCCTAAGCCAATAGAAGCATGCTTCTGAGAATGCTTATGAACTTCAGATATTCAAAATCTGCCTTGAAGACATTTTTCTGTCTGGCATTTGCAAAGTTTCCAAGTCTTAGTCAAATTTGAAAATGTGAACCAATAAAATTGGAATATTCCTTGAGACCTCTCTGGTAGTTCACCTTTTTCCTCATGCTTCAGTAGACACTCCAGCATTTTCAAATGAGAAAATCCAGGGATGTACTTTAGGAGGAATAAAGAAAAGGTGAGATCCTGGTCTCTGCTTTCTCATAATTTTGCTAGTAGACCTGAGGAGAGACCATCTTTTTTGACAACCCTCTTTTACTGTTTATAGGCCAGATTTTGAGTTCATGCATGTCTTGAATTCAGTCAGTATTCACCAATGAGCAGAACACAGTGGCGTTTTCCTTGCTTTTAATTCATCTCTATTGCCTTTTGACAAGCTGTTCTTTGTGAACAATCTCCCAGCTGTCCAATGGCACCAGTTCTCACTAGACTTATGTCCATCCAGGTGTGTCCGTGGTGTTAAACTGGCATTTTTTTCTTTACAGTGAGCATTTTCAAGACAGCAACAGCAAGTATACATAGTCTCAGTGCCAGATGGCTTTTGCATACTGCCTAATTACAATTCCATAAGGCTCAAATTGTAATTATACATTTCACATTCATTACTGCTTCCCTCTACATATAATGTATTTAAGTGGATTCTGTCATAGGAGTACATTTATGAGGTATGGTAAACCCTTTCATATAACTGAAATCTCCATTTTCTGGTACAGAAATAATAATGTCATCTCCATGAAATATCTTCAGCATTTGCTTAGAAATTTTGCTTAGTCAGGTATTTTTGAGTACTTGGTGTGCAATTATGTTTAATATTATTGATGTTATTGTGATGCATTTGACAAAACTTCTCCTAAAAAATTAAAGAAAATATCACAAAGACATAATTGGATGACAGAGAATAATTTCCTCAGAAAACTTTTCTTGAAAACTCACAATGGTATGTATGCACTTCTTTAAGTTACTGACTTTGTAACTGACGTTTCCTATTCACAACAAAGAATACTCTCTTTCCAAGTAGCATGATATCAGATTGTACTTTCATACATTTGTTTGAAATATACTTATTTTGGTCACAAAACCCAATCATTTTGAGCATGGACAGATTGGTGACAAAGACAGATTATTGTAAGTGAGCATTTATAACAGTTTCCTTTATAATGTGTTGAGAATTTGCAGATAAATAGCGTGTCAGATTATGTCACTTCCTTTATTAAAATTAACTCCTCTGACAGGAAATATTCTGTTGTGTAGACTAACTTGTGGCTTTAATTGGGCGTGAAAGAATAATAAATTAAACATATCTTTGCCCAATATCTGATAAGTATATAGCATGGACATTAGTTAAAGTTTCAAGAGTTTAGTTGAGAATATATCCCTTCTTTTGATTAGGCAGACCTGCCAAAGGGGTATCAGGGGTGGCAGTAACCCTCCTACCCGAGCACTATGCTCCTACCTGAGCACTATGAGCACTTATTTCCAAGAGATTTCATAGGTACATATCTATCATAGGTTCTATCTTGAAGTCAGACAAATGGCATTGACCATAATGTCAATGTAATAGCAGTAATGCAGACCTTATATTTAGAGATGTTTACAAATAATAATGAATAGCATAGTATTATTTGTTATTTTTATTGCAATCAAAAATTAAAGAGTAGCATCATCAATCCACTGCTCTGGATATCATGTTCATTGAAAATAACTCCAAAGAATACTTCATATCTCTCTCTAAACACATCCTCCTGAAAAACCTTAAAATATTTTCAGTTCCAATGTGGAGAAGAAGGATTCAAAACATAAATTTGAGGTGCTCTCACAAAACTGTCTTTATAGCAGTTTTACAACTGAGAACTCTGCTCAAATTTGCCAGTTACATCAGCTGTTGTATAACTAGATCATTCAAGCAGGTATTAGAATAGCTAAAAATGTCTATATTTAAACAAATAAATTCAAATCCAGTGTTACAAATTAGCAGCCTTGTGAAAAATGTTTGTAATTAAATGTTGATGTTTATTTTCAATTCATATTTATAAATATTTACAACACATACATCTGCATTCTTGTATTTATATATGTTTATATCTATACAGAGAAGATATTAAATTTAAGAGAAAAAAAACTAAAAATAAGATCATTATTTTCAAAATAAGAACTCTGCATCTAAGAGAAAATGGAGATGAAGAGTGTTCTGAATTGCCATGGACTGAAATATCGAAGTGAAATAGCTCAGTTTTTCTTGGGAAAAGAGCTGCATTAAGGAAAAAAATTGTTTCTCTCAGCTCCCTAAATGAGGGAAACTGTTAATGACTGAATAATACATTCAATTTGCCTGAAAAAAAATTCTGACCAGTTTAGTCTTTTGTGGCACTGAACAATCACTATGGAAACTTGAGATTTCTTTTCAGTGTTTTGTAATATTCACACAAAACAACATGATTTCAGCAGTTAGGAGTTTGGAGCCTGGAACAAATGTTTTTTCTAGTACAAAGCCAGGTAATTTAAAGGATAAGTACATCACTATATTAAACAATGATTTTCTGGTGTTCTAAAGAATGTGAAAATTTTGCTAGATTTACTCTAGCTGAATGTTAAAGACTATAAGTACAACTATCACATACGTTTCCTTTTTTTCCAAAAAAAAAATGAACTGGGAATGAAATAAAAATATTTCAGGTGTGTGTTACCTGAAATTTGGTATTCTTTTAAAAATAGCATATATTTAATTAGGCCTTGACACTGTGTAAGTTCAGTCACCCAAAACAAACACAGGTATACAAGAAATGATTTAGCACTAGGGGTGCTTTCACAAAGCTTGCTGGAGTATTTAATGTTTATTTAATTTACAATATGAAAAACAAATTGCTAAGAACGTTGTTGTCATCATGTCTTTCTAAGATTACAGTGAAAAACCCTTAGAGAAGCTGTAATAGGGGTGGAAGCTGCACAGGGTCTGGCTGGGACAGAGGTAACTTTCCCCAAAGCAGCTCTCCTAAGTGCTGTGCTTTGTATTGATAGCTGGAATGGCGTTGGTAACACCAACAGTGTTTTGGCCACAGCATCAGCACTCTGTCCCCAACATTCCCATAACTCCAAATGCCAGCAGTCTGGGAATGGGCAAAAAGCTGGGAAGGGACAGAGCCAGGACAGCTGACTTAAGAGATATCATATACCATGGAGCATTGTGCTCAGCGATGAAGGCTCAGAGAAATGAGACAGAAGGGGCATTTGTAATTAAGGCTTTTGTCTTAGCAAGAGATGGCTAAGCACACTGGGGCTCTACTTACCACAAGATTGCTGGACCATGGCTACTGAAAACAAATCTTTTTGCTAATCTCATGTGCTTTGACATCCAGCCTTTTATTTTTCTTTACTAAACTGCCTTTATCACAAGCCATTTTCATCTGATTTTCTCCACCTGAGATAGGCGTTGAGGGAGCAGCTGGTAAGTACCTAGAAGCCAGCCATGATGTTGAAGTTATAATACAAGCTGCAATGATTTCATAATCTTTTACGTTGTTTCATAGTTTTAAAAGCCATGATATGAAGAATGGATGACACTCAATCCTGCTTCAAAGCAATTGAACATGATTGAAAAAGTCATATATTTTATTTAAGTAGTGTTTTGAGATAATACTTTCTTTCTTGGAGATGGCAGAGAAGAAAAATCAAAGATATTTTTAGTTAGAAGCTTTCTGCTTTATGATTTGCCCACATAGACTCTTGATACAAAAGTCCAAATAATTAAGGCACTGTAAGTCATATATTTACCATGCATTATATGTCAATGCCTATTTGAGTTAATGGTGTGAGGAACTGAGAGTTTCAGAGTTTAATTTCACTTCAACGTACTATTTTTAGGTTTTTTTCTGATGTTCTTATGGAGATTTGTAAAGTTCTATTAATGATATTCATTTTAATGTGCTCTGTAATGATATATTTTAAAACAATGATTCACATGTATCCTTGGGGGCACATAAAAATATTTAATTATTTTTCTGTCTGACAACAAAAGGTTTTTTTGTACTTCAGTATTATACAAATATTATTTTTCTACTTGTGCCTTAGATTCTGAGATAATAAGTCAATATTTAAAAAATAGGAAAAATTATCAGCTGACAGTTTTAATGCTTGTTATAGTCAATGGGAAAGTTGCCTTCTGATTTCAAAGTGGTTCGCAGTCTTGAGTTTCAAAGGTATTTTGGCATTTAGTGAATACATTTTTAAAGGAAAAGGTTTGCAATTTCAGAGATTTTCAGGTGATTTAGAGTATTGAACTATGTTCTTATTCTGAGAGTATTTATGGGAAATAATTTCCATTGACCCAAGTCAGGAATCTAAACTTAGGTCTTGTCTGAAGCTGACACATGCTATCCTTTTCTTTTTTTTGTAAGAGAGTTTTCTGCTGGGTAAATATCCTTTAGGGATTAATTTCTCTGTGGCATCAGGGAGGAATCTGTATCATCAAAAGGAAAAGGATTGTTGACATGTATAAGTAGGAGAATGGCAATGATGAAGTAAATAGGCATAAACTGGCACTGAACAGCACTAACAGAGACCTGATTTCACAGCATATTTTTTAATTTCTAAATTTATAAATTGCTCTGGTTTTTGCCTCTCTGGGCCCTGACTATATATAAAATATGCATATAAAAGTTATATCAGAAGATAGAGGAGATTGAGATACCAAAGGCAAGTTAGTGATCTACTTTGAAAGATATTGTGTCACTAGAACTAAGACTCTTGCCAAAGTCCATTTTTCCCACTGAGTAAAATAAAGAACAAAGACACAATGCATTTTAAACTTCATATGTAGAAACTAAAACTGAACATTAAGTTAGAGAACACAGTTTTTCTGGTAGAAATACTTTCTCTTAATGGAGATGTAATATATTTTTTGAATATATTTTCTCAAGAAAATAACATTCAAGAAATTCCATCATGAATAAAATATGTTAGAACTCATTCTTATTAGCTGTCAGATTTATTTATCTAAATGAAGTACAGTGGAAGGTGGTTGTCATAGCTACAGCAGAGCTCTGGAATAATTTTTCTTCTTCATAATTGTTGCATATTTGTATATAAACAGCCTAAGAATATCTTACAGTTTTAATCTGAGACCTTAAAGCAACAAGAAAAACTTTGAATATGAACCTCCTGCTGACAGAAGAGTAGTCTATAAAAGGAAACATGATAAATGAAAACTTGTGACTATTGAAAGTTGTCTATAGCTGTCTGTATGAAACCATTCTTCTCTGCCATATATTGATTAAATACCTTGCAGTATATTTACTTATGAAATATTTACAATCACAGCAGACTTTGGAAAGCTGAACTACCTATACATTTTTTTTCCTAGGAAAATCACATAGAATCTTATATTCTATGAATTTCAGAGGATTAAATGGGCAGAAAGAGCCACAGTTCTTCAAAACTTACTGTGACATATGGCATCTGACTTTTATCTAGTTAATGTCATCATTGTCCATTTGTCTAGCAGAATAGCACAACTAGAAGTGAACTTTCAAATTGTACAGTTTTACATTTATTCTTAAAATTGAATGCAGACTTTAAAATAAGTTAATCATGAAAATTACAAAAACAGTATTCAATTTTAATGAATTACTTTACATAATATTTTGCAATTTTATTATTCTTGCACTCATCAAGCAGCCAAGGAGATCAGTACAGTTATGCTCATTAACAGAAGAGTGAACCCACACATTTTAGTATTAAGGTCAGTACTTATTTCTGAGGATTAATAGTTAATGACCTAACTTCATAACCTCTCATGGCATTGAATATCAAAATTTAATCTCATCTCCATCCTTGGAGTTCAAGGAGTTCACTGTTCTAACTACCTCCAGTGCCTGCTATAACTTCCCATGGATTCTCTCATTGAGCCACAATCTACCACAAAATTCTCCCACTTTATGACTTGAGCGAGTATTTTTCTGGAGTGATGATGTCAGGATTTGGTCAACATTGATCTATGTAAACTGAAAAACTGCTGGTGATGCACAATCACATTTAAATATTGCTATTTCCTAAGCAATCTAGCAAAACTGAAATCTGGCTCTGGCTTTATGCACTCACACAAACACAACCTTAAATGAGACCCTGCTTTCTAGAGTTTAAAATACTCAATTATAATCAATTTGGAAATTGGCAGACTTACAAAAAGTTGTTTGCTGTTATATAAAACAGAACAAAACCTTTTCTTCTTTGTATTCAGGAAAAGATTTATTTAATAGTGATGACAAACTCCTGATTCTTGCTTATTTCTCTCTTGCAGAACATCTGAACTCTACCAAAAATAACATACAGCTTGAAAGGGTTTTATGAGCTAATTTTGTATAAATGTTGACATGTACTGCATTATGTTGAAATATAGGTTTTATTGTAATAAAAATTTTATACATACATACTACAGAGGTATAAAATTTGTATTTAAGGAAGAGTCTTTATTTCATAACTTGTGATTTTGATCTTACTGAAGAAAATTCCCTCATTATTTTATTTGCTCATGGATTTAATCATTCATGTACTGGCAGTGCAGTTTAAACAAATTGAAATGAGATATTTAAACACATCTGTCTCAGATGATAATATTGTATTTCAGAATCTGGATGATTTGCTCTTTAATAGATCTTTTCATTTCATGAATTCTATATTTATGACACAAATCTGATTTTATAGCACTCAAGAATAATGAGGTTAGTAAGAAATAATTTTTAAAGGTAGATGATTTTTTACATTTTAACAATGTTTTTGATTTAACCTTACTGTTTCATATAGTTATCAAAGTAACAGCTAAAAATTATGTCAAAGGACACAAAACTATGTAAACTCAGAGTTCAGCCAATAGCCCTATGTAGACCCATTCTAGGATACATATCACTCTTGTAATAGAATTCCTTGTTCAGAACATTACAAAACCAAATTTACAACAAATAATGTTTTCCTTCTTAGGATGTGAACTTGAATTGATGAATACTGTGTTCTTGTATTCCTAGTCGAGACACCTCTGTGTTATATATTTTCTACTCCCTTTCTAGCCTTATTTTGTCATTTTGATTAAGTTCTTTTCTGCCTTGCAGTGCCGCAATGACAGAAGTCTCAGTCAAAATTTGTTATTTGACTTATTTAGAAAGAGAAGCAAAACAGCTCTCTTCCAAAGTAATGTTTCACCATTTTTACTGGCAATTATTTGTCTTTTGTTCTCTGTAGTCATATTTTCCTCATTGATGGCTGTATCGCTTTTGTGATTAATTATATTTTTCCTTACCTTCAAGGGATTAGATTGCAGGTCCATTCTGAATTCTC
This sequence comes from Molothrus aeneus, assembly GCF_037042795.1. Classification (NCBI taxonomy): domain Eukaryota; kingdom Metazoa; phylum Chordata; class Aves; order Passeriformes; family Icteridae; genus Molothrus; species Molothrus aeneus. Next base: position 125,492,679 of record NC_089646.1, on the reverse strand, counting down.
ATTAATAATCTCAAATATATAAACCTTGAACTTTACACTTTTACAATCGACTTCATCCCTATTACTGCAGCTTCCAAGATAGCTTATCTCATCTTGCTATGTATAGATGATTCAAAATTCATGTCATAAATACCCTTCATTGTACTTTCATAGTTTGATCACCACTGACATTTTCAAGATGTTTCCAGAACTGATTCTTTATGACACCACTTGCAAACATCTCCATGGTTTAACCCCAGCTGTTATCTAAGTTACATGCAGCTGCTCACTCCCTTCTCCTACCAATGAGTTTGGGAGGAGAATCAAGAAAGGAAAAAAATAGAACTAGTGGGTTAAGAGCAGTTTAACAATTGAAACAAAATTATTATTAGTAGTAGAAGTAGTAATAAAAAAAAATTAAAAGAGGAGAGGGAAATAAATCCCAAGAGAAATAAGTGATGCATATGACAACTGGTAACCTGCTGACTGGTAACACCCCCACTTCCCAGTAACTCCCCCCAGTTTATTTACCAAGGATGACATTCTATGGAATATCCTTATGGCCAGTTCAGCTCAGTTGTCCTGGCCATGCTCACTTCCATCTTCTTGTGCACCTGTTCACTGGCAGAGCATGAAAACCTGAAAAATCATGGACTTAGGGTAAGCACGACTTAGCAACAGCCAAAACATCAGTGTATTATCAACTTTATTCTCATACTGAATACAAAACACAGCGCTGCACCACGTACAGAGAAGAAAATCAGCTCTGTCCCAGTCAAAATCAGGACAACATTTTGTCAAAATCCAGTCCCTGTTTTTCTTTCCAAGACCTTTAATAAAGCCCATGCAGTAGTTACTTTAATTATCCTACAGTTCTGAACTGGGTTACATTTTCAATACATTCACACACATACAGACAAGTCATATGACCTAATTATTTTATGAATATTCTGATAGCTGCTTTCAACCCATTTCTTCTTAGGGAATATAAGCAGAAAAAAAAGATTAATGCTCTGGTCTGATATACATCATAGAAAATCCTGAATTGGAAAGGGCCTACAAGGAACATACAAGGCCAACTCCTGGCCCTGCACAGGACAGTCCTAAGAATTACACCATGGCTTGAGAGAGTTTTCCAGCACTTTAATTCTGTCAGGCTTGTTGCCATAGCCTCTGTCCTGGGAAGATAGTTCCAGCACTCTGAAAAAGACCAGGTCACATATCTTTGTGTCTTATATAAAGTTTTAATATATTTTATCATTATCAGCAGTATGTTTTACTTGTTAAACATGTCTTTTGCCTAAAATCAATGTTTTATTTTTTTACCCTTTGTTGCCATTAAGGCTCAGATTCCATGTGAAATATCATGAGCACATTAATATATTACCATGAATCAGCTAGTCTATTAAAGCTGCCTGCATACAAGGTAACTTTAGTTTAGTAAAGAAAACTTAGATAAACAAAGTCAGTTCTACTTGAATTTTTTGTGGTATTAGGGACATTTCATCAGATGCAACTGGCAAATTTCACTGAATTTTTTTCTACTAAGGTGTTCCAATAGACTGAAATAATTAAATGTGTAGGAACCATTCCTGTAGTATTTCAGCAGCACTTTCCCATGCACCATGTTGTATGAATTCCAAATAATTTGGTTTATGTGTCTTCTTGAAGCATTACACACCCAGATGCAGTATTTCTGATGATGATATGCTGGTGCTGTAATGAAATTTTGATCCTTTTGTCATTTCTGATAGTTTTTCTTTTCAAACCAGCTACTAACAAAAATTCTAGTATTCCTCTGTACCTCATTGTGCTGCTTCCTTATAGCCTACTCACCAGGGACCATGTGATGGGTTAATGCACACCTTCTTGTGTTTGAAAAAATCTTCTCAAGGCATCTACTTTTCTAACTGAAAGCATTGTTTTCCATGCTGTACTATGGTCTTCTCTCTTCCAGAGAAACACTACTGTAATGATTTCTTGAAAGAATCAAGCACCTTAATTTAAGTAATATTTTAGGAAAACATACATTTATTGAATAAAAAGAGCAACATAATTCAGAAGTAAATGCATGATTAACACATCATTTATTTTCCAAGTTAATCTTTGTAAAGTTGGCACAGACTTGTGCTTTCAAAACAGAGGGAACTTTTCAATATGAAGCAGTATATTCACAAAATATCATTAAAAATTTCACTAGTTGAGCTGCTAAACAGATTCACAAAACAAAACATCATGACACTGATAAGAAGGTAAAACTTAATGTATTCAAGTGTATTTATTTCTGATCTAATAAGTAAATTATTATATATTTATAAAAGTGTTGGAGATTCACATGTAATTTCCAAAATTAAAAGAAAAAAAGTTGGAAGAAAAGAAAATCAGATTTCTGTGTACTGACTCGAACTGAATATAGTTCAGTGATAAACAGATGCCGGAAGATCGTCCACAATTTCTATCATAAAATATATAGAAATAATATCCAAGATGGACCATAAAACACAAAATATAGGAGCTGTGTGCTGTAAAAAGTGTCACAGAATCATATTAATCAGGAAATAGACTTTAAAATAAATGCATTAAAAAAAAAAAAAGAAGCTTTACTTTCCTTTTCTTGACAAAAATATCCATGGTTATCCTACAACAGAAGAGTAGTTTGCAAATCAATTCTATCTTAATTTCACTCTTCTGTAAAAAGATTGCCTTTGTTAATGTGGTAATGTGTTATGTTAGTCTCATTGACACCTTAGGCAATATTAACAGAACCATATTCTTCAGCAAATTAATCCTTTTTCTACTTGACCTCACTATCACAATTTTTTTATTTATATGTAAATTATTATTTCCTGTTAAGAGGTTATTACTATTGCTTTTACCACCTTTAGTAATTTTAAAGAATTCCCCCTATCTTGTCTGTTCTCATCTATCCACTTTTTATAGGCACTTATGACCTACTAACTAATATCCATTCCTCCTCTTCTTCAGTTTTTCTTCCCATCCCTCACTTTTCTCCACAATCTCCCAGTAATTCATGTTAATGTTTTTGTCATATTAATATTTTTGTCCTAATACCAACTTTGCTTGTTTTCAAAAGGAAATACAATGGCCAAGAACAACACTTCGAAGACATGGCAATCACGCCACATAGGATAATTGTAGATAGAAACTATTACTTTCAGAGAAGTTTCCAAAGAATGTCAATATTGATTAAAACCAAACCTTGCTAATTCTTGAAGCCTCCCATGAAAGGTACAACAGTTTACTGTCAGGGAGCAGCATCTTCCCTGTGCTTTAGAGACAGGGAGCTGAGAGTAACACCAGCACAGGGACGGACAGTGCCCCCTCCTGCAAGGCACAGTGCGATCAAGAAAGGTGAATACAGCAGGGCTGGTGACAGAAACAAGTCCTGCCAACAACTCAGTGATCATAAGCAGGTGACAAAAAAAGACCAGAAAATCTGATTAACCCAGAAAATCTGATCAACCGGGCAAGAATGCAAAGGAACAGGCTGGACAGAGGTCTATTTGCAGTATGGCTCAAGAAAACCTGTGAGAATGAGACTGAGCCCATGGGCAGGAATGTAGGTGCAGGTGAGGTTGTTCAGGGCCATTAGTACCTCTCAACATGTTTATTGTTTATACTTGACAATACTTGGTAGTTTGAAAAAAAAAAGCTTTTTTCTTATGTTATGTACATTTTCCCCACTTGTTTTCCTTCTGCTTCAGGTTTTGTGCTTTATTTCATTATGTTTTTTTTTTTTTTTTAGTATTTAAACATAAAAATCCAAATTTCCTCTTATAGCAAAACTGGATATATTGGAACATATAGTTTAGTGCCTTATAAACAGTCAGACAGAAAAATATGCTACTGAAAAAAATTACTTTAAATTTGATTGCATGACCTCACAAACTAAGCCAGCAAATTAAGGAATTTTAAAATTTGTAATAAAGAACTAACATTGAAGGATAATTTCATTATTTCTGATCTTGGTATTAGCAAGAATTTTCATGGGGATTGATACATTTTCCTCTTGTTGCCAGAGCATGTGGCTATCCTGATGTATCAGCAGCTAAACCAGGGCTCAGCTGGTGGAAGTTAACTTGTGCTCCATCGTGCCTCTGGTACCTGTCTGAAGGGTCTATAGATACCTAAGCTTTAACTTGCCAAGAAAGAAAGCTAATGGCAGGATGACCTACTGTACAAGAAAACAGCTCTCTGTACTTTTCAAAGTACAATTCAGGGATGGGAGAGGTTTGTTTGTATTTGAATATGTAGCCAAGCTTGAAGTATGGGGTTCCCAAATAATACTATGTGTGATAACCAACCTGTTGGAAAATACAACTTACAGATTTCTAGACACTGGGAAAAATGGTATTTCTTCCATGTGCTTCTTTATTTAATGCCTCTTTCCTACTCCAATCAACTCAATGCTTGTATATTTGTAGACTTTTGAAAGCATTCTTTGCAAATTTTCTTCATAAAAAAATTGTCATTCATGTTCCTTTAGAGCAAAAAGTTTTAATTTTGATCCATCTCTTGTGTTGTGAGTGTTACAGCTCTTTTTGGTTTTGCCATTTTATTTCATAATAAGGCTTCACTTTTCTAACATTGTTCATTGACCTTTAATCTAAAGCTGAAACTTAAATAATGGTAGTAGAGAATAACCACTACAGCTGACATTCCACCGAGATTAATGGACACAATTCCCTTAACTACTACTATTGCTTCATTATTAACAGAAACTCAAAATATGCAGAAATTTTGAATTTCCATTCTGAATTTAAAGGTTATCTGTCCAGAGCAAAATAGTGATACAAAGTTCTGCATGGAATAATCAGAATTAGAGTAAATACTCAAGTAATTGTTTGGTCAGGGACCACTGTTGTGGAAGCAGTACTGCTTGATTCTGCTCAGAGTAACAGAATACTTCTAAGTTAGAACATTTTTCCTAAACTGTGCTACTGCTACAGTCCTTCCAACTGAAAACATTTTATTCTATAGCTCCTGCTATGAAAAGGGCTCATTTTTTCTCTCCCACATAAATTCCTGTGAGCTGGTTAAGCAAACCAAAACTAGGGGCTTCTATTCTGTTTGGAGATCTCTCTGCTTGACTGACCTGCAATGCACTTTGAAATACTGGGTGAAAAAATTTTGATAGGATCACCTGATTAACAACTGTCCTTTATTCCTGTTTATGTAGACACATCTTATAATATCCATCCACAAAGACTGGACTTTCTGTTGAAAACCAGCTATATATCACTAGGCAGTTTTTTTAATGCATTGACAGAAATAGTCAGAGTTCACAAGCTATATTCAGGTAGATATTCCAAACTATCAGTGTTGGGATTTTTTTTTTTAAGCTGGAAAGGAGTTACTATATCAAAGTATTTTTTCCCATCTCTATTGGTATTAGTAAAGATTATGAAAATTCACATTAAAGTAAAAAATTTACAATGATAAATACCAAAAGATTTTACACTTATTGAATATTCACAAACATAACTTTCTCATTGATTTTGCATGAGTTTGATTACTTAGGACAGATTATGTGAATTTGATCAATTGTTTATACTGTAATAATTTGTACTTATTATTTTTGATAGTGTATAACCTCTTTGATAATATCACATACTATCTTCACTATTATGAATTATTATTCATAATAATTTTGTGTTTAGTCATAGTTTGGTTTTTTCCTCATTTTTCATTACACTATTCTTATTTTCATTACATATATAAAATAACCCTCCTTTCTGACTTCTCTCATGTCATGTGTTAAACAAGTTCAAAGTTCAAAAGGTATTCCAGGTTACCTGAAAGAGGTGAATTAATGGACTGCTTACTAATAAAGAAATTTTTCAAAATACTAATTTTCAGGTCAGATATATCTATTAGCATCTCCATCAAAATCCTGGTGATGTTGCAATACTTTGAGGCATTTTGTGAACAAGAACTAAGTCTATGTATTCACAGAAAACAAGGCAGAAGGTTTCTTCATGTTGTGTCCGTACATTAGGAAGTGGGAAGAGAACAGATGAGCTCAAGGTGGGCTCAAAGGAGATCTCTACTCCATCACTAGATGTCTCTTTAGCCATCCAAATTCACTGTCTGTGCCATGTCTTCTTTTGTGCTTTCAAACTGGTATTAGGAACACCTGCCTTAATATATAAGTCATTCTCTATTTCCCACTCCAAAATTTCTTAAAACCAATTGATTTTTCTTTCATTTACTTCTAATTTAAAAGATGTAATTAGAGATAATAATAAAAGATGTAATTAAAAAGAACTGTTGTCACCTACAGCTATAGCAAAATGTTCTCTCTCTAATTTTACAATGGGCATCGCGCCACATTAAGTATATGTTCTACATCTGAATGGCAAAGCCAGGCATTTCACAAGAGGTGCTGGGCATCTCTGAACTAATCCCTTATCCAGGGAAGAACACTAAAACAGGGAAAAATGGTGAAAGATTGACCCTAGTAATACTCTGATATCTGTTAAATTCTGAAATTGAAAAAGTATTAGGAGAATTTGTAAAGAGATGGGTGGTAGCACTTAGAGGAGTCTCTTTCAATGTACAATGATATTTTGATAATTTATGATACGACATGCCAATCTATAATCTAAGGGAGCTTATTACTTGTGCATTTTGTTCTAGTTTTGGTGCAAGGTTTTTCCATCTGGAATTCTGGAAAACAGCACTGCAATGTCAGAATGCAAATTTCATTCATACAAAGGTTGCAAGATTTCCTCCTGTGAGAAATGTGCTTCCTGATTTTGTGCTAATTACTTGTGTGAGGACAAAAGAAACAGATGTTTATTTGTGTTTATACCATGCAATAATAACTCCTTGATTCCAACAGAGACCAATGCCTGATGCAAAAAACATTTTTCCTTTGCTTAGTGAGTAGATCTATGCTGAAAAACTAATACATTAAAAAACCCTGTATTGAAAGCAATGAATATGTAATTTGGGGGTATTGTAATCTCTAAACATTTTAGCATAGTCTGTCCCAGTACATATGAAATGATCAAATTTTGGAATGCAGAAGTTTATGTTAAAATATATTCTGTAAAGGCCTTAAATCTTTCTTGTTCCTTGTCTGTAATTCTTGAAATAATGAGTCACTTCTTGACCTATATGTACAGTAACAAAGAAAGGAGTTGGAAAATGAAGGGGTCATGCACTAGTTATGAAGACTTATTGAGAGACCTTTAATCTAGATTTGAAGGGGGTTGGGGACAGGGTCAGGCTAGACAGAGATAAGGTGTGGGAAGGGGAGACCTATAACAAAAGAAGGTTTACAGGACTATGGGACATCTCTGCATTCCTCCTGGGAAATTGATGCAATCAAATACTGCTATGAAGCTGTATAACAACACATGGGAAAGAAACAGGAGGAACTGTTTGCACAGATGAATCCACAAGAGCAGAGAGCTAGTGAACACCATAGCTCTGCCAGTCATGATCATCTTTGAAGGTTGTAGTGATCAGGAGAGGTGTCTGGGGCTGGCAGAAAGCAAACATCACCCTGGTCTCCCCACCTATGGCAAGAAGGGGGAACAAGGGAACTACTGGTCTGTCAGCATCACCTCTACCCCTGGAGAGGTGATGGAGCACCTGTCTCTGGAGGCCCTCTCTATCAACATGGATGACAAGAAGGTGATCAGGAGTAGTCAGCATGGATTCACTAAAGATATATCATGCTTGACCAACCTGATTGATATAATTCTATGATGAAACAATGATCTAGATGGATAAGGGGAGAGCAGTGGATATTGTCTACCTCAGCTTCAGTGATGTTTTTGACACTGTCTCCCACTCCATCCTTACAGGCAAATTCAGGAGGTTTGGACTGGATGAGCGGACAGAGGGATGGTTTGAGAACTGGCTGAATGGCAGATCCCACAGGGCTGTAGCACAGGGTTTAGTTGGGGGCCTGTCACTAGTGGTGGCCCCCAAGGTTCAATACTAGGCCCCAATATTGTATCATTTATTCATTAGTGAGTTGGATGAAGGGGCAGATGTCTCCTTGGCAAGTTTGCTGATGATACAAAACAGGGAGGAGTGGCTGATAGCCCACAATGCTGTGCCACTGTTTAGAAGGACCTCAAAAGGTTCTAGAGATGGACAGAGAGGAATATTCTGAAGTTAAACAAAGGCAAGTGCAGGGTCCTGCACCTGTGGAGTTATAACTTCAGGCACCAGTACAGGCTGGGGCCAACCTGCTGAAAAGATCATCAAAGAAGTACCTGGGAGTCCTGGTGGACAGCAAGCTGCTCATGAGCCAGAAATGTGCCCTTGTGGGAAAGAAGGCCAGTGATGTCCTGGGGAGCTTTAGGAAGGGCACATGATCGAGGCAGGTGATCCTGCCCCTCTACTCAGTCCTAGTGAGGCCAAATCTGGAGTGCTGTAAGCAGTTCTGGGCTCCCTGGTACAAGAGAGATGTGGAGCTCCTGGGGAAGGTTCAGCAGAGGACTGTGAAGATGATGAGGGGATGGGAACACCTAACTTATGGCACAAGGCTGAGAGAGCTGGGCCTGTTGAGCCTTAAGAAGAGAAGACTTAGAGTGCATCAATATCTATCAGTATCTGAAGGGAGGGTTTCCAGAGGCTGGAGCCAGGCTGCTCTCAATGGTGCCAAACAAAAGGATGAGAGTCAATGGGCAGAAATTAATGCACAGGAAGTTGTACCTCAGTATGTGGAAGAACTTCTTTACTGTGTGGGTGACCATTCACAGGAATAGGCTGCCCGGAGAGGCTGTGGGCTCTACCTCATTGGAGATATTCAAGAACCACCTGGACAAAATCCTGTGCCACGTGCTCTAGGATGACCCTGATTGAGCAGGGAGTTTAAACAAGATGATCTACCATGGTCCCTTTAAACCTTATCCTTCCATGATAAGAAGAGGCTAATCTCCATTTTTGACTGCAAAATTCATGGACTCAAAGATGCAATATAGATGCCATATATATATATATAAAATAAATTTAAACACTCTTTAGTATATCTCTTAAAAATCACTTGTTATATTAAATTTACTATGACATAAATATTCCTTTCTTGTGACTTTTAGTGTATTCAAATGAATTTACCAAGAAAATTCTCTTCAGACAGAAAAGAGTACAGAAAGGGTTTAGATTAAAATGACTGTGACTAAGCCGTTGCTGGTTTTATTTCATCAGTGTAACCAATGTCTTATTTCTATAGCCTTTACATCACTATGTCCTCTGTGTTGTTTTTGCCTAAAGCATATGTTTCCTCCTTATTTGAGCTGACAGCATGATTTTATTTTCTGAATATTCAACATCATCAAAGTTCCATGCATCATTTGTGATGCAAAATGTTAGTCATGTAATTTGTCTTCCGCGATCATTATATAATCATATTAAGAATACACCTTATTTTTTCCAGTAAATGAATTAGCAAGTGAAATGTGAATCATAAAATATATCATAAGAACCTAATTTTTTTCTTGATTTCCTCTCCTGTTTGACAATCTTTTTTAGGAATCTACGGTCTCCAGTTCCCTTCAGTCCTTTTGTCCTTCGCAATGATGACAGTGGTGAGACTCCAAAAGTTGTGTTGAAAACCTTGGTCCTAGCTGAGGCATCCTCATGGTCTCCCTAAAAGCAAAGCCTTGTAGTACAGAGGTAGCCTTTATGGAAGAATGAGAATGAGAGTTGCTTTTTTTTCTCTTAACTCGCCAATTTTGTCCTTCCTATGATCTGAGCAAAAGTACAAAGGATGAAGCTGCAGTGGTCAAGCACTGCTGGAGTTTACAGACCTGAGGGGTATTGGTCAAGAGAAAAGTAAACTCAGCAACCAGACCTTTCAGAAAGCAAAATTCCAGGTCTTCAAGGAGTTAGTCAATAGGACACCCTGGGAAACTGCCCTCAGAAATAAGGGAGAAGAATAGAACTGTCAGATCTTTTAGGATACTTCCCACAGAATACAAGAGCTCTCAATTCCTAGGAATAATAAATAAGGAAAGAATAGCAAGAGACCCGCATGGCTGAGTGAAAATAAAAGAAAATTAAGGGGAAGAAGATATATAAGTATATATGAATAAATAGATTATCTGTGCGTAATTCCAAAAATGTATCTTGCACTCAAATTTCAGTGACCAACACATGCCTGCAATCTAATTATTTAAATTTCTGTCTGAATTTTTTGTGATATGTTTTGAAAACCTCATCAAGGTTTTCAAATCAAAAGGTCAAATCATCAAGGTCATTGCCAATTACCCATATGCTTGGAGTTAACAATTTCATCTGTCAGATGGACATTTAGTTGAGAAAAATATTTACAGAAAAACACTTTTCCATACGATATTCTTATAAGATTAGTCAAGAAAAATAAATGTCAAGCAATGCTGAGAATCAGTAAGGAATGTTGCTTCTAGTCATTTTATATTTATATCAAAGTCATAATTCAAGCTGAAAACTAAAATTCTCTCTCTAGTAAGCTGCTGCAACACAGCTTAACAGAAAAAAATGCGGACAGTCTTTTCTGATAAATAGTTTGTTTGCTAGCAATCAAACCTTTTTTACTTTTTATTGTCTTCAACATCTCCTTTCCTGTATGATCCCTGAAGGCATCTAAGCAATGACAGATGTTATCTAGTAAAAGGCTGTATGCAAACTTCAAGGTCAGAGAAAACCTTTCTGTTCTGTTTTAAGGTCAGAGAAAACCTAGAAGAAAAGAAAAAACCTAAATATGCAATAGTTCAAAAAACTGCATTCAGAATTAAGTTACTGAGAAAATGCTTTTAAATATATTTTAAAAACCCCACTCTTTAAAAAAAGGGGTTTTTTAGCCACAACTTTTAATCTCTTTGAGTATCTTTTCCTCCTCTCCATATGTTATTGTTTCCTTCTTTCCTCCATGTAAAAACATACAAATAATGAAATAATCAAACAGTGTACACTTGGGGTTTATTCTGGTTAACAGAACTATATTTAAGGCTTTTTCATTTTCTGAAAGTGTTCTATTTATAAGCAATTTCAGTTATTAGAAATTAACTACAGAATTGTTTCCAACTTTTGATTTGAGACAGCAATTTCCCAATATTGGTATATCTTAACCACTGAGTGAGAGAAAGCCTACTGAGAGTTGATTTGCTTTGTTTATTTAATGATTACACTCATCCTCAACACAATTTACAGCTCACTAGAATTTCCCAGGAAAAAAATATTGAAAATTCATTATCTAAAATACTCACCTATACTTATTGAAAGACTGGGAATCTGGTTTTGGCAATAGAATAAATACAACTAATAGTATGGCAGTACAAGACTAAGGAAAAAAAGCACATCTTAGACAATTGCCCAGAGAGAATATTTTTATACTGAGGATTCAAGAAGATCCTGCAGTAGTAGTGAACAGTAGCTCTTCCTGTCACTCAGCTGGAAAAATTATAGTACCGGGATTATAGTCCCAGATATGCACATGTCTTGTCTTTCCAAAGTGAAACTTCTGTGGGGAAATTGCTTCTATTGAATTCCATACTGAATTTTTTGCCATACAGTAAACAAAACAACTGTAGAAGCAATATTACTAAATATTCCAGATTTATAGTGGGACAAAATGACTGATAAATCTTGAATTTTTTTTATTTGGTTTTGGTTTTATATTTCTTTTATGACAAGAAAAAACTTAGATTCTGAAAGGAATTAAAAAAGCATCTTCAGACTTTGCTGTCAAAATGTATCTTGAAAATCCTATAGAGGCCAGATACTGAAATCATTTTTGCTTTGATCCACCTCACCATGTGTGCTACTAGTCCCTTCTTACAGGCTGGGTGTTTAGCACTTAGCCTCTGGGCTCAGCATTTTAGAAAATACACCAATGTTCAGATTAAGGTAGGTCCTCGTATATGAACATTGCCAGATATTTTCGAAAATTTAGGTGCTCTACAATCATGTTAACTGTTAAGGGAGAATGACTATTTCCACTGGGATGAAAAAATGTCTTCTCAAAAAAATTGCATTGTCCCACAAACTAAAACCATTTGAAACAAAAACTTGTAAGTTACGTGAGAAAAAAAATGAAACCACCATTATGCAAAACCAGTTGATTATGCAAAATAATCAACTCTGAAACAAGGCCATTTTTTCTGGACTCCTCTGAGTGTATCCTCTGAAGTATTCAGTCTTAAATCAGGTTCATTGAAATTGAAGTTGTTAGTCTTTTGGGAGGTGCTCAGCACCTTGAAGGATAGGGCTTTTGAGAGAAGTTTTAGTCATAAATTATTCTCCTCAACCTATACTTTCCCAGCCCACACTTCTTTACATCCCATCACTAAGCGACCTGACACAGTAATGACTGCTGAACTGCATAGACACCTGCAATTTTAGAAAGTAATCACAGCAACTGCTTTAGTGACTCCCTGCTGCTTTAAACGATTTATGAACAATAGCTGATGATGGCTAAATAATTAGTGGAGAAAAAAAAGAAATCTCTGAATAAATTTCATATTGTTAGGAAAAGAAAAATGTCAAAAGTTGCAAAGAAGAAGGAAGGAAACTATTTTTATTTTATTTAAATATCATAATTTCACACTTCTTTGTGAGACACGTCAGAAAGACATTGGAAAATCATGGTGTCCTACCTTCTTTCAACAGATATAGCAAGAGGTTTTTTCTGCTTCTTGTTCCCCAAGTCAAAATTAAATCTATGCCTACCTTGAGCTGTGTATTAGTCTGAATTAATTCCTGGTAGTTCTTGATTTTTACTTCATGGTTTTCTGTTAATTACTTCCCTTGGTGTTTCTTGAAGATATGACTGGTTTTAAGAGTTTTTGACTGTGAGTATTTAGCTTCCATAAATCATAGAAATTACAGTCAGATTAAAAAAAATACAGCATAAACATATATTTTGTAATCCTGTAATTCCAATTTATTTAAACTAAAATAATTTTAAGTGACCCATTGATAGAAACATGAGTGCTCTTTCTCCTTTCACACATGGAGTAGCTGAAGAAGATATTTTATTAGTTGGACTTCTGTGATGTGAATGATATACATGTGCAAAAAAAGCGCCCTAGTCAGAAGAACTGATAACAGCTCTGTACATACAAGAGACTTGGGCCTGGAATACACTTTAAAGAAATTTGAAATTACTCTTATGCCGCTGGACAATATACCCTGATTTTCATTATCACCATGACCACTTCATATAATACAGGTAAGTATAAGTTAAATCACTCCCATTTGAAAGGTTTTTTTCTGTAAAAAAGCAGTATCACAATATCTATTTTCCTTACATAAATATAATTTACTTTGTCAGTCTGAGGGAGACAAAGTATTGGGCTACATGGCCAGCAGTCTGTCTTAGAAGGACATTGCTTATGAACTGCAACTAAGATGCATATTCCTCAGCATATTGCCCAAAGGTGTTGTGGCCTACCTCCAGGCAGCAGCCAAGGCCCCACGCAGCCTCCCACTCATCCCCCCTCCGAGCATGATCAGGGACAGAGCTGGAATGGTAAAAGCTAGAAGATTCATGGGTTGAGATAAGGACAGTTTAATAGGAAAAGCAAAAGCCATTCACACTCAAAGAAAGGAATTAATTCACTGCTTCCCATGGGCAGACAGCAGTTCAGCCACCTCCAGGAGAGCAGGGCCCCATCACATGTAGCAGTCAGTCACTTTGGAGGACAAATGCCAACGCTGCTAGCATTTCCCCCTTCCTCCTTCTTCCTTCTTTCCACTTTAATATTAGTAGCATGATGCTACATGGTCTGGAATATCCCTTTGGTCAGTTGGGTCACCTGTACCAGCTTTGTCTCCTTCTGCCCTCCCATGCACCCCCAGCTTTGTCACCAGTGTGGCAGTATGGGCAGCACAAAAGACCCTGGCTCTGTGCAAGCCCTACTCAGCAATAACAAAAACATCTCTGTATTAACAGCCCTGTGTTCAGCCAAAACACAGCCCAGTACTAGCCACTGTGAAGAAAATTAATTCTATCCCAGGCAAAACCAGCACAAAACAATATTATGAGGTGTCTTCTGGATAAGAGATGGTACATACTCAGAGAAAAGAAATTCACTGTTTTAATTAACACTGTTAGCAAAATATTAGAAAGAAATCAGTATTGGAATTGAAAAAAAAATTCATAAAAATATTTTTATGAATCATAAAAGGAACCAGATCACATAAGTGAGAATTTGTTTATGCTGATACATTTCTGATAAAACGTACAAACTGAGATATACTATATTATAATAAACAGAAAGTGAGAAACATATAAATATATATTTCTTTTGCAATGATCAAATATATGAAGAATAAAGAGGCTTAAAGAGGAAGTTATTAATCCATATTTGATATATAATTAGAATGACTCATTAAGTGTTTTCAAAAATATGAATGAGAATAAATGGTCTGAAAAATATCTCCATTTAAATTAGGCTCAAAACTTTCCTTAGGCCCTTTTCTTTTAGCAGAATTCATTGCTCTATGAAAGACATAATTTCTAGAACAAAAATGAAGGAAAGTTATATACTGATCTTCAGTGCCTCCAAGGTTTGCACTTTTTCTCTCACTATAAATATCTTACTCTCTTTTTCCTACGCTTCAATGTTTAATCCTACTTTTCAATTAATAAAAGCTACCATGCTACTTGCTACTACTTCTCTTCTCCACTTAAGAAAGATCCTTTTCTTGCTTGTCTAAGCCTACCAAACTTTGCCTATTACATAAAAAGAAACGGGTGAGATCACATGAGGATAAGGAGAACAGAAAAGAAATTTCTTAGAATTGTGAGTTTAAAAATTGTGCCATCATCTGCTGCTGAAAACACAGCATGGTTACCTCCCAAATTAAGCCCATAGTAGATTTCCTAGAACAGATGCTGTAAATTTCACAAGAATTATTTTCTTTCTAGTAATTGTAGTTTTTCAAAGATTGAGAGAGTTGCAATTTCTTTTCATCTACTTTAGTCATAGCAGCAAAAAATACTTACACAGAATGCTGTCTGAAAAGGATGGTATGCTTTCAGCATATCCATCCCCCTTTTTTATTATTGCTTACACTAGATAGAATGTCTTTTCTTAAACATCTGGAACCAATGCTCAAATTTCCCAGAATTCAAACTTCCATATTTACAGGAGATACCAACTATCCACAATGAAGTTGTCTACTTATTATCTAATTAAATCTTTTTAAGAGAGGAGCAAAACTATGTTTTCCATTAATGTTGATAACTCGTTCTTCTAGTTACAAATGTCAATGTCCACTCACTACTGAAATACCTATTTGAGGTGCATGTTTGAAGTGACATTGTGACCAGAGGCTTACTTATGAAGAAATACATCTAAAATTTATTTTCATTGAAAACAGGTACAGATACTCACCAAAATATCTAAATTCAGGAAAAGTTATTTTAAAAGCTAAATTTGCCCAAAAGCCTGTATTTGTACTTTAAAGCTCTAAAGTCACCAGGGATACTCTAGAGTGCCTATTCTGCTTTGAGAAATAAATTCTCTTCCATCACTTCCCACAAGCCACACAGCAGATGAAGTTCCTATTTATAGTTGCTTCTTTTTTAGTACATTTGCCATCAATGGTAGTTATCCTCAGATACATAATGCTCTCTTCACCTGTGTAAATTCAATGTCAGTGTGAGGTCAAGTAGATGCAAACAAATATGTGTCACAAATATTACTGCACTCTGCATCTATATTGAAAATTTCTCTTGAGTTCTGAGATAGAGCCTGACAAATCATATTTAAAAGAAGATAGCTCCAAGCTCAGAAGTTTGTTCATCAATTTAGTTTCAGTTTTCAAGGTAGACAGGATGCTATTCCTGAAATACCTATGATGAAACTAGACCTAGATGGCTATTTTGAATTAATGTAATTCAGTGATTGCCTCTTCAAAATGTCACTTAGATTATCTGCCCATTCATCTGAAGTCTGTTTAACACAGAAAAAAAAAGGACTTAGATGAATATTTGAAAACTCAGCTTAAAATCAGGCCTCTATTTAGATACTTATCCATGTTGGACAAATTTTAAGAAAAACTGCTCATTCCATTTCTCAGGGAAATCAATGTAACCATCTGTATAAAAAATACTTTGGCCAATTTTTAACTGTCTTCAGTACTCCACATTTATCAGTTCTGTACTTTCAATTGCTAGTAAAGAGAAGATTTTATCAAAGGCATGAAAATTCTCTTTTATTTAGTGTATTTTTTCCTACATTATCTCTTTGTAAAATAGTACTCATAAAATTGTTGTTGTTGTCGTCATCATTAGGAGTATCTTTTGTATTTGTATGTTGTTCTTTTCATTGTCCATGAACATGTATCAAGATATTAAAGAAAATAAATAAAATTAATAAAAAGCTATATCATATCTTGTCTCTTCTTATCAAGTAACCATCTTCTAAAGAGACAGTATTTCATCACAGAAGCCCAGCACTTTATTTCAAAAATACAACCTCCTGCCAACTGCAATTTCATCTGGGAATGAAGTATCTCATTTCCCTTGGCAGACTTCTAAGAAAATATTTCAAAAGAGTGTTTACTGATCTTGCAGCATAAATACTTTATTTATTTTTATGACTCTTAACAAAGTCTTATCTCTCATCAATGATTATTATATCTCTTTTCCCTATATGCCTTTATTTGCCCATTTGCTGGGGTTTTTTTGAGGTGTCTATTTTTTTCACCCGTAAAAAACTGTCCTAAGATACATTAACTGTTCTAAATGCTATGATCACCTGAAAAATATGTATTACTGAAAGTCAAGCAAAGAGTCACTTTCATGATGAGAAAAACAGTTTGGTTTATTTCTTACTCAAATTCACTATCTTACAGTGAAAGCCTTCTCTTAGAAACAAAACCCCCCAAGCTAATAGTTTTCCTATGAATGTACAGGCTGAAGTAAGTGCTAAATTGAAAACCAGCATTTAAATCTGTCTTTGTATATGCCAATGTGAAAATTACCCTTTTAATGTTTGTTTCTTTTGTTTTCTTCTGTTATTTGGTGAAACCTACTCAGTTTTTCTGATCTTTCAACATACTCCATAGAAAGATTCAATAACATTTCATTCATGCAACAAAAGACTAAAATGATCGCTAGCACTGTGCAGTATATACTCCAGAAAATTTTCAATTGCTTTAGATTTCAATTTTCTGTTGATTAGTGCACGATACTTTAATTATATAATATTCAAGACTTGTTCTTTTAACATTGCTTTAACTCAAGATTAATATTAGACTCTACAGATAAATGAGGAAATGGAGGATTGACTCAAGTTTTACATTTTAAACATTAAAATTGAAATGATCCCTCTGAAGAATTTGATTTTCATCTCCTTGACTATAAGCATCATTACAAGCAGCTGCTAGAACAATACAAGCTGTTAGGGGTTTTTTGTCTTCATATTTCCTGTAGTCTAAACTTCATACTAAATCTTTTCAAGACAGTTAAAAAATACTTTCAATCAATTGCTCTTTGAGTGAGAAAGTACATGAACAAGTAGCAAGATTTTAACCAAATGCAAGATTAAACCAACATGCAAAATTTTAACCAATTACTTAGGAGTAAACTGAAAAATTTCTTTAATTACTTCTAAAATAATTTACATATCTAGGGATAAGACACATGTACCAATGTATAGATGCAATTATCCAAAAACAAGTCAATTTAACACACTAAAAATTTTTCAGAATTGTTTTGGCATCTAAGAAAAAAGACTCTGCAGTCAACTAATTAGTAAACAGGTTTCAGAAACCAGGATTCAAAATCTGACTAATCAAAAGGATCAGATTCTTAATTTTTTAAAGTTAGTAAGTGTAATACATACAACCCAAAGAATCTGAAGAAATGTATTGTGACTCCTTTTAGACTTCTCAGCAAAAACAATTCTTGGTCATCAGAAGAGTATTAGATATATATATATAGGTGCACCAGAAAAATTAGGAACAGTGCTTTTCGCAATAAAAGTAACATCAAATTGTGACACACAAATTTGTTTCTTCTATAGAAAAAATTAAAATACTACCCCAGAGATTTCTTTCCTGATCTTACCAGCTCCAAGACAGACATTTTTGAGCATATACAGAGAGATCTCAGGCTCAAAAATATTAACTTAGGCTTATCCCTATGTTTATTAGTTCAGTGAATTAAATATGGAAATGTTAAATATAATATCTGGTAGCCCACTTGCCTAATAGGAGAATTTTCTAATTAAATAACTAAGAAAAAAACTTTGTTTTGCAGGAACATATTTTGCCAGTTCAGTGGCATCTCTAAGAGTTAAATATATTACAGTAAATTAAAGAACAAAAGAATAGAATATTTTGTGTTTCTATATCATCACATCAGTGTTTCAGTAAGGCAATGATTCCATAACATAAAATTATATGTTTAGTCCTTAAAATTTAATTTCTTTATAAAAATTTCAAATAAGGAAATTGATAAATTTTACTGAACCACTATCACAGATTCATTACCTTGGCTTAGAAGATTTCCTCTATTAAGAAACAATAGCATAACCAAATTAGAAACTTAACTCCATTGAGATTAAAGATTTTAAAAAATATTTTCTCATGAAGAAACAGCTGTTAACAACTGATAACTGTTAGCTCTTAATAACTGTTAGCTTTAAGCGATAGAAACTTTAGATTGCTACTTTTATTCATCAAAAGTAGTATACTAGACTGCTGCAAAAAAAAAAAAAAAAAAAAGTCCTTTTCCTGCCATGCAGGAAAAACAAATATTCAAAGCAAGAGTAATTTTTTAAAGTATTTGCAGGACACTTGTGTGTATGCCTTATTTATTGAATTTTTAATAATGCCAGGACACATTTATATGAATACAAGTTCTAGAAAATGCAAGGAATGTAGAGGACCTTACAAACCGGGTTTTATACGAAGGGAAAGAAGTAAAAAAAGAAGCAGAACATGGACAGCATAAAATGGACAACATAAAATTCTGAGGAGGACCTTTGGTTTTCTTTTTTTTTTTTACAAACCAATTTTTCCAAGAGCATCTAATCCACAGGCTGGGAGAAAATGGACTCTTGTGGTTTTAAACCCACATAAAAACTAACCACAACTCCTCCACTTGCTCAGTGCCCCCATCTTTCTCTGCACCATGGTGGAATGGGGAGGAGGACCTAAGTAAAACTTTTGTGTTGAGATAAGACCAGTTTAATAGTGGAAAGCAAAACAAAATAAATTACAATGGTAAGTTGGTAATAATGGTAAATGATAATAAGAATGATCATAAAAAGTGATGCACACTGCAATTTCTCACCACCTCCTGCCCAATGCCAGACACCCTTTCCCAAACTCCGATGGGCAAGCCCTTCAGGTAACTCCCCCCAGTTTACTGGGCATGATGGTTCTGTGGTGTAGAATAACCCTTTGGTCAGCTTGGGTCACCTGTTCTACCTGTGCTCAGTTTCTTTTGAATACCTCTTCATTGGCAGAGCATGAGACAAGAAAAAAAAATTGATAAACACAAATTCACAAAAAAAGCCTTCTCAAACCCTTTAACCTGACAAACCTTCCCAGAAGTTTATACAATACTTTATAATGTGTCATTAACTAGGCAATCATTAATGATACAAAAACCTTGGGCTTGAATCCATATAATTAGCTATATATTATTTTAAGGGCTTGGAAGCTGAAACATTTTAGTACGATTGAATATAAGTACTAGTCATAATTACAATACAATTTGTCAAATCTCAAAACAAAGTCCCTCCCCAACTTTCCTGTAGGCCACCTTTAAATACTGGAAGGCCACTATGAGGTATCCTGGAAGACTTCTCTTCTCTAAGCTAAAAATCCCCAACTCCCAGCCTGTCCTCAAAGATGAGATGCTCTAGTCCCTGATCACCTTCATCGCCTCCTTTGGTCCCACTCAAATGGGTCCATGTCTTCCTCACACTAGGAACCCCAGAACTAAAGACAGTATTCAATAGTTCATGACATGACAATTAGAGACTGTCTTTATCATTCTGGGCATCCTAACACACAGTAAATCACTTGCTGGATAAGTCTACATTTAAAGCCTTTTTATATACTTCTTTCCAAATTAAGTTTTCTCATAATTTAATCATGGCTTCCCTTTTCTCTTTGAAACATTGGATTTAGCCATTTTAGAGCAAGGTTGCATAAGTCTCACTTCCGAGGAGATGCAGGTCATAGTTGTAAATTAATCTGGCTTTATTTATCCCTAAAAAGCCCCACAACATATAATGGCAATTGTGTTCTGTCTGTAGTCAATATGTTTTTTGTTGGCAAAGTCTATCACCTGTGTGTAAATCATAGAATTATAGAATATCTTAAGTTGGAAGGGACCCACAAATATAATCAAAGTCCAACTCCTGGCCGTGTACAGGAGAACCTCAAGAATCACACTGAGTGCCATGAGTAAGTTCATGGCCTAGAAATGTAGATATGCAGCTGTAAATTTAAAAAATCATGTCCACTCAAGTGAAAGCAAGCCAGGATATAAAATAAGACAAAACTTATGCCTTTGTTTTCCTTACACAGACAGAGGTCACATTTTTTTCAGGTTCTTTGTGAATTCTTGTACTTGACAAGAAAGAAAAAATGAAACACACGTTTTAGTCTTATTATCAGCTTGTATAAATAAGCAGTAGTATGTAAACTTTAATGGAAAGACTCTGTCACATGCCAGTTGAAGATGTTTTCTGTTTATAGTAATTTCAAGCATTTTTCAGGCTGTCAAAAAGCAGCGGTGATTACTGCCCTGATGTCTTGTCTTCTTGCATCATGTCACTGAGCCACAGAAGTGAAAAGCACATGTTATTCAGCTTGCTTCAGCACTGCTGATTCTCTTTGGCTCCCTGCATCTCAAAGTTCAAAAGTCAGGAGAAAACTGCTGCTATGAAAGCTTTATGTTTAGAAAAAGGAGTCAACAAATGCCCTCCTCTCTTATCCATCCAGAGCTGATAATAGCAACACTTGCAGCAGAGAGTCGGTGTGACCATGGTATTTAAGTGACAAATTTGCTGAGAATAGGAGCTGATGTAAGAAATTGAATATGACTTGATATTTTCAAAAGCCTGAATGTGAAACTAAACTGCACCCTCTGCCACACACACACATCCCATGCATTTATTAACAATATTTTTACTACCGTCATAGTCCATGCATGGGGGAAAAAAAAGGAAATGGAGAAATGAAGAATCTGGCCCAGAGTGTGAATTTCAGAGGGATATCCAAAACTCTGTTTTCAGTGTTCCAGTTCCTTTGTGTAGAAGGGAGGGGAGACACTTGAGAAATCCAGAAAAATATGAAAAAAAAGCTATAAATGCATGTGGCAGTTTCAGAAAGGACTGAAAATATGCAGTTCCTGCTCCCAAAATTCAGTGGCGTTCCCCTTAGATGTGCATCCTATTAAAATAATAAAAATCTACAAATATATGAACATAGGAGCTAAAATCTGTCTACCTGTTAAGGTCTGACAGTCCAAGCTGACGTTGCAAAATCACCCTGTTGCTTCCTTCTTTTTTGTATGCCAAGCTTATTACAATCCCTCACTTTTATGATATTATTCTATCACTCATTTGAGGAGAACAGTGTCATGTCCCTTCTACATCATAAGCCTTGCAAGTTAAGCAGGAAACTAACAACAAAAACTTTTGACATATAATATTGCTACAAAAGTTTTTTTCAGCCCCTTTAACTTTATTTAATTGGTCATATATTTGTATTTCACAATGAATCAGAGGTAAGACTACAAGTACAGAGAGAACTTCCAGTTCAAAAGCAGTAGTCAATTTATATTCCTTACTCATGTGACTGCTAGGCAGTTTTATCATCTTGAAATTTTGGACTGAATAAGTCCAAAACAATGCTGTGAACATCTGCATATGTAGTTGACCAACACACAAGGTACAACCACATTGCTGGAGCATTGAGTTTAACAAATGAATGACTTAAGGTCTTACTCGCTGTAACGTCTCGTGTTTTCAGGGCAGATTCATGAAGTAACTTTTCTGGCAAAAAAGTTCACACCACTTGTTAGTCCTGGGTTCACTGTGCATGCAAGGAAAGCTGACTTCCTTGAGAATTTTACATACACTGTGCATACAAATGTCTATCCATGCATTTAGAGAATGATATTATTTTCCTTTTTTGCTCTAAATATTGACTGAGAGCAGTGGAATTAAATATAGATTGGGTACCTTGGCAGGCACATTAGGAGTAGTGAGCCTTTGAAATACATTAAGAACTGCTATTGCATTGCTGATTTTGTGGACTGTAAGGTTAATGAAAGCCAAAATTAGTAACTGTGTAGAAGACAGAAGACATCAAAAGCCTAGAATATATCCCTTACTGCATCTTATCAACATCCCAGCTAAATGTAGAGGTACAAAAGCACCTTTCCTGATTGTAACTACTATAGAATGGATCCCTAGATTAAAGTTTTAAAATCTTGGTTCCATTTAAAATTTATTTTGCACTTTCCTTTTTGGGTAGTTTCATCATAAACAATGACAGTTTATTTACCAAGATATAATATTTTCTCTGCAAGACAGAACAAATTTAATATGTTTCTTTGGCTTTTTGAGATTCGCTCCCCATCAAATAGACATACAACTTTCACTTTTATAAAGCATTTGAGTATCCAGGAAATCTGTGTTTGAATTCTATTCAAGGCAAACAACAGTCTAAGATACTATCAAAGTTAAAAGAAAGGAGAAATAATGTTTCTAACTCAGATAAAGACTATTATAGCTTGAATGACCTCTTAGTGGATTTTCGTTTCTTTATTAAGCTTCAAAATATTGTGCTGCATAGTTTGATATCCTGAATTTCCTTTTTAATTTTTTTTTTTGGAAACCACATCTAAAACATCAAATGGCATGGATGTATTCAGAGACTGAGTATGGGGAGCACAAAAGCAGATTGCCAGAAAAATAGAAAATTAATCAGAAGTCCCTATTCTTTATAGATGAAGATTAAGGTTCAGTCAGCATAATAAGTGTATATAAAATTTAGAAAACCTGGTAATCTAGTCTGAAAGAAAATAACCTGAATTTTTTAGTTTTAACAATACT
This sequence comes from Molothrus aeneus, assembly GCF_037042795.1. NCBI lineage: Eukaryota > Metazoa > Chordata > Aves > Passeriformes > Icteridae > Molothrus > Molothrus aeneus. Next base: position 125,469,643 of record NC_089646.1, on the reverse strand, counting down.
CTGAAGTAAATTCTTTTTTTCTTTTTTCTTTTTTCATTTGGTAAGCTTCAACAGTCATGGCAATGAAGAATTTTTCTTCCCCAGGCATGAAACTAATTAATACCAACCGATAGGTCTCTAGCAGGAAACACTTCTCTCAACATCTAGTCAGGGCTCTGATAGGTATATGTTGCCTTTTGTTTCCCCCTCCATGGTTTCTCATAAATGCTTGCCAATACCACAAGAAATTTGTTGTAGCTAAGGAAATTAGCATGTTTGAGGTTTTTGTGTTGATTTCATGGAATTCTTGGATTACTGAATTGTATGTTAGCCAATAATCAACAAACACGAAGAGGTATCATTACTAGTAAATACTATTGCCAATTTTTGCAGCCATACTTTGTTCAAAGATTAGGACTAGGAATAAAAGCTATTTATAATTGATGGCTTTTGAAATTAAGTGGAACTGCAGTGTATGACTCTACTACATAAATATTCTGTTCAGGCTTGAACTTTCCTATGAAGTCTAATGAGTAATAGCACCTAGGTACTTCCATTTAGATTTTGGAAGTAGAATGCATGTTTCTTAAAAGGAAGGAGAGATCTAGATCTTTTTAATGTCCTTCATCTGAAGCTTTACAAATGATGTCTTAGGAAAACTGTCCTATATTAATGCAAATCACTAACACTTCTAATCAACTTTTCTCTTTTTCAAAAAATTACAAAAAATATTATTTTCTATAGTAGTTTACTTTTTGGGTCTCTGTCTTCTTACATTGCAAATAATTTATACTTTTCTACATGTAAAAAACTGTTGAATTCATTAAAAATTATGACACTACTCTACTTATGTTTATTTGATAAAATTATTTTATAGTGTCATAAAACACCCTACTTTATACTGTATTGACCCTGTGGGATTGAGGTGAATGGTTATGTCTACATACAGTTACAAAACATCAAAGCCTTTATTAGACTAAACTGAAACATGATGCTCAACAACTTAGGTTGTGAACTACATAGTTTTCAGTTTGCCCCTGCTAAGAGGATATAAATCTCAGGGCCAGCCCAGTGGATTGCCTGAATAGGGCCTCACTTAATCTAGATGATCCCTCCAACTGGCTGAACTGCAGTGTGGTAAAATCAGCTGTATGAACAGATTTGCAATATATATTTGTGTCCTTCAGTGTGCTCAGTTCCGTTATCTAATGTTTTTAAGGTAGTCATTGTCTTTAAATGGTTTCACTCAAGAACTTCAATAAATACCTATTTGACTTTGGGCATGTTGGCTTGATTTAGGAACAATAAAATTAATTCCTTTTGAGCAGCTGAGTGCAACTCAGTTTTGCAACTCAGAAAGAATCAGTTCTCTGTAGTGCTGTTTGATCAGGATGAACACTTTGGCTACAGTATTCCTCAACTATTTAGCTTTTTTTTCCCAGAATGAGTGTAGTTCTTTGTCCTACGTGCATAACTCCAATAGACAATAGTCTGTGCTTTTCTGACCTATGGTACATAGTGCCATTAAATTATAACATCATGGGGAAATTAAGGAGAATACATTTGATTTGCTTTTAATCTGTTTTCCAATGTTTCAGGTTTTTAATTGAAACTGCAAACTGTGTGAAAGAGTAGACTAGGAATGCAGAGAATGCAAAAGGAATAAATGCACTTAAACTTTCTGAACATTTCAGTAACTCTTGAACTTGTCAAAACCCTAGTCTAAGATGTGTAAGAATGATGACCTCTGTGACTTTAGAATAGGCTTTTGTTGTTTGTGCTTGGTTTTTTAGCATTGTTTTAAATATAATATTAATGATCTAATCAATAATGCTAGAAAGAATTCACACCATATATACAGTGGAGGAAACATGAAGAAAAGCTGTTACATAATTTTGGCTATTGGGAAGTGTTCTGTTCTTCTTCAAAAGTTTTCCAGGTACGTAGGTTTATCAGAGATTTCTAGTCTGAATCCCTGTGGCTCTTTGTTCTTTTTGTATCCAGACTACATCTCAACTTGCCCAAATCCCCATAATTTGTTGGTCTTAAAATGGGCATTTTATGTAGGCTTCAGGAATATTCCTTATATAGAAATACAATAATTAATTGCAATCTAACCAAAATAGTCTAATCAAAGAATTATTTTCAGACCAGATTTAATTACTAGAGAAAAAGAATTAAATAATGCTACTAAATAGTATTATTTCATTCATTTAATTTCATTTGAAATTATATCACTATGATGATATCACCAAGTGATATGAGATTATATCACCCCTAAAATATTCTACATGGATTCTGTGCCTTCCCATGGTTCCACTGAGTGCCAGGATTGATGGCTGCCAACTGAGGGAAGTTTGTATTGAATCAGCAGCATCCAAAGTACTTTAAAGAAGGTAAATGGTGTTGATGAGAAGGATTTCTTCCTCTTCACTCTGGGATATAATTAAGAGCATTTTCCTACATTTTCTGCTATGTATGATTCCATGCTCCAAATCCAAATTTGGTATATATGATATTCAAGACACAGCAACAACCTGTCATTTGTTATTCCTTAAAATATTGTCATGCAAGATTACAGTAATGGTACCTTTGATAGTGCTTATATAAAGATTCCTCAAAGCAGTCTAGCAAGGACTTCAGGACTTCAGCATAAGCAAATGGGATAGCTGGGTTTTAAGACATGTAATGGTTCAATTACACAGCTTACAGAAGCTCAGCTCTGGCATATTGTTTGCAGCCTCGGACAGAAACCATTGATGGGAGTGTGTGTGTCACAAGATTTATCTGGGGATTAGGAGTTCTATTAGAAAGGACTTCAAATGCTGAATATGCTCTCACTTCTTCTTTTCAAGGATGAAAAATGACTGGATTACAGTGTATAAATGTTTAAAAAGGTCACACATAAGGACCCTGAGAAAAACCTATTTTGATTCCAGGGGATTATTATAGCAAGAAGTCACTGCTCTGAAACTAGCAAACAATCCTTCAGAATCAGCAGTATACTGGATTGATATGTATGTGAATAGAAAAAAAAACAACTAGAGTGAGCATTCAAGAAATCTACAGTTGCTGATTACAATTATTTTATTGACTTTGCAAGGAATTGTAAAAATTGTAGCTACATAATTTAAAATTTTAGCAATAATTTAAAATTTATTGTTAACTGATGAACATTGGGGTAAAACCTAGGGAATAGATTATGTTGCTTGTATTTTCCTTGTGCTCTGAACATCTTGCATCTGCCCTTGAAACTTTAATAGCTGACAAAATCTTGAATAAGACTGATTATATCCTAGCAGGTAGCAGACACAAGTAGGAGAACTACTTTGAGATACCCAAAGTGATGAAAGAAACTTCACAGTAGTGACAAGAAGCTGCACCTCATCACAAGATCAAAGATACATTTATGAACATATGTTGTTGACCTTGAAACAGCTTTTTTTCATGGCTAAAATTAAGAATTGTCTGTCTCTTTTGCTTCTATTTATTCAGTAACAAAGTCACGCAGTCTGATTATATTGAGATATGTTGAGATAATAGTGACTTTTTTCCCCTCAGGAAAATTTTTTCAGATGCTTGTGAAAATTCGACATTTCTTCAGAATTTGTTGTAATACTTGTTTAGAATTTTCTGGGTTTGGTGTCTGGGCTGAAGAGAGAGGGCAGAGCTTAGAACAGTGTGGGCATGGCGAGGTTGCCATTCTATACTGCTGACTTCATCACTGGGGGCTGTGGTTTCAGGGGAGAGAAAGGGGTGCATACACACTGGAAGTGCAACAGTTTGTTCCCTCTCCCCCTCTGGGCAGTTGCCAGCTCTGGTAGTGCTGCAGGCTATTGGGATCAATGCTGCACACTCTGTCCCTCTGCCACTGTCACCTGTCCCTTCCTGTTCCTCTGAGACATGGCTCTGAAAGTGGCCAACACAGATGAGACGCAGCTCCTTCTCTTTTGTATACTCTTGTTATTAATATTGCTGCTGTTACTGTGTGCTTTTATTCCACTGCTGTTTGCTTTCAGTAAATTGTTATCTCAATCCATGGTCTCTGCCTTCTTGGTGGAGCTGAGCAGCGGATGAGAGGCAACAAACAGAAACTTATGCACAGGAAGTTCCACCTGAATATGAAAAATAACTTTACTCTGCAGGTGACTAAACCCTTGAACAGGTTTCCCAGCAAGGTTATGTAGTCTTCTTCTTCAAAGATACTAAAAAAACATCTGGACAAAAAGTTGAGTAACATGCTTTAGGGACTCTGCTTGAGCAGGGAGGCTGGACTGGATGACCTCCAGTGATTCCTTCCAACCTTACACATGCTGTGATTCTGTGATTCTTGGTGAAAGTATCCTCACCAAGTTTGCTGACACCAGCAAAGTCACCTCCTGGTGATGAGAACATGTCAGAAAGGGAGAGCCATCTTAAAGAGAGACCTGGATAGACTGGAAGAGTGGGCAGCCAGCATGGGTTAGGATATGTGCTGTTGGGGAACAGCTGTGGCAAAAATGACCTGTGAGGCCTGGTAGACAGCAACAAGCTGAACATAATTCAGCAGTGCAGCACTGCAGACACAAAGGCAAATTGGATCTTGGCTTGCATTCACAGGAGCATTACTAGCAGAGAATGGGACACGAATGCCCCACTCTACCCAGTACTGGTCAGGCAGCACTTGGTGTACTCTGTCCAGTTTTGGTCTCCACAATTCAAAAAATGCAGCATCTTCCTTTCATGTTCTAAATGTTCCTTACAATTACAAAAATTGTTTTCAGAAGGACTGTATTATTCACATTAGAATGGAGCATCTGCCATCGCTGAGGAACAATAAGACACCAAGTTCAACTGGTACAATAACCTTTTCAAATCCTTGTAGTTCAGAAGAATAATGTGGAGTTCTTTTTGGCCACAGTAAAATTGAAGCTGTACTATGTGTTAATGATAGGATATTTTTGATCACAACTGTTTTCTGGGAAGAAAAAGTCTTTCTATCATACCACATAATAATTATACTCATTCAAGGGAAAGAAATATATATACTAAACCCTTCATGCAGCTAGGAAAAAACAGTAAATTATTACTTTTTTGTAAATATTGCTGAGATAACCTTAACCTCAGTTTTTAAAAATCAAAATGTTCAGAAAATGAAGAAAATTCAAAACTATAAATATAAAAGGAATATTTTAGACTAAAGTATATATATTTACTATATAACATTTTAAATTTATGTTAGCTCTGCAAAACCATATTAACTTATTCAACACATTGTCTTTACATATGTATGTATGTAAATATGGAAAAACTTCTTATTATACAGCAATATATTAATTTCATCTCAATGGAGAAACTTTGTTTGGTACAAAGTTATAATTTTTTTTTTGTTTTCAATTTTCCAATGAAAAATACATTATTCAACCTGTAGCTCTTCTACAAGAAGTCAACAGGTAACCAAAGAATGTTTGTTGATTTTAAAATTGCATTTTTTTTTGCTAAGACCTCTTAAATATTTGATAACAGAAAGATTAAATATCACTTTTTTGTGATGAGCTGTGGCAGAGTTCTATCCTTTTCAGCCAGAAGACATTTCAGTTCCATTGAAGGACTTGATCCATTCCAGTTCTGGAAGGGGTTATTTTTCAACTCTTCTTTTGGTTTTGCCAGTAACACTTGCTTTATGAAAAACTCCAAATTGGAAATTATATCCTACCAATTTTTTTCCTTAGTCGTTTGTTGTTTTCTACATGAAGTTTTAATTTATCTCGGTAATTTTCACTTGAGAGGAATAAACACAGATCTCCTTGAGGTTTATATTCTGCCCACCACACATTGCTGAATCCTTTTGATCATCAGTAAAAGAGTCAGTATAGCATTGCCTCATGGTGTTCAGCTCTAGCAGATATTAAAAGATTTAGAATTCTTTTATGATTGCCTTAAAGCCAGTGTTTGCTCTTTATTAGATAGATTAAGGTCTCTCAGAACTATTCATTTTCTGGCTTTTGCTGACCAATATTGAGATTCTACATTTTCAATCTTTCACAAAGGAGGCCACAGCAATATAGCCAGCTGTTGGTCAGGAACTTCTTCCAAGAGCTTTAAAGAGGATCAGACAAGGCAAGGAATAGTTACAGGTGAGATGTTTATATAATCATAATAGATATACATATACGTATGTGAATGAGTGCACAGACATACATTCACATTTATATCCATACATATATATGTGTGTACATATGTGTACATACATACACAGATTATTTGCAAGAATGATTTAATTGAACTAAAAGATCACAGATTTGTGGAAGATGGTTTCTTGCACTGAAAGTAATTTTGAAAGCAATCAGTTTTTAAAAAGTCCATGTCATTTCCAAATTCCTTCATTAACAGTTGTGAAGTATTGTCTCAGTCTGCAGGTGTGCAGAAATAGGATATATGCAGTTTTTCTAGAGCATAACAAGAATCATATTCATTAATTTCTCTTGTGAAATCATTGCTTAGGAGCTCAGATACTCTGTGGGGAGGTAGACTACCTTTGGTGAAAACATTTCAGGGAGGCAGAAGGATCATCTTTCATTGGCCTGATTTTTAGATTTTACAGATTTATTTGAACCTTCTGAGACTGAAAGTGAACCTAAATAGCCTAGTTAGTAGAAAGTATTTTTAGGGTTTTTTTTTTTTAAGAGAAAAACAAAACACATATTTCTACACTTTCATCTTGTTTGCTTTATTTAAAATACAACTTGATAGACTGTGCCTTCTTAAAGTTTCTTTCTAAGAAAAGAATTCCTGTCTAATCTCAAAGTGCAGCAGCTGCAGAGCTTCATGTTTTCCCTCACAAGGAACTTAGTTTTTCTATTCTGTGTTACCTTAAAACTATTCCAGATTTCTATCATAAATAATCTTTCTATATGCAGACAAAAGAGACTATCAAGAAAGTTGGGGTACTTTTCCTGTCTTGAAATGATTTCATTTACTGTCTGTATGGCACAATTCCAGTCAAAGTCATGAACCATCTTCCTTTTCTGTTGAATTAAGAAAGCCTCAGAGTAGCATTCACATTCTCTGAAAAATCCCTTCGCCCAGGATTTTTCTCTTGGGAAGCTGAGAAGCCTCAGAGAAAAAAAAAAACAGTTCTTATCCCATTTGCTTCTCCTCTGTTTTTTTCATGTGGAATGTGTTTGGAGATTGTTTACCCACAAGTGATTGTTTCATTGGATTCTGGTGTGAGTTGTTTTGACTTTTTGGCCTACTGGGGCCAAGCTGTGTCGAGACTCTGGAAAGAGTCACGAGTTTTCATTATTAGCTTTTTAGCATTTAGTAAGCATCCTTTCTGTATTCTTTAGTATAGTATAGTATAGGATTCTTTAATACAATATAGTATTATAAAGTAATAAATTAGTCTTCTGAGAACATGGAGTCAGATTCATCATTCCTGCCTTCATTGGGACATTTCCCAGGAAATACAATATCTCAGTGTTGCAACATTTGCCTATTCCATTTCCAATGTGCTGACAGTTCAGAGGTGTTAAATGTGGAAGCTTTGCTACTCTTGAAATTAAACTAGACAAACTAAAAACATTCTTGTTTAATCTCAATAAGATCTTCCTTTTCAAAATCTTAAATTTATTATACATAATTAATTTTAGGAATTTTTTAGTGCACAATCTTTCGGAGTGTGCAAATATTAATTTTTAAATTAAGTTAAAAATGTATTTTGTAAGCACACATAACAAAGCTCTCACTGGCATTCAGAAAAATCAATACAGTTAATGTTGTGACAATGTAGATGTATATAACATATAAAGGCTTAATTAGTTTTAAAATTTAATTATCAAGTCTTTAGTTCATCAGTCAGAATGCTGTGGGAATATATTTTATATGTTCAGCAGCTACAGAGGATAAACAATTCCTTATGAGTCAAATCCTGGCATTCAGCTTTCTGGAAGACAACCAAAGAAAAGAGGAAAATAATGAATAGGTAAATCCATGATGTCACAGGGTAACATTTGATGTATGAGTTACTACAGTGGGATAATTTATGTTTTCAAACTCAGAATTTAAGAGCTGACTTCTCAATCGAAATATTCACAAAATGAACAGGAATTCAACCTTTGATAAATGCCCAAATTTCTATGACAACTAAGGGATCCTTGGCAAGAGGTCTCATAGTTTTGTTCCTGACATGGGAACACAAGTAGCAAAGTGTGATAATGTGACATCATCATTTGGAATCTCCCAGTATTTCATGGCTTCCAACCAAAAGGAAGAAAGCACAGTTGCTTAGTGGACTGCCTGTTTCAGTTTCATGTTGCTGTTTTTTAAGAAAAAAAGCTTTTGTGCTGAAATTTAATATTTACCTTCTTAAAGGTTCTATTTAATCCTAGATTCCTGAAATTTAGAGCCATATTGCATAGTTGTTCTGAAGAATCAATATAATGAAAAATTCCATAAAATTTATGCTAAAGCACTTGTATTTGCCTATCTTTCTCTAATAAGTGTTTTTTGTGACTGAAAAATGGCAAGATTTCCCCTATTTTATATTCTAGAATGTTCTTTATCAACTTCTGCATAGTACACTCTACACGTTTTAGGCTTAGTCTTTGCCATCCATTTTAATTTACAGAAGCATTTGAATATCTGCTGAATTCATCAATCTCTTCATACTGGATTTTGAAATTGTATGGGTGATACCTTAACTTCGCAAATGTTAGGCTTCATCTGCAATGTGTGAAGCTGATTATACTGTTGTCTTGCCTACCTGAACTCCTTTTCATGTTTGCAGCCTTCATTTACCACGTGTTCAAAGTTCTAAATTATCAGAACATTCAAGTTGTTAACTGCCAAGACATTTATATATAACTAGAGGGTTTAATTAGTGATTTTCTATCATGTGTTTGGTATATCTTTTCCATCTATGTACCACTCCCTGATCTGATGGTAGGACATGAGCAGTGTGGCTTCCTATTGATATCAAGAACATCTTTATATGATATTTTTCAATATAATATTAAGGTTTTGTTCCTTTGATCTCTTTTGCTATGATTGCCAAAGGATAATAAAACATATTCCTATAATTTACCAAAGGACTAAGAAAGTCCCAGTAAATGCACACAATCTCAGCTACCATTGTCATCATTTCTTAACTATTTAAAAAAGGTAAAGAGGTTAGTTAGGCAATATGTTCCTTTTCTATATTCATTTGAGAAATGTTCTGTTATCTCATTACTGCACAGGTGTTCTTTTTATGCCATTGCTCAGTATAGTCTATTAGTTTGCTTACACTAGAGAAAAAAATGCCCTAGTTAAAAAAATTGGTGGATGCTAACATGTTTGAAAAATGAAAAATGTAAGCTCTAATAAATAAATTACTTTCTGTAAAACCCTCAGTCAATTTTTCCTTGGCTTGTCATGATATGAACCTATATCATCCTATATATGATGATTTTTTTTTTCAGCCCTCTAAGAAGATAGCAGGAGGACTAGTGGAATGGTGCGTAAGAGAAAATTAATGCCACCAAAGTCAAGGGGCCCACACTGGACAAAAAGCTGCTTTTAGACATTCATATTTTGTTTTCAATTTCTGTTTCGTACTCCTTAGTGTATAAAATAAAAAAGGATGATTTGTGGGCAAAACTCTGAATCTGCTTCCACTTCTTTAAAGCCTATGTGATTCTACTGAAGTAAATGTACAGGTTTGAATTTCAGTTTAGAGTTATTGAGCACAAAAACTGGAAGGAGAACAGAATCTGCTTTGTGAAGATGTCCACAAATTCCTCTGTAAAGACTCCCTGTTTATCCCAAATAAATTTTTATCCCAAATATTTTCATCATGAAGTTAAGAGGTCTTTTTAAGTTGCACAAGGATCATATTAAGAATTGAAAGTTAAAGCAGTAACCTCAGTGCATATCATTTTGACAACAAAAATATGATGTGGATTAACTCACTTTTTGAAAAAATAGAGAAAAAACTTTCATAGAGAGCAGGAGATGAGTTGAACCTGTGATTACCTTCCCACGTTGGTGAATGTGATTAAATCATTGCTGTCATAGAAATTGAATAATCTCTGAGAAGCTGGTTCAGCCATAGCTAAATCTCTTGAGTTTGGTGTGGCCCTCTCTCCCTCTGTTTTGATCTGATTTCTAATTTCTTATTTTTTGCAACACATTTAATGACTGGGTTACTATTCCAGTACATTTTGCACAAATAGTATCTCTGCTTAAAGGGTCTTTGGATATTCCACAGATGATAACATATTGCAAAAGTTATCTCACCATGGCTGTACCAGAACTGGCTTTCTGTCAATGACTGCTGTGTATGTTTCCAGTCATACAAATGCAGAGCTTTTTTTGGACCAGCAAAGCACTTCTAAGGCATGCCCTATGTTGTCATAAGTAGACCAATCAAAGGTAGCTGTGGCCACTAAATTAAAGCTAAGCAATAAGTAGGAAGCCAATAATAAATCAATATTCTGCTGAATTGTTGTTTTTCAAAGCATGTGTTTGCAGCTCTGAAACTTGTAAAGACGAAAGTCACCGAGGTGGCGTTCCCAGTAAAAAAAAAAATCAGAACATTTTTCTTTTGAGAAGAGTAGTGCAAAAGGCATTAATGTGACTTAAAGAGGGGTCAGAGAAAAATGTGAAAATCAGTAATATACTACTTATCTTTTCTCAGATTTTCTAGGAATGTGGAAAAATATCTTTGTTAATGACCCAAAGGATATTGTTGTTGTCCTAACACAATTTTTTAAATAGAAGAACTTTACAGAAGGCAAAATACTATGCATTTCCCTCAAATGCAAATTTTGAAGTTACAGTCCATGCAACCTTTTTATTACTGCTTCACTAATATATTAATAAATACTTATAAAGCAAGTTGCCTCAGCTTGCGGTACAACAAAATACATTTTGATATATTAAACACTTTATATTCCTGTAGCAAAGTTGCACACAAACAGATGAAACACCTTTAGTTTGACTGTGTTTAGAACATCAGGAATATCCCAGTCTAGTAGAATAATACAAAATGAACAAAGATGGTTCTAACACCAGCTTCCTGACTTTTGACTTCATTGAACATCATTTTCAACCTTTACAGGCTGCTGTAGTAACCTGTAGCAACCAAATACACTTTGCCTCCATACATGCTAGATTTCACATTTGCTGTAATGGTACTCCAAGTGAATTCTTGATCTTTATTTCAAGCAAAATAGATTCTGCTAAATAGAAATACTTATAGTACCATGAGATACTCTTGATTCTTTTAATTTTGGGGTCGATTCCAGCTCTAGTAACACAAGCTCTTTTCTGCGTAAGTGTATTCTTGTGTTGGTTTAAATGTAGTTGTTTGTGGTTTTGTTTGCTTTGTTCTGTTTGTGCTGGTTCTATAATCATTTTGAACCACTGTAAAGACTCAAGCATAGGCCCAAAGAGGCTTGTTGTTACCACTTTTTTCATACTTTTAGAGAAATCTAATGTTTGCTGTGCTTTCTTAAGAGTTTATATTATTCTGAACTCTACTGTTTGTTCATAAAACACCTTTATTTAGGACCATTCTGCTTTACAAACTTTCTAGTTCTTATATAGCCAAATGGTTGTTCGAGATGGGCTCTTTGGAGCTGGTGGAAAGACTCCAATGCCATATAAAGAAAAGGGCATTACATCTGGGAGCAGTTGTGCCTTTTCTATTGTGGTGAAAGACTAAATAGTTCAGCAGTAAGGGAAGCCTATGTCTGGTTGAAACGACAAGCAACTAAATTGAGCTCTGCTACTGTTCCCTAAAGACCATCCTGCCCTCAACTGATCCTGAAACAATGCTGTCAGTGGTGAGATGCCTATGCACAGGAAACATGTGGCTTCAAAGCTGGGAATGAAAGTTATATCTAGAAAATATTTGTTTTAGAGAGATCAGACTTTAAGTTGTAACTTCTACTCCCAATGACTTAGTTCTGATATAACTCATTTTCTTTGTAGTTTCCAGTACTTTCTCTCATTGTCTTTCATCTAGACATTTCATACTCCCAGAGCCCTCATTGAGACACAGATGTTTATTTCCTATAGTACCACTGCTGTCAGCATGAGGAAAAGCAGTTGTGTGGATAATAAGGGTCTATCTTTAGAAAGAAAAAATATTTATTTTTCAAATAAATCTTAGATTTGTAGCTTTACTTACTCAAACTGCTCCTTTTGTGGATTTGCTGATGTGTGGTGACAATTCTTACAGTTAAGTGTAGCAAAGCAAATATATCTGGGCTCCAGGGGAGCACCAGGGAGCTCATTTTTATTGACTAGAGTAACTAGACAGGTAGTATTATTTTTTGGCTGTACCTTCTGAATGGATGTCATAGATACCAATTCATTCTCACTTTCTTGAACTGCCCCTGTATGCTAAGAGGTCTGAATCATGTATTTTTTATAGATTTCATATTAGCCACTCTTTTCAAAAATGAACATTCTGTTTCTCTCTGAAAGAGCATTATATTTAAAATTCTCTATTTGTAAGTGTATTTTCAATATCCTTAAATGAATTGCATACGTACATAAAACATGCAACCTTTAAATCAGGTTTGTGTCAGAGTAACTATGGAATAGTGTGCACCTCTGTAATAGTTATTATATACAGTTATTTATAGACATGTTTCTCTCACATTGCCAAGAATTTATGCTTCTACCCACTACCTTAGTGCAAGAGGGGAGAATAGAGAAGGTAATCCATTTTCAGAAGAGAGCACAACATACTGAGATTTTTTGGGTTTTCCACTAAGAATCTGATAACAACAACTTTCATTAACATTAAAAAAAATTTAAAATAAAAGTATTGAATACGTGCAGAGGTGTGGGAGTTTTTTTAAATCTGTAAATGTGAATACCATACATGCTTGGTTTAATTTGTGGTGAATTAATATTTTTTTTTCTTAGTAACAGATTTCCTTTTTTATTTTTGCATCAGGACAGTATTTCATGCTTCAAAGCCTAAAGGGTATAACAGCTGACTTTCTTATCCTGTAGTAAAAATAATAAAACACTTTGGAAAAGAGTGATTTTCTGCTGTCTTCAGTTTTAACAATGACTTCACAGGGAAAATAAAAGGAAGATAAGTTATAACCCATAAGATTATGGCACCTTGAGCCTGGTAAAGGTGAGATACAGACAAATGTTAAACACAGAGTGAAGAAAAGAGAGGAATTTTATTGTTTAGTACAAGTCACAATACTTGAATGAGCTATTCATAACCTATTTCTCTTTGAAAGATAAGAATTAATATGTCATTACTTTGATGCCAGCTCTTCCATGGAAGATGTTCTTAAAGTTGTTTGGGGTTTTTTTCTCAAAATAAAAGTTGTTTGTTGTTTGGTTGAGTACTATCTTTTTTTTAATTTTATTATTATTAAATAAATCTTCAAAGTCTGAAAAAGTGAACAGAATTTCAGACTTTTGAAGTTAAGTATTAGCTATGAAGCAATGCCTGTAGACTATATGGAAAGGAGGATTTTTTTTTAATGCTTGTTTTTCCAACAAATGGTTCTGTTTGGCACAACTTGCCAATTTAAATTTTCTTTCAAATATGTTTTATTACACATTTTAAATTGATTACATTGATAACAGTATTTTTTATATAAACTATAAACTCAATATCAAATGAGAAAAACTAGAAAATGTTCCTGAATAAAAAGCAGTGCACTTTGTTATGAACAGATTTAAATGTACATAAATGTCATTTTTTCTTAATATGTGTTTCATTGACTCATTGATACTGGAAATAAATGTGATATTTTCAGTGTTACATTTGAGAGCTCTAATTTCCACTAAATCATTTTCCCCAGGTGTCACCTCCAAGACAATGATTAATGGCATACTAATAAAGTTCACTTTGGCAGTCTAAAACTAAAATGTCATTTCTATTGGGCATGAATAATTTTCAGCTAAGAAGAGCCTTGAATCAGAGCCATGATGTTCTTTGTTCAAGAACTTTATTTTTAAAATATTTTAATACACATGAAAGTGGAAAAAGGGGGATGTGAGTTATCTAAATGATGAAGTGATGTTTTTGTTGGCTGGTTCTTTTAATCTTGGCACTGTGCTGTTTGAAATAAATGAAGTATTATCAATCACTAGGTATAATCAGGTTTACAAATCACTTTACAGTGCCATTAGCCAATCACAAATGAGAAATCTAATCCTTTTCCTCATACTAATACGTATATTCTTGTCTAGATGGTGTGTCTTGAATAAAAATGGAAACCAAACCTCAAACTAATATTACTCTTTAACTGTTAAGCATTAACAGCTGCTCAGAATGAATGGCAATCTGTAGCCCAAAGAACCTAAAATCTTAGAGACAAGGAAATATGTTGAGACGACATGCTGAGAAGTTTAGAGAAGAAATGCATTGGAGAGCTCTAAAACTTATATTGGTATTGTTTCGTATATTGCAACTGAAGTGACTTTTAGAAAAAATTTAACAGTGAAAGTGTTCCCTAACAAATGGATATTGTGTGTTTAATCTCAAAAGGGAAAAAAAGTGGAAAAAGGAAAGGAGGGCTACCCATAATGGGATAATGTGAAAAACGGAATAAAAAAGGAAATAATAGGAAAAAATACGTTGCAAAACGAAAGATATGTACAGACTTAGGGGAAGGGAGAGTCTTGGAATCTCTGCTGGTCAGGATGACCCAAGATATGTTAGAAAGTCTCTTTTCCCAGCCCAGCAGTTGAAAAAGGAGACAGGATTCTTCAGCTGTGGTTTTCAAGGTTGTTTATTTTTCTCTTCTCTAATACATTCTTTCTCTGGCCTGCTGAGGTCCGTTCAGCAGGTCAGTCTGAGGCACACTGCCTACCCTTGGGCTGGTGTCAACATTTTATACTAAAAACTACATGTACTTTATTTACAATTATTTTCCAATACCTGTCACCTGTGTTAGACAGTCTGAGTCTAGTCTAAACCAATCCAAAAGTGCCTGCATCACACAAAGCATGGAGGCTAGGAGGCAGAAAGAAGAAGGACAGGGCACGCCAAAATTCCTCCATCTTGGGAACCCAAACCTCCATTCTAAAAACCTTAAAATTCTACCTTTTCACTCTGTGACAACTATTATTCTACTTAAACTCTCCTGACTTGTAATTCTTCAAACAAAGCTGGCAATTTGCTCCATGGGTTAAAATCAAAGTCAGGGTGCATTTGGCTTCATGCCAGGGCCTCAGAGCCCCCCGCCAGGGCCTCGAGCCAAACAAGACAGTCAGAGGGATGCCCTGGGTTCTGACAAGAGAGTCTTGAAGAAATGTAAGAAGGGTTTGTTTTGATCAGCTCTATGAGCACAGCAAGCATTAAGAGAATGTGAAATTTTCAAAGCCACCTATAGGTAGCAAAGCAAAGATCAGACTGATTTTCATTTGAATTCAAGTTTTTAAATTTGGTATTTGCAAACTGTGGTATACATCACACCAGAGAACCTGCATCAGGGTACTATAAAGAGTATTTATTGGGCATGATGGCACAAAGGCAGAACACATTCATCAAACAATGTCAGTTTGTCCTCAACCTTTATAATGTTACTTCCACATTGTTCTATTACTGAACTTTCTGGATTTTGTAATTTCTTTCCTTACATTTTCATGTGCTTAGTGAATTTTCACATAATCAAAAGACTAGTTGATGTTGGAAGGGGACTCTGGAGATCATCTTGTCAAACCTCTCTGTTCAGTCAGGGCCACCTCGAGTCAGTTATCAAGGACCATGTCCTGCTGGCTTTTTGACTATCTCCAAGGATGAAAATTTCACAGTTTCCCTGGGCAACCCTTTGCCAGTGTTCAATCAATCTCACAGAGAATCTTTCAAGTCTCAATGTGTGATCATTGCCTTTTTTGCTGTGGCTGGGCACCACTGAAAAGGGCATGGTTCTACCCACTATGCCCCTTTGCTTTTATCTTACTTGTAAGATACCTCCTGAGACTTTACATCTCCAGGCTGAATAGTCCTAGCTCTCTCAGACTTCCTCACTGGAGATATGCTTCAGTTATTTCACTGACCTGATCCTTTGCTGGACTCTCTCTGGTACGTCCCTGTCTCTCTTGTAGTGAGGAGCCCAAACTGGACCCAGCACTCCGGGTGTGGTTTCACCTGTGCAGAAGAGAGGGGCAGGATCACCTCCTTCAGCCTGCTGGCATTTCTTTTTCTAACAGGGCTTTGGACATGACTTGCCTTCTTTGCCACAAGGGCTCATGGCCAGCTCATGTTAAAGTGGATGTCCACCAGGATTTTCAGGTCCTTTTCTGAAAAACTGCTCTCCAGACATGAACTGGGACCTGGGGCTCTTCCTCTCCGGGTGAATGATTTTGCAGTTCTCCTTTTTTTTTCTTCCTCAGCATGATAGCACATTATATCAGATAGTAGGTCATGGTGCTAATAACACCAAGCTGGTGGGTTTGATCCTCATACAGGCCAATCACTTTCAATTCATACTTGGTGATCCTTGTGGATTTTTTCCAACTCACAAAATCCTGTGATTCTGTGGTTTTTTTGGTCAGTTGGTGTCAGCTGTTTGTGTCACCTCCCAGCATCTGGCCTACCTGCCAAGAAGAAAAAAGTGAAGTGAGGAAAAGGTTACAAAACAAAAACAAAACCAAAAACAAACAAACAAAAAATAAAACAAAACAAACAAAAAAAACCCCAAAAACCAAAAGAAACCCTTTATGATATGCAAGCACTGCTCAGCAACAGCTGAAAGACTGGTGTGTTTCAATCTTGTTTTAGTCACTAATATTGAATTAGATTTTGAGAATTTTTTCACACTTGGGTTTCTAGTAATAGGCACTATAAAGCTGACAAGGTCAAAGAAAGCAAGGTATAGTAAAAAACCTTTCCTGTTGAAGTGCATGCTCTAGGGACTGAGATGAACTCTTTAACCTAGCAAGAGAATTAGGAAAAGAAAAAAAATGCATGTAATCAGCCTTGAATACTCTGAAGATGGAAAACAGGACAAGCTTTCTAGCTACATGAAGACTGGTAAATTCCCAGAACAAGAAGGGAAGATTGAGAAAAAACACAACTAGTTTTAAAATGGGGTTGATCCATTTTTAAAATGGTTTCTATTTTTTATTTTGTCTCTATCATTCTGATTTTCTGTTAACAGTAGAGAACTAAGAGTTCATGATCCAGTGTTCCTTCCCAAGACCCAGTAACACAAACCTCTGAAGAGAAGGGTTATATTTCCCAGATTTTTTTTTGTCATCCTCCTTTGAGAGCTCTATTTCCACACACTTAGAATCAGGTCATAAGACTTGTTCGCAATATTTTATTGTACAATGCTGAATACTTAAACAAGATTACACCATGGACTACTCACAGTAGTGATAATAAGCATACAAGTAGGTCATGTCAGTTCAAGACTCAAATGTTGACAGCCATAAGAGAATGATTTTTAAATGCAAAACATGTTCAAGAAAGTTATAAAGTAAAGAAGAAGGTCAAATCATCATCTAAATAATTCATAACTGTCCAATTCTATTAAAGCAGATGGGTTTTGAAGATGGAGTACATGATAAAATCTATGTTTTCAAGCACTAAAAAGATTAATATAAAAATTACAGAATCTCTGTAAAACAGCTGTTTTCACAACAATGTATCCAGTATACATCAGTGTACTTATTTTCCAAATTACTTCAAGTGACCTGATGAGCTTTAGCCAGAATAACTTTTCCATTTCCCAAGATTGTAATGAACTTTATTCCCCTCCTTATTTTCAAATTATTTTCTATTATACTATTATAATTGTAAGAAATGGTAAGTTCATCCCAGTTGGAACACTGCTTGCTTGCTGACTTTCCCCAGCATTACTTTCTACAGTACACCTTGTCATTTGAAATAAACTGAAATGTCATTTAAACTTTTAAGACAGCTATATTGCATATCACTTCTTACTTTTCTTTTTAATTTTAACCTTTTTTTTTACATTACATGCACATACCAAACCTCAGAATCCCGTCAAAGCAAGGATTGTTGTCTGTGTCTAACATAAAGTGCTTGAGATTCCCTTTTATGACAACTATATGTAAAAAGTTACCTATTGCCAACCATTAGAAGGGAATTTATTAACAAAACTTGTAAATCAAGACCATTTGGAATTAAAATAACAACTACTATGTCAACTTTTCTCTATGACACCTTATATTCTGGCAATTACTTTTTTAGCACTATATGTAAGCATGATTCTTCATAAACAAATGGAATAACAAAAGAGTAAATAGTGTTTATCAAAAATATTGCATGTAGTCTTAGTTCTTATTTGAAATTCTGTGAAAAGCTAGGACAATCTACAAGATAATGTACCTTCCCAATTTGTGAAAAAAATGCACTATGAAATAACAACGGTAATAAAAAAAAAGATATTTGTGAATTAAAATAGTAAATAAATAAAAGAGTGAAACAATGTCTTCTGTACTGCAGTCAAATAAAGATAAAAGATAACTTACACTGTTTTGTTGTAAAGCTATGAAAGTGTAATTTTCCATTGAATTTTTTCTCTTGATCTTTCTTTTAGAGAGGGATTCTATGTATTTTTTGCATTTTTTTCCCACTTAATTAAAACTTTATAGAAAGAAAAAAAGTCTTGAGAGACATTTTCACACTAATCGCTAAAAAATTAATTTTGGTTTTTAAAAGTATTGATCAAGACAGATAAATAATAATTGTGTTAAGAAAGAAATGAGCCATCATAAAGAAATTCTAATGGCAATCCAGGATTTGTGCTGTTGAAATAGCATAAGTATTCACTGAATTAATAAAATTTAATTGAAAGCACATAACTCTGGTTCTATATAGCATGCATAATTTTTGATGGCATAAGCAGAACAGTTTCTCCCTAACACTCAGGAGACAAGGATTCAGAACTGAAGCTTGTGGTTTATAAGTGCAATTATGAGGTCTGTGAATAAAATGCCCTGAGATCTACAAACAAAACCGTAGAGTGGTTATGCAGTGTATGCTTTTAATGTTGAGTGTTTTCCAAGAAATTAATATATGCAAAAGTTTCTGTAAAACCTACATGCTGTAATACCTTCCTGCATTCCACCCGTTGCCAGTAGAAAAATCACATTTAATGGATTTAATCTTGCCTTATTCCTTATTTTTCAAAATGATTGACATTGTTGCTATGATATAATTTGAAGGTGTGGAATAGTCAAATAGTGGTATGTTTAATGATATAGAAAACAAAACCTAACTTTTTCTATACATATATATGTATATGTGGAAAGGTTCTTTGTCATTGGGGAAAAATAGACAAATAGCTAGTAGATATAACTCAGGGAACAATCATGAAGTCAGAAATGGACTAGATGAAATAACAGGCCTTTCATGTCAAGTATTTTTAGGATTAGAAAAACAGTGGGAGTAAGATGACTATTATTCTGGAGAATATTTCCTATTTATGTCTGAAAATATTCAGCTTTACTTAAAAATAAATAAATGCACAAACAAAACAAAAAAACCTCAGAAACTATTGCAGAATGCCAAGAAACGCCATTATCTCAACAAAACACAGACACCCTAAATTATAGTTGATTAATTAAGAAACTGGGGAATTAGGGATCAATGTTGGGAAAACTTCTTTAGGGATAAATTTATTTGCATGAATCAAAGAGCTCAGTGAGTATGGCTGTTCAAAAAGCAATGTGGAAAAACAATGTCAGTCCCTCAACAATACCACCCTTCCCACGAAAACTTCTTTATCATTCACAGAAAAGAGAAAGATATTCTATCATAGTGAATGGCTGAAGCTGTGCACGGTAGGTTTAGCTTGGATATTAGGCAAAGGTTCTTAGCCAGGTGTGTTTGGATACTGGAACAGGCTCCCAAGGAAGTGGTCACAGCACCAGCCTGACAGAGTTCAAGAAGTTTTTGGACAAGGTTCTCAGGATCATGGTGTGCCTCGAGGTGTGTCCTTTTCAGGGCCAGGAGTTGGACTCGATGTTTGTAGGTACCTTCCAACTCAGGATATTAAATAATTCTATGAAAGTTCCATCGTTCTGGCTTATACAGAAGATTAAAAATTTCTTTAAATGAAAGAGGTTTAACAAGTTCTCTTGAATGTGCTATAAGTATTGAAAGAAATATTATTATTTATTGCAATCTAGACCATGTTCTGAATAGCTGTTTTAGTATGTCCCTGGATTTTTTAATACTTATGGGAAACACCGGGAAATAATATGATTTTTCTTTAAATGAAAGTAATTTCCGAACTGCAGCTACCAAAATAAAAATGGGTTTATGTCAGAGGAGGGAAATTGTAATTTCCTATAATCTTCAAGACATTTGGACAACATATAGGTAGTCATTTTCTTACTTGGTTTAATTCTTATGATATGAAGCAATGAAATAACTTTCTTTCCTAATAGAGAAATGAAACATGGTAATTTTAAATCTATGACAGCAGCCTATTTTGAGGGACAGAACCTTTCCATTTTTTTATTTACATTTTTTTTCAAAATTTTTGCAAAAGTAGATCGTATTGTAAAGCCAAAATAAATAAAGAGGACAGTGATTTTAATTAAAGTTTTTTTAAATACAGATTCAAAAGTAAGCGTATCTGAGTAATATGTTGGTTTGATTCAGAATAAACTTAGTAACAAAATTACACCACATAATTTTTAATAAAATTTGAATATTACATTGCTGTTATATTTCAATGAAAGAATTCAGGCTACAGCTTCACTTGATATATAAAAATAATTATTGAATATTTCAATATTATATTTACATCATACTATTAAAAATAGTCCTGGAAATAAATAATATGGTTTCACCTTTATCAATAGATAAACAATTTCATACTGATAAAGGTGATGAACAGAAATTGCTTATGCAAACCAAATGTCAGGTTAAATCTTATGTAAGTCTAATATCAATTTAAGATCTCAGCAGAAAGACACTTGAAGAAAATATTATTCTGCAGATTTCAAATACACTTGATTTTTTTTGGAGATAAGTGACGTTTTTTCCTCCAATTAAAATGTATAAGGGTAGTTTATGTGCTAAAAAGCAGGGATACAAGTTCAGGAGAAAAAAAACAAACAAAAAGAAAGAAAAAAAGGTAGAAGAATAAACTACCATTTTTTGGGGGTTTTATTCTATATAATCAAATCTCGTATTTCTCTTTTACACATTTAATCAGTATTTCTTTCCCTTAGATCATAAAATTTAACTCTTTCTATGGGGAGAGATTCCTACACTGGTATTATTTTTTCTAATCATTCTAATAAAAGTTTTGAGGTGTTGCTTTTAGTTACAAAACCCCTTTATTGATAAAGTAAGTACTCTAAATTTCAATATTCTAAAAAATGATCCATGCACATCAGAACTCTCTGTCTTAAAAGACAATTAAGAAAGTCCCTGTAAATTAGACTACATTTTATATTGATTAACTATATTACATGAAGTATTTACTGTGACTCTTCTTCCCATGTAAAGTATTCTTTATTCAGCTTAACTCACTTCATTTCCAGGTGAGTTAGAAGCTCTTTAATTTAACTTCAGTTCTGATTTTGAATGTCTTTTAATCTTTGAATAGGGAGTGAATAGTCTTTAACTAGTCCTTCATAAACCAAACTCAATAATTGATTTTAATTAATTTCTCTAAGCATCTCTCTCTAGAGATACCCTAAAGAGAAGTATCCTGACAACTGGAGTTTGAATTCAAGATGACAAAGGACAGTAAAAGGGTTAATAGCTTTGTGAAGCTTTAGGTTCTTTTCTCCTATTTGGTGGAGTGCTTTCCAGCTTCTGCGTTTTGATGTAGGACTGTAATGATGAACACAACTGTATTTTCTTCTAAAAATTAAGAAGCCTCATAAGCCTTATATAAGCCTCCGTCACTTAATATGTCTTAGATATCTGCATAGGCAGCAAAGTCGTCTTTTTTATTCTGCTTTTTGAATATTTTGAGATTATATCGGTCATAGATGAAAAGTGTCACATCAATCCTGCACAAAAACAATTCTCTGTTACTACAATTATTAATTTTTATTTTTAGTAAATACTTAGCACACTTATTTAATAGGGTTCGGGTTTGTGTGGCCAGGCTTTGGTACATGGAGGGCTACATGGGTGGTTTCTCTGAGAAGCCACCAGAAACTTTCCCCATGTCTGGCAGAGCCAATGACAGGAGGCTCCAGGATGGACCTGCTGCCAGACAAGGCTGAGCCAATCAGAAATTATAGTCATAAATTCTATGACTACCAATCATTCCATAAGTAGGTTTCAAAAAAAAAAAGGTGTGTGAAAATTCACCACCAATATGTGAATAAAGTGCTGTTTAGCTAATTTGGATTCCACAAACCTGGTCACTTAATACATAAGAAAGAATTTCTCAAATTTGCTTCCTAGAAACTATTTGGCTCAACAGAAAGGGAATATTTAGACCTCCATGGGAATGCAGACCAAAGAAACTACTACAACTACTACAAGCTGTTCAAAGTAGGAAAGACAACTTAATCTGGTGAGGACAGCTAATACCTGTCTATATAACTGTTGCAAAAAATGATCATGGCTTTTTTTTGTCACTATTGAATGAGCATAGCATAAGGCTTCATGTCTCCTACAACACTCTAATATCTTGCATAAAATGAATGATTATGTGGTGTTAAACTTTGAGATGAGAGAAGTTTATGAACTAAAATTTCCTTGCTCTATATTAATTATATTATTTATTTACTTATTAGCCTAATTTTTTTCATGGTGGCAGACTAGAGATCAAATTATCCTTGCTATCAGAAAAAAAATCAAAAAATTTGTAAAGGAACAATTTGTCAATTTCTGCACTTCAATAATTAAGACTTTTCACACATTGAATTAACATGAAGTCGAACTTCAAAATGGAATGGGTGATAAAATTCTGCAAACTTGCTCTGAAGTTGGCAAACTGCTTGTGTCTTTTTTAAAACTGGCAGGATTCCTAAAAATCTGACATAATATTGAATTCAAACCTTAATTATATTTCTGTCTCTATCATTAAGTATTTTCTGAAAATCAGTACCTTTTCAAAGATGCCTGCTCTTGTGTTATACACACACTCTCAGTCTTACATTTTTTTCCAGTCAGTAGCCATTTTTCTGTACAAAATGTATCTCAGTGTGTCAACAGAAAGCAGAGGATCCACTACTATTTTGAGAAATAACAAAATTGCAAACATATATTGAATTCTTTGGAGACAGGAAAAAAAAATCATATGCAGAATTATTTTCAGGTTCCTTTTTTTTAATGCTTTTGTATATGAACGGAAATAATCAAGATGACAAAATAAAATTATCAATTTTGAAGAAATGTGGGGAAAAGCAGCATGAAATACTTAAGTATTTGTATATATCTATAGTTTTATCTATCTATAGTGTTATCTATAGTGTTATCTAAAGTGTTTGTATAAATCTATATTTTTGTAAGCTGTGATAATAAGTTATTTGATAAGAAACATCTTTTTTTCAGGAGCTCAAAATTGTAAATTACAAAATAAGATAACAATACAGATCTATTTTTTCAATTCTAAGTATATTTTTTATGTTTTAAAACACTTGAAATATTAAAATCTTTACTGCTTACTAAATTTGTGTGTCACTTTCATCTGGAAGAAAAACAGTGTACAGAGAGGAGTCTAACCAGAAGATTTTATAAGATGACCTCTTAAGAAAACATTTTTCTTTTAAGTTGTGTTGACTGCACTCTGTTCTGACTAAATCTACCAAGAATCAGGAGTCAACATTTTAATCAGCTCTAAATGATCCTTCCTGAAAATCATGTGTTTTTAAAATACATAAACTGGGTATTCAAGGAGAAGAGAACTAAGTCCCAGTGATCAGCACAACAAACCACCTGTTGTAAACTATCAGCAGTAAAGGAAATCAAATGGCCATGACTGCTAAAACAGCATCAGCCAATATACAGGCAAAAAAGAAGGCTTTTAATCAATTATTTGAAAAAATGTTGAAAAAATATAAATTAAATCAACTCGGGAGTAGTCATGTACACAGTTCCGTATAACTGTAATGACTTTTTAATGTACTCACCTTTTGTCACTAACATTGGTACAATGACTAACTGCTTCATGTTACCTTTTCTAAATTAATTTATCCATAGCAATGCTTCCAAGACCACTAAACAACCTTTTTGCTTATGGGTTTGTGCATAACTTCAAATCAACACACTTCAGAACTTGTTATTTCTGAAAACATGGAAATTATATATGTGTAGTTTGAATATATGATTGCAAATACTTTACCATATATTTGTCACAGATTTACATTTTCCATTCAACACTGCTAAACATTAAAGCAATGTATTTATTGCTCTATATTTCAAAATCATAAAAATAAAAACGTGTAGTGCTTTTTTCCTCATTAAAATTTTGAAATAAAATGTTGCAGTGTCTTTTGATAAGTTAATAGGTTGGTTTGTTCCAATCCCCTTCTGTCTGAAAATGGTTCTGCCCCAGTTCTCCCTTCCTGCCTTTGGAGCTGTCTGTCTTCCTGGCTCCACCTCAGCCAACAATGTATCCCCTAAACTCCGCCCTGGTTCCCCTGGAAACCCTTGTATTTTTTCTTCTGATCCCTCCCCGGTACCCCGCCAATCACTCTCACTCCCCACCCTTACTGCTAGAATGTTCCAGCAGGAGAGTTCGATGGTTGGCTGAGGAACTGGGGCCCCTCCCCAGAATGTTTCCCGTTGGTGTTGCCCATGTGTCAATCCCTTGGAGCCCACTCCCCACTGCACCCCCATTGGCCCAATGCCTGGCACCTCCCTTGTTCTCCCTACCCCTTAAAACTTGCTGTCAGGCCCCCACCCCCCCGTCTTCTCCTGTCGGTCCCCCTGGGATTCATTAAGCCACAGTTGGAGTCCGCCGTCTTCTTTCCGCTGGTTGCAGCCTTTACTGGACTCCGTCCTGCACAAGGTGTGCCTACAGCCGCAAGCTGGGCACTGCCTTAGGCGCTATCCCAAAGCCAGCTCTCGGGAGAAGTGCCCCCTCGTGCTGCTGGCAGTGCTGGAGCTAGCCGGACGCTGACAATGGAGTCGCACTGCTGCAATAAAACATTGCAAAAATATGATCAAAATTATGTTCATCAGTCACAGAATGGCTTGAGTTGGAAGGAATCTTGAATATAACCCAGATCTAACCCATGACACAGGAAGAGACAATTTTCACTACACCCAGTTGTTCAAAGCTTCACCAAACCTAATCTTAAACATGGGATGGAGCATCCAGAATTTGTCTCAGCAATGTGTTCCAAGTGCCTCATCAATTTTGCAGTGAAGATTTTCTTCCTAATGTTTAATCTCAGCATATTCTCTTTCACTTCAAAGTTATTCTCCCCCTTGTCCTGTCACTGTATACAGGTGTAAAATTCCCTCTCCATTTTTCTTATAGGCTCCCTGGGACAGGAAGGCTGCATTTAGGTCACCCTGAAGCCTTCTTTTCTCCAGCATGTTTGAGGAACTGAGCAGTCTGGCACAGTACTGCACTAAAATGTAAAGATTACCAGGATTTGCAAAGACGTTTGGCTGTTTGGGGTCCTTTACCTTGCAACTGTTGTTGTAATACACTATATTTAGCAAAATATATTTCTATCTACTCTGTAGTGTCAAGAAAACAGAGAATAAAACTAAGAATCTTGTGGGTTGTAGCCATGAGCTCTTACAGTCATAATAAACCTGGTCCTGAAGGACTAGAACTTCAAAATTTACTTCAAGAATAACTTTTATACCTGAAATGATGTTTATATGGCAGGTTGGGTTATTTGTACTACATAGCTTTACTTGATACTGAGCAAAAAAATCCCTACCGTATTCTCCCTGATTTTTGAGCAACTGACTTTGTTGTGCATTTCTGTTATTTATACCCTTATCCTACGCCTAATATGTTTCATTCATTTTGACAACTTCACAGTCCCTCTTTCCACAGTTACTTAAAGTAGCTTCATGGCCCAGGGTTGCAGACTGTCTGAGCTCTCTGCCCTTACAGCATGACTAGAGAAAGCAGGAAAATCTCTACTGAACATTGATGAGAAGTTTCACTTGCCATTTAACAGTGTTTCATGTATTCACCAAAACCTTGTCTAATCTTAATAAGCTTTTGTATGCCTGAAAGGTTGTTTTTTTGCCCACCCACTCCATCTAGGAAGAGACAGTTCTATAACCATTATATGTATAATTATGGAAATCTGAATCTAAGGAAGCTTTAACACCTACACATGGAAGAATGAAAATTCTGCACCTTCCCCACACTTACGTAATCTGCCTTCGTAGGCAACCATGGTAATGGAAATTATAGTTAAATCAAAATTTAGGGTCTGAAAGTTTGCTTGAAGAGAGCCAAAGAGTCACTTTATAATAAATACTTTTTTGATCTTTATTAGGGTTTGTTATTTTCTTTAATAACTTTTTTTTAAAGATTTAAAAAAAATTAAATTTTCTGTTAGGAGGAGGATTAAAATGCTTTGAACCTCTGGACTTACTCCATGCACAGTGAATTTGTCAGGATGTAAAAAAGAGGCAGAATATAAGAACAATGCATATCATAGGTTTTCAAATGAAATCAAATCTTGCTTTTCTCTTTCTTTAACATTTATATCACCTTTATCCTCTTCTGAGCATGGTTCTTGTGTGAAATGTGAAAAGACAAATACAGCCGTGGCTAAAAGGAGGTTAAATCCCATTTCTATGATAAAACATGATCTCTACAATGTTACAACATGTTAGGTATCTTTAGGTACACTTAAAATGAAAGTGGTTTGAAAAGAGTGAAGTGCTCCAGCAAGATACTACAGTTTTCCCAGAAATCATAAAATAGTCATCTATTTCAGGCTTACTCTTGCTATGTTTTTTTCAGCATCAAACTGATTAAAAATCATTCAAAATCTAAAGTGGGAGGATCCAAAGTGTGTCAGTCTTTCATCAACTTTCAACGTCATTGAAAATACATAAATACAACATACTGCTAATGCTCAGTAAGAAGAATAATACAAATGGTATTTTCTTATTTTTTATTTGGAATAGTCTGAGATATTATCAATATAATTTACACAATCAACTTAAAGTTTAAATATTTAAGACTTTCTAAGCCACATTTTAAAGGATATCAGAGCATTTACATCTTTGTCCTAGATATCTCAGTTACATGCCTCAGATGAGGTGGGATAAATTAGGTCTAGGATATAGACAAAAGGTATAAATAACATATAAACTATTATATAAATTTTTCAAGTGAGGATCTTCTGAGCTGGAACCCTACAATATATTACACAATATTTTTAACTTACGTTTAAAAACTGAATGTTCAACAGGTTCTCTCTGACTACCTTGTTGGTTATGATTTGAAACACAATGTATCTGCACTTGCAGTCGAGAGTATTTGACCAGGGTATTTCTTATCTCTCTGTCACTTTTTCATGGAATTTTACTGGGACACATACACCTCATCTAATTAATGAATTATGTGAATAGTAATTAGCCTTTAGTACTGTAGGTAAAAGAGAAGTCCTAAATGTATTTATTTATATATATATGTTAGGATGTCTTTAATACATTTTTGTATATATATATATGTATACACATAAACAGTAAGTTTAGCAAAAAAGTTGATATTTCATAAAAGTTAATGAAAAAATTTCCTCTGAGTTCACCAGGCATATTTTTATCAGCTGAAATGCAAATTTCCATATTTTGCTATTCACTTCATTATCATTATAAAAAAGTCTGTCACAATTAAAATAAAAATAGAACAAAGGACTTTGTTTTGCTATTTCGCAGTGTTATTAATTTTATTCCTATCATCTCCAGGGTTTGCTCAAGTCTTATTGAACTCTGTGGGCACCTTTAAACTCATTTCTTTGTGAATTAGATCAGACCTTTAATCTCTGAAAGATTAGTACTGTACTATAGTTAGATAATAGTTTTCCTTTTAAGCATCTTTTACATAATAAGTGACACAAGTTTAATCAAAGATATGTCTTTTGGCAGCTTATTCAACAGTTGCTATCAGTCTCATCTCTAACATGAGCCTGAAATCTGTGCCTTAAAATTAGCTGAAAATTTGGCAAAATGGGAGATCGATAAAGAAAAAAAAGGAATTGGATACAGCCTTGGGTCATGAATAACAGAAAAATGCTTTTACAGTGATATCTGAGTCTTTAAGATATTAGTTTTTGTTCTCTTGTTTCTTAAAGGAGGTGAGAACTGAATATATCTGCTGATCTTTAATTCCACCTGCTCTTACCAGAGTAAAACCCTGCCATGCATAAATACTGTAGACTAAATTTACTTTAACAAGAAGAGTGCCCAGTAGCTTTTCCAGAAGGTTCCAGAAGGTAAATAGTCCAGACTCTGGCTCCTACTGCAGAAGCATGCCCATCTCTTGGAGGCTTGGGCCATATCTCTTCCTCTATCAGCTCAGAAACACTAAAATAGCTCACATAGAACTACCCACCTGTGCTCAGGTAAGTGACGTGCTCCCTGTGAATAATATTTCTATCTTCATTTTCAGAGAAAGAAATAATTGGTATTGAAGCACTATAGACATTTATAATTAAAATGAGTGGCACTAATACATAGAAGCATTTTTAGTGCATTTAACACATTTAGGTAGTTCTAAAAAGACAGCAGATTCATTGCAGGAAATTACCCCCACTGGGTCACAGATATATCCCTTGGCTTAGGTCAGCCAAACACTGTTTTGAAATCTTATTTTGTAGAACTCATACATGCCTCAACCAGCCTAAAATGGCAGGGGTTTCTCAGTGTAACCAGCACTTTAAAATTAATTTAAAACAGAAAAATCAAAATGGATCCTTCTGTGAATTTTGACAACATCCCTAGTGAACTAAAACAAAAAAAACTCCCCACATTGTTTCCATGAAAAAGCTCATGTAAAAACATATTTTTTAGAAAAGTACAAAGTTTCGGAATTCTTATTGGTTCGTATTGATTTAGTGATGAAGCCATGTCCCTCATATCTTCCCCTCCCAGTTTTGTCTTCCTCCTTGACTTTTTCCCCTGCTTTTGCAACATCTGGCAGCTTAGTTTTGGCATCTTTTGGTCCTTTGCACTGCTCTGATAGAACCCCGGTCCATTTTCCTGTTGTCACTAAATTGCCCAAATTTCCCAATTTTCTTTTTTTTCTCCTCCAATTGCTATTCCTTTGAGGTATCTCCATTCCAGCATCTTTCTAAGTCCTTCTTATCTGTTTTGGCCTTCAGCACGGACCAATTTTGGCAAGCTTTGCTGCATGTGCCTGCACTTGATAGCATATGGGTAAGATATTTTTCTTTTTTGTTGTTAGTTGTTTTTAGTGATGAAGCCATGTCCCTGATATCTTCCCCTCCCAGTTTTGTCTTCCTCCTTGACTTTTTCCCCTGCTTTTGCAACATCTGGCAGCTTAGTTTTGGCATCTTTTGGTCCTTTGCAATGCAACTCACTTCTTCACAGACCATTTCTTGAAGACTCCTAAACTCCCCATTTTCTGGTTTTTTTCAGTTGCATTTCATTTGATCCTATCTCCTTTCCCGAGTGTTTGTAAGCCTTTCTTTTGGGGTTCGCAAGATTCCGTTTCTCTTGCCGAAAGGAAATTTCATTTCCTTTCGGGAAGGGAAACGGAATCTTGCGATTTCAATGGGCACCATGAGAGGAATCTTTGGTGCATGTCCCTGCACGTGACGACATGCCATGACTTTTGATGGCTTTGACTTTGGGAAAGATATTTTCATTTTTTTTTCCAATTTTTTTGAGCATCCATGCCATGACTTTTATATCTTCCCCTCCAAGTTTTATCTTCCTCCTTGCCTTTTTCCCCAGCTTTTGCCACATCTGGCAGCTTAGTTTTGCCATCTTTTGGTCCTTTGCACTGCTCTGATAGACCCCCGGTCCATTTTCCTGTTGTCACTAAATTGCCCAAATTTCCCAATTTTCTTTTTTTTCTCCTCCAATTGCTATTCCTTTGAAGGTATCTCCATTCCAGCGTCTTTCTAAGTCCTTCTTATCTGTTTTGGCCTTCAGCGCGGACCAATTTTGGCAAGCTTTGCTGCAAGTGCCTGCACTTGATAGCATATGGTTAAGATATTTTACTTTTTTGTTGTTAGTTTTTTTTAGTGATGAAGCCATGTCCCTGATATCTTCCCCTCCCAGTTTTGTCTTCCTCCTTGACTTTTTCCCCTGCTTTTGCAACATCTGGCAGCTTAGTTTTGGCATCTTTTGGTCCTTTGCAATGCCACTCACTTCTTCACAGACCATTTCTTGAAGACTCTAAAACTCCCCATTTTCTGTTTTTTTTCAGTTGCATTTCATTTGATCCTATCTCCTTTCCCGAGTGTTTGTAAGCCTTTCTTTTGGGGTTCGCAAGATTCCGTTTCCCTTCTCGAAAGGAAATTTCATTTCCTTTCGGGAAGGGAAACGGAATCTTGCGATTTCAATGGGCACCATGAGAGGAATCTTTGGTGCATGTCCCTGCACGTGATGACATGCCATGACTTTTGATGGCTTTGACTTTGGGAAAGATTTTTTCTTTTTTTTTTCCAATTTTTTTGAGCATCCATGCCATGACTTTTATATCTTCCCCTCCAAGTTTTGTCTTCCTCCTTGCCTTTTTCCCCAGCTTTTGCAACATCTGGCAGCTTAGTTTTGGCATCTTTTGGTCCTTTGCACTGCTCTGATAGAACCCTGGTCCATTTTCCTGTTGTCACTAAATTGCCCAAATTTCCCAATTTTCTTTTTTTTCTCCTCCAATTGCTATTCCTTTGAGGTATCTCCATTCCAGCGTCTTTCTAAGTCCTTCTTATCTGTTTAGGCCTTCAGCGCGGACCAATTTTGGCAAGCTTTGCTGCATGTGCCTGCACTTGATAGCCTATGGGTAAGATATTTTACGTTTTTGTTGTTAGTTGTTTTTAGTGATGAAGCCATGTCCCTGATATCTTCCCCTCCCAGTTTTGTCTTCCTCCTTGACTTTTTCCCCTGCTTTTGCAACATCTGGCAGCTTAGTTTTGGCATTCTTTGGTCCTTTGCAATGCAACTCACTTCTTCACAGACCATTTCTTGAAGACTCCTAAACTCCCCATTTTCTGGTTTTTTTCAGTTGCATTTCATTTGATCCAATTTCCTTTTCCGACTGTTTCTAAGCCTTTCTTTTGGGGTTCGCAAGATTCCGTTTCCCTTCCCGAAAGGAAATGAAATTTCCTTTCGGGAAGGGAAACGGAATCTTGCGATTTCAATGGGCACCATGAGAGGAATCTTTGGTGCATGTCCCTGCACGTAATGACATGCCATACCTTTTGATGGCTATGACTTTGGGAAGGATTTTTTTCTTTTTTTTATTTCCAATTTTTTTCAGCATCCATGCCATGACTTTTACATCTTCCCCTCCAAATTTTGTCTTCCTTCTTGCTTTTTCCCCAGCTTTTGCAACATCTGGCAGCTTAGTTTTGGCATCTTTTGGTCCTTTGCACTGCTCTGATAGAACCCTGGTCCATTTTCCTGTTGTCACTAAATTGCCCAAATTTCCCAATTTTCTTTTTTTTCTCCTCCAATTGCTATTCCTTTGAAGGTATCTCCATTCCAGCGTCTTTCTAAGTCCTTCTTATCTGTTTTGGCCTTCAGCGTGGACCAATTTTGGCAAGCTTTGCTGCAAGTGCCTGCACTTGATAGCATATGGGTAAGATATTTTTCTTTTTTGTTGTTAGTTCTTTTTAGTGATGAAGCCATGTCCCTGATATCTTCCCCTCCCAGTTTTGTATTCCTCCTTGACTTTTTCCCCTGCTTTTGCAACCTCTGGCAGCTTAGTTTTGGCATCTTTTGGTCCTTTGCAATGCAACTCACTTCTTCACAGACCATTTCTTGAAGACTCTAAAACTCCCCATTTTCTGGTTTTTTTCAGTTGCATTTCATTTGATCCAATTTCCTTTTCCGACTGTTTCTAAGCCTTTCTTTTGGGGTTCGCAAGATTCCGTTTCCCTTCCCGAAAGGAAATTTCATTTCCTTTTGGGAAGGGAAACGGAATCTTGCGATTTCAATGGGCACCATGAGAGGAATCTTTGGTGCATGTCCCTGCACGTAATGACATGCCATACCTTTTGATGGCTATGACTTTGGGAAGGATTTTTTTCTTTTTTTTATTTTCAATTTTTTTCAGCATCCATGCCATGACTTTTACATCTTCCCCTCCCACTTTTGTCTTCCTTCTTGCTTTTTCCCCAGCTTTTGCAACATCTGGCAGCTTAGTTTGGCATCTTTTGGTCCTTTGCAATGCCACTCACTTCTTCACAGACCATTTCTTGAAGACTCCTAAACTCCCCATTTTCTGGTTTTTTTCAGTTGCATTTCATTTGATCCTATCTCCTTTCCCGAGTGTTTGTAAGCCTTTCTTTTGGGGTTCGCAAGATTCCGTTTCCCTTCCCGAAAGGAAATTTCATTTCCTTTCGGGAAGGGAAACGGAATCTTGCGATTTCAATGGGCACCATGAGAGGAATCTTTGGTGCATGTCCCTGCACGTGACGACATGCCATGACTTTTGATGGCTTTGATTTGGGAAAGATTTTTTCAATTTTTTTTTTCCAATTTTTTTGAGCATCCATGCCATGACTTTTATATCTTCCCCTCCAAGTTTTGTCTTCCTCCTTGCCTTTTTCCCCAGCTTTTGCAACATCTGGCAGCTTAGTTTTGGCATCTTTTGGTCCTTTGCACTGCTCTGATACAACCCCGGTCCATTTTCCTGTTGTCACTAAATTGCCAAAATTTCCCAATTTTCTTTTTTTTCTCCTCCAATTGCTATTCCTTTGAGGTATCTCCATTCCAGCATCTTTCTAAGTCCTTCTTATCTGTTTTGGCCTTCAGCGCAGACCAATTTTGGCAAGCTTTGCTGCATGTGCCTGCACTTGATAGCATATGGGTAAGATATTTTTCTTTTTTGTTGTTAGTTCTTTTTAGTGATGAAGCCATGTCCCTGATATCTTCCCCTCCCAGTTTTGTCTTCCTCCTTGACTTTTTCCCCTGCTTTTGCAACCTCTGGCAGCTTAGTTTTGGCATCTTTTGGTCCTTTGCAATGCCACTCACTTCTTCACAGACCATTTCTTGAAGACTCCTAAACTCCCCATTTTCTGGTTTTTTTCAGTTGCATTTCATTTGATCCTATCTCCTTTCCTGAGTGTTTGTAAGCCTTTCTTTTGGGGTTCGCAAGATTCCGTTTCCCTTCTCGAAAGGAAATTTCATTTCCTTTCGGGAAGGGAAACGGAATCTTGCGATTTCAATGGGCACCATGAGAGGAATCTTTGGTGCATGTCCCTGCACGTGACGACATGCCATGACTTTTGATGGCTTTGACTTTGGGAAAGATTTTTTCATTTTTTTTTCCAATCATTTTGAGCATCCATGCCATGACTTTTATATCTTCCCCTCCAAGTTTTGTCTTCCTCCTTGCCTTTTTCCCCAGCTTTTGCAACATCTGGCAGCTTAGTTTTGGCATCTTTTGGTCCTTTGCACTGCTCTGATAGAACCCCGGTCCATTTTCCTGTTGTCACTAAATTGCCCAAATTTCCCAATTTTCTTTTTTTTCTCCTCCAATTGCTATTCCTTTGAAGGTATCTCCATTCCAGCGTCTTTCTAAGTCCTTCTTATCTGTTTTGGCCTTCAGCGCGGACCAATTTTGGCAAGCTTTGCTGCATGTGCCTGCACTTGATAGCATATGGGTAAGATATCTTTCGTTTTTGTTGTTAGTTTTCTTCGTGATGAAGCCATGTCCCTCATATCTTCCCCTCCCAGTTTTGTCTTCCTCCTTGACTTTTTCCCCTGCTTTTGCAACATCTGGCAGCTTAGTTTTGGCATCTTTTGGTCCTTTGCAATGCCATTCACTTCTTCACAGACCATTTCTTGAAGACTCTAAAACTCCCCATTTTCTGTTTTTTTTTCAGTTGCATTTCATTTGATCTTATCTCCTTTCCCGAGTGTTTGTAAGCCTTTCTTTTGGGGTTCGCAAGATTCCGTTGCCCTTCCCGAAAGGAAATTTCATTTCCTTTTGGGAAGGGAAACGGAATCTTGCGATTTCAAAGGGCACCATGAGAGCAATCTTTGGTGCATGTCCCTGCACGTGACGACATGCCATGATATTTGATGGCTTTGACTTTGGGAAAGATATTTTCATTTTTTTTTCCAATTTTTTTGAGCATCCATGCCATGACTTTTATATCTTCCCCTCCAAGTTTTGTCTTCCTCCTTGCCTTTTTCCCCAGCTTTTGCAACATCTGGCAGCTTAGTTTTGGCATCTTTTGGTCCTTTGCACTGCTCTGATAGAACCCCGGTCCATTTTCCTGTTGTCACTAAATTGCCCAAATTTCCCAATTATCTTTTTTTTCTCCTCCAATTGCTATTCCTTTGAAGGTATCTCCATTCCAGCGTCTTTCTAAGTCCTTCTTATCTGTTTTGGCCTTCAGCGCAGACCAATTTTGGCAAGCTTTGCTGCAAGTGCTTTCACTTGATAGCATATGGGTAAGATATTTTTCTTTTTTGTTGTTAGTTTTTTTTAGTGATGAAGCCATGTCCCTCATATCTTCCCCTCCCAGTTTTGTCTTCCTCCTTGACTTTTTCCCCTGCTTTTGCAACATCTGGCAGCTTAGTTTTGGCATCTTTTGGTCCTTTGCAATGCCACTCACTTCTTCACAGACCATTTCTTGAAGACTCTAAAACTCCCCATTTTCTGGTTTTTTTCAGTTGCATTTCATTTGATCCTATCTCCTTTCCCGAGTGTTTGTAAGCCTTTCTTTTGGGGTTCGCAAGATTCCGTTTCCCTTCCCGAAAGGAAATTTCATTTCCTTTCGGGAAGGGAAACGGAATCTTGCGATTTCAATGGGCACCATGAGAGGAATCTTTGGTGCATGTCCCTGCACGTGACGACATGCCATGACTTTTGATGGCTTTGACTTTGGGAAAGATTTTTTCATTTTTTTTTCCAATTTTTTTGAGCATCCATGCCATGACTTTTATATCTTCCCCTCCAAGTTTTGTCTTCCTCCTTGCCTTTTTCCCCAGCTTTTGCAACATCTGGCAGCTTAGTTTTGGCATCTTTTGGTCCTTTGCACTGCTCTGATAGAACCCCGGTCCATTTTCCTGTTGTCACTAAATTGCCCAAATTTCCCAATTTTCTTTTTTTTCTCCTCCAGTTGCTATTCCTTTGAAGGTATCTCCATTCCAGCGTCTTTCTAAGTCCTTCTTATCTGTTTTGGCCTTCAGCGCGGACCAATTTTGGCAAGCTTTGCTGCAAGTGCTTGCACTTGATAGCATATGGGTAAGATATTTTTCTTTTTTGCTGTTAGTTTTTTTTAGAGATGAAGCCATGTCCCTGATATCTTCCCCTCCCAGTTTTGTCTTCCTCCTTGACTTTTTCCCCAGCTTTTGCAACATCTGGCAGCTTAGTTTTGGCATCTTTTGGTCCTTTGCACTGCTCTGATACAACCCCGGTCCATTTTCCTGTTGTCACTAAATTGCCCAAATTTCCCAATTTTCTTTTTTTTCTCCTCCAATTGCTATTCCTTTGAAGGTATCTCCATTCCAGCGTCTTTCTAAGTCCTTCTTATCTGTTTTGGCCTCCAGCGCGGACCATTTTTGGCAAGCTTTGCTGCATGTGCCTGCACTTGATTGCATATGGGTAAGATATTTTTCTTTTTTGTTGTTAGTTGTTTTTAGTGATGAAGCCATGTCCCTCATATCTTCCCCTCCCAGTTTTGTCTTCCTCCTTGACTTTTTCCCCTGCTTTTGCAACATCTGGCAGCTTAGTTTTGGCATCTTTTGGTCCTTTGCAATGCAACTCACTTCTTCACAGACCATTTCTTGAAGACTCCTAAACTCCCCATTTTCTGTTTTTTTTCAGTTGCATTTCATTTGATCCTATCTCCTTTCCCGAGTGTTTGTAAGCCTTTCTTTTGGGGTTCGCAAGATTCCGTTTCCCTTCTCGAAAGGAAATTTCATTTCCTTTCGGGAAGGGAAACGGAATCTTGCGATTTCAATGGGCACCATGAGAGGAATCTTTGGTGCATGTCCCTGCACGTGACGACATGCCATGACTTTTGATGGCTTTGACTTTGGGAAAGATTTTTTCATTTTTTTTTCCAATTTTTTTGAGCATCCATGCCATGACTTTTATATCTTCCCCTCCAAGTTTTGTCTTCCTCCTTGCCTTTTTCCCCAGCTTTTGCAACATCTGGCAGCTTAGTTTTGGCATCTTTTGGTCCTTTGCACTGCTCTGATAGAACCCCGGTCCATTTTCCTGTTGTCACTAAATTGCCCAAATTTCCCAATATTCTTTTTTTTCTCCTCCAATTGCTATTCCTTTGAAGGTATCTCCATTCCAGCGTCTTTCTAAGTCCTTCTTATCTGTTTTGGCCTTCAGCGTTGACCAATTCTGGCAAGCTTTGCTGCAAGTGCCTGCACTTGATAGCATATGGGTAAGATATTTTTCTTTTTTGTTGTTAGTTGTTTTTAGTGATGAAGCCATGTCCCTCATATCTTCCCCTCCCAGTTTTGTCTTCCTCCTTGACTTTTTCCCCTGCTTTTGCAACCTCTGGCAGCTTAGTTTTGGCATCTTTTGGTCCTTTGCAATGCCACTCACTTCTTCACAGACCATTTCTTGAAGACTCCTAAAATCCCCATTTTCTGGTTTTTTTCAGTTGCATTTCATTTGATCCTATCTCCTTTCCTGAGTGTTTGTAAGCCTTTCTTTTGGGGTTCGCAAGATTCCGTTTCCCTTCCCGAAAGGAAATTTCATTTCCTTTCGGGAAGGGAAACGGAATCTTGCGATTTCAATGGGCACCATGAGAGGAATCTTTGGTGCATGTCCCTGCACGTGACGACATGCCATGACTTTTGATGGCTTTGACTTTGGGAAAGATTTTTTCATTTTTTTTTCCAATTTTTTTGAGCATCCATGCCATGACTTTTATATCTTCCCCTCCAAGTTTTGTCTTCCTCCTTGCCTTTTTCCCCAGCTTTTGCAACATCTGGCAGCTTAGTTTTGGCATCTTTTGGTCCTTTGCACTGCTCTGATAGAACCCCAGTCCATTTTCCTGTTGTCACTAAATTGCCCAAATTTCCCAATTTTCTTTTTTTTCTCCTCCAATTGCTATTCCTTTGAAGGTATCTCCATTCCAGCGTCTTTCTAAGTCCTTCTTATCTGTTTTGGCCTTCAGCGTTGACCAATTTTGGCAAGCTTTGCTGCAAGTGCCTGCACTTGATAGCATATGGGTAAGATATTTTTCTTTTTTGTTGTTAGTTGTTTTAGTGATGAAGCCATGTCCCTGATATCTTCCCCTCCCAGTTTTGTCTTCCTCCTTGACTTTTTCCCCTGCTTTTGCAACCTCTGGCAGCTTAGTTTTGGCATCTTTTGGTCCTTTGCAATGCAACTCACTTCTTCACAGACCATTTCTTGAAGACTCCTAAACTCCCCATTTTCTATTTTTTTTCAGTTGCATTTCATTTGATCCTATCTCCTTTCCCGAGTGTTTGTAAGCCTTTCTTTTGGAGTTCGCAAGATTCCGTTTCCCTTCCCGAAAGGAAATGAAATTTCCTTTCGGGAAGGGAAACGGAATCTTGCGATTTCAATGGGCACCATGAGAGGAATCTTTGGTGCATGTCCCTGCACGTGACGACATGCCATGACTTTTGATGGCTTTGACTTTGGGAAAGATTTTTTCATTTTTTTTTCCAATTTTTTTGAGCATCCATGCCATGACTTTTATATCTTCCCCTCCAAGTTTTGTCTTCCTCCTTGCCTTTTTCCCCAGCTTTTGCAACATCTGGCAGCTTAGTTTTGCCATCTTTTGGTCCTTTGCACTGCCCTGATAGAACCCCGGTCCATTTTCCTGTTGTCACTAAATTGCCCAAATTTCCCAATTTTCTTTTTTTTCTCCTCCAATTGCTATTCCTTTGAGGTATCTCCATTCCAGCGTCTTTCTAAGTCCTTCTTATCTGTTTTGGCCTTCAGCGTTGACCAATTTTGGCAAGCTTTGCTGCAAGTGCCTGCACTTGATAGCATATGGGTAAGATATTTTACGTTTTTGTTGTTAGTTGTTTTTAGTGATGAAGCCATGTCCCTCATATCTTCCCCTCCCAGTTTTGTCTTCCTCCTTGACTTTTTCCCCTGCTTTTGCAACATCTGGCAGCTTAGTTTTGGCATCTTTTGGTCCTTTGCAATGCAACTCACTTCTTCACAGACCATTTCTTGAAGACTCCTAAACTCCCCATTTTCTGGTTTTTTTCAGTTGCATTTCATTTGATCCTATCTCCTTTCCTGAGTGTTTGTAAGCCTTTCTTTTGGGGTTCGCAAGATTCCGTTTCCCTTCCCGAAAGGAAATTTCATTTCCTTTCGGGAAGGGAAACGGAATCTTGCGATTTCAATGGGCACCATGAGAGGAATCTTTGGTGCATGTCCCTGCACGTGACGACATGCCATGATATTTGATGGCTTTGACTTTGGGAAAGATTTTTTCAATTTTTTTTTCCAATTTTTTTGAGCATCCATGCCATGACTTTTATATCTTCCCCTCCAAGTTTTGTCTTCCTCCTTGCCTTTTTCCCCAGCTTTTGCAACATCTGGCAGCTTAGTTTTGGCATCTTTTGGTCCTTTGCACTGCTCTGATAGAACCCCGGTCCATTTTCCTGTTGTCACTAAATTGCCCAAATTTCCCAATTTTCTTTTTTTTCTCCTCCAATTGCTATTCCTTTGAGGTATCTCCATTCCAGCATCTTTCTAAGTCCTTCTTATCTGTTTTGGCCTTCAGCGCGGACCAATTTTGGCAAGCTTTGCTGCAAGTGCCTGCACTTGATAGCATATGGGTAAGATATCTTACGTTTTTGTTGTTAGT
Organism: Molothrus aeneus; assembly: GCF_037042795.1. Lineage (NCBI taxonomy): Eukaryota > Metazoa > Chordata > Aves > Passeriformes > Icteridae > Molothrus > Molothrus aeneus. The sequence goes on along the minus strand of NC_089646.1, from coordinate 125,430,814 downwards.
TGTTTTTAGTGATGAAGCCATGTCCCTGATATCTTCCCCTCCCAGTTTTGTCTTCCTCCTTGACTTTTTCCCCTGCTTTTGCAACATCTGGCAGCTTAGTTTTGGCATCTTTTGGTCCTTTGCAATGCAACTCACTTCTTCACAGACCATTTCTTGAAGACTCTAAAACTCCCCATTTTCTGTTTTTTTTCAGTTGCATTTCATTTGGTCCTATCTCCTTTCCCGAGTGTTTGTAAGCCTTTCTTTTGGGGTTCGCAAGATTCCGTTTCCCTTCCCGGAAGGAAATTTCATTTCCTTTCGGGAAGGGAAACGGAATCTTGCGATTTCAATGGGCACCATGAGAGGAATCTTTGGTGCATGTCCCTGCACGTGACGACATGCCATGACTTTTGATGGCTTTGACTTTGGGAAAGATTTTTTCATTTTTTTTTCCAATTTTTTTGAGCATCCATGCCATGACTTTTATATCTTCCCCTCCAAGTTTTGTCTTCCTCCTTGCCTTTTTCCCCAGCTTTTGCAACATCTGGCAGCTTAGTTTTGGCATCTTTTGGTCCTTTGCACTGCTCTAATAGAACCCCGGTCCATTTTCCTGTTGTCACTAAATTGCCCAAATTTCCCAATTTTCTTTTTTTTCTCCTCCAATTGCTATTCCTTTGAAGGTATCTCCATTCCAGCGTCTTTCTAAGTCCTTCTTATCTGTTTTGGCCTTCAGCGCGGACCAATTTTGGCAAGCTTTGCTGCAAGTGCTTGCACTTGATAGCATATGGGTTAGATATTTTTCTTTTTTGTTGTTAGTTTTTTTTAGTGATGAAGCCATGTCCCTGATATCTTCCCCTCCCAGTTTTGTCTTCCTCCTTGACTTTTTCCCCTGCTTTTGCAACATCTGGCAGCTTAGTTTTGGCATCTTTTGGTCCTTTGCAATGCCACTCACTTCTTCACAGACCATTTCTTGAAGACTCTAAAACTCCCCATTTTCTGTTTTTTTTCAGTTGCATTTCATTTGATCCTATCTCCTTTCCCGAGTGTTTGTAAGCCTTTCTTTTGGGGTTCGCAAGATTCCGTTTCCCTTCCCGAAAGGAAATTTCATTTCCTTTCGGGAAGGGCAACGGAATCTTGCGATTTCAATGGGCACCATGAGAGGAATTTTTGGTGCATGTCCCTGCACGTGACGACATGCCATGACTTTTGATGGCTTTGACTTTGGGAAAGATTTTTTCATTTTTTTTTCCAATTTTTTTGAGCATCCATGCCATGACTTTTATATCTTCCCCTCCAAGTTTTGTCTTCCTCCTTGCCTTTTTCCCCAGCTTTTGCAACATCTGGCAGCTTAGTTTTGGCATCTTTTGGTCCTTTGCACTGCTCTGATAGAACCCCGGTCCATTTTCCTGTTGTCACTAAAATGCCCAAATTTCCCAATTTTCTTTTTTTTCTCCTCCAATTGCTATTCCTTTGAAGGTATCTCCATTCCAGCGTCTTTCTAAGTCCTTCTTATCTGTTTTGGCCTTCAGCGTTGACCAATTTTGGCAAGCTTTGCTGCAAGTGCCTGCACTTGATAGCATATGGGTAAGATATTTTTCTTTTTTGTTGTTAGTTGTTTTTAGTGATGAAGCCATGTCCCTGATATCTTCCCCTCCCAGTTTTGTCTTCCTCCTTGACTTTTTCCCCTGCTTTTGCAACCTCTGGCAGCTTAGTTTTGGCATCTTTTGGTCCTTTGCAATGCCACTCACTTCTTCACAGACCATTTCTTGAAGACTCCTAAAATCCCCATTTTCTGGTTTTTTTCAGTTGCATTTCATTTGATCCTATCTCCTTTCCTGAGTGTTTGTAAGCCTTTCTTTTGGGGTTTGCAAGATTCCGTTTCCCTTCTCGAAAGGAAATTTCATTTCCTTTCGGGAAGGGAAACGGAATCTTGCGATTTCAATGGGCACCATGAGAGGAATCTTTGGTGCATGTCCCTGCACGTGACGACATGCCATGACTTTTGATGGCTTTGACATTGGGAAAGATTTTTTCTTTTTTTTTTCCAATTTTTTTGAGCATCCATGCCATGACTTTTATATCTTCCCCTCCAAGTTTTGTCTTCCTCCTTGCCTTTTTCCCCAGCTTTTGCAACATCTGGCAGCTTAGTTATGGCATCTTTTGGTCCTTTGCACTGCTCTGATAGAACCCCGGTCCATTTTCCTGTTGTCACTAAATTGCCCAAATTTCCCAATTTTCTTTTTTTTCTCCTCCAATTGCTATTCCTTTGAAGGTATCTCCATTCCAGCGTCTTTCTAAGTCCTTCTTATCTGTTTTGGCCTTCAGCGTTGACCAATTTTGGCAAGCTTTGCTGCAAGTGCCTGCACTTGATAGCATATGGGTAAGATATTTTTCTTTTTTGTTGTTAGTTGTTTTAGTGATGAAGCCATGTCCCTGATATCTTCCCCTCCCAGTTTTGTCTTCCTCCTTGACTTTTTCCCCTGCTTTTGCAACCTCTGGCAGCTTAGTTTTGGCATCTTTTGGTCCTTTGCAATGCAACTCACTTCTTCACAGACCATTTCTTGAAGACTCCTAAACTCCCCATTTTCTATTTTTTTTCAGTTGCATTTCATTTGATCCTATCTCCTTTCCCGAGTGTTTGTAAGCCTTTCTTTTGGGGTTCGCAAGATTCCGTTTCCCTTCCCGAAAGGAAATTTCATTTCCTTTCGGGAAGGGAAACGGAATCTTGCGATTTCAATGGGCACCATGAGAGGAATCTTTGGTGCATGTCCCTGCACGTGACGAAATGCCATGACTTTTGATGGCTTTGACTTTGGGAAAGATTTTTTCATTTTTTTTCCAATCATTTTGAGCATCCATGCCATGACTTTTATATCTTCCCCTCCAAGTTTTGTCTTCCTCCTTGCCTTTTTCCCCTGCTTTTGCAACATCTGGCAGCTTAGTTTTGGCATCTTTTGGTCCTTTGCAATGCAACTCACTTCTTCACAGACCATTTCTTGAAGACTCCTAAACTCCCCATTTTCTGTTTTTTTTCAGTTGCATTTCATTTGATCCTATCTCCTTTCCCGAGTGTTTGTAAGCCTTTCTTTTGGGGTTCGCAAGATTCCGTTTCCCTTCCCGAAAGGAAATTTCATTTCCTTTCGGGAAGGGAAACGGAATCTTGCGATTTCAATGGGCACCATGAGAGGAATCTTTGGTGCATGTCCCTGCACGTGACGACATGCCATGACTTTTGATGGCTTTGACTTTGGGAAAGATTTTTTCATTTTTTTTTCCAATTTTTTTGAGCATCCATGCCATGACTTTTATATCTTCCCCTCCAAGTTTTGTCTTCCTCCTTGCCTTTTTCCCCAGCTTTTGCAACATCTGGCAGCTTAGTTTTGGCATCTTTTGGTCCTTTGCACTGCTCTGATAGAACCCCGGTCCATTTTCCTGTTGTCACTAAATTGCCCAAATTTCCCAATTTTCTTTTTTTTCTCCTCCAATTGCTATTCCTTTGAAGGTATCTCCATTCCAGCGTCTTTCTAAGTCCTTCTTATCTGTTTTGGCCTTCAGCGCGGACCAATTTTGGCAAGCTTTGCTGCAAGTGCCTGCACTTGATAGCATATGGGTAAGATATTTTTCTTTTTTGTTGTTATTTCTTTTTAGTGATGAAGCCATGTCCCTGATATCTTCCCCTCCCAGTTTTGTCTTCCTCCTTGACTTTTTCCCCTGCTTTTGCAACATCTGTCAGCTTAATTTTGGCATCATTTGGTCCTTTGCAATGCAACTCACTTCTTCACAGACCATTTCTTGAAGACTCCTAAACTCCCCATTTTCTGGTTTTTTTCAGTTGCATTTCGTTTGATCCTATCTCCTTTCCTGAGTGTTTGTAAGCCTTTCTTTTGGGGTTCGCAAGATTCCGTTTCCCTTCTCGAAAGGAAATTTCATTTCCTTTCGGGAAGGGAAACGGAATCTTGCGATTTCAATGGGCACCATGAGAGGAATCTTTGGTGCATGTCCCTGCACGTGACGACATGCCATGACTTTTGATGGCTTTGACTTTGGGAAAGATTTTTTCAATTTTTTTTCCAATTTTTTTGAGCATCCATGCCATGACTTTCATATCTTCCCCTCCAAGTTTTGTCTTCCTCCTTGCCTTTTTCCCCAGCTTTTGCAACATCTGGCAGCTTAGTTTTGGCATCTTTTGGTCCTTTGCACTGCTCTGATAGAACCCCGGTCCATTTTCCTGTTGTCACTAAATTGCCCAAATTTCCCAATTTTCTTTTTTTTCTCCTCCAATTGCTATTCCTTTGAAGGTATCTCCATTCCAGCGTCTTTCTAAGTCCTTCTTATCTGTTTTGGCCTTCAGCGCGGACCAATTTTGGCAAGCTTTGCTGCAAGTGCCTGCACTTGATAGCATATGGGTAAGATATTTTTCTTTTTTGTTGTTAGTTTTTTTTAGTGATGAAGCCATGTCCCTGATATCTTCCCCTCCAAGTTTTGTCTTCCTCCTTGCCTATTTCCCCAGCTTTTGCAACATCTGGCAGCTTAGTTTTGGCATCTTTTAGTCCTTTGCAATGCAACTCACTTCTTCACAGACCATTTCTTGAAGACTCCTAAACTCCCCATTTTCTGGTTTTTTTCAGTTGCATTTCATTTGATCCTATCTCCTTTCCCGAGTGTTTGTAAGCCTTTCTTTTGGGGTTCGCAAGATTCCGTTTCCCTTCTCGAAAGGAAATTTCATTTCCTTTCGGGAAGGGAAACGGAATCTTGCGATTTCAATGGGCACCATGAGAGGAATCTTTGGTGCATGTCCCTGCACGTGACGACATGCCATGACTTTTGATGGCTTTGACTTTGGGAAAGATTTTTTCATTTTTTTTTCCAATTTTTTTGAGCATCCATGCCATGACTTTTATATCTTCCCCTCCAAGTTTTGTCTTCCTCCTTGCCTTTTTCCCCAGCTTTTGCAACATCTGGCAGCTTAGTTTTGCCATCTTTTGGTCCTTTGCACTGCCCTGATAGAACCCCGGTCCATTTTCCTGTTGTCACTAAATTGCCCAAATTTCCCAATTTTCTTTTTTTTCTCCTCCAATTGCTATTCCTTTGAGGTATCTCCATTCCAGCGTCTTTCTAAGTCCTTCTTATCTGTTTTGGCCTTCAGCGTTGACCAATTTTGGCAAGCTTTGCTGCAAGTGCCTGCACTTGATAGCATATGGGTAAGATATTTTACGTTTTTGTTGTTAGTTGTTTTTAGTGATGAAGCCATGTCCCTCATATCTTCCCCTCCCAGTTTTGTCTTCCTCCTTGACTTTTTCCCCTGCTTTTGCAACATCTGGCAGCTTAGTTTTGGCATCTTTTGGTCCTTTGCAATGCAACTCACTTCTTCACAGACCATTTCTTGAAGACTCCTAAACTCCCCATTTTCTGGTTTTTTTCAGTTGCATTTCATTTGATCCTATCTCCTTTCCTGAGTGTTTGTAAGCCTTTCTTTTGGGGTTCGCAAGATTCCGTTTCCCTTCCCGAAAGGAAATTTCATTTCCTTTCGGGAAGGGAAACGGAATCTTGCGATTTCAATGGGCACCATGAGAGGAATCTTTGGTGCATGTCCCTGCACGTGACGACATGCCATGATATTTGATGGCTTTGACTTTGGGAAAGATTTTTTCAATTTTTTTTTCCAATTTTTTTGAGCATCCATGCCATGACTTTTATATCTTCCCCTCCAAGTTTTGTCTTCCTCCTTGCCTTTTTCCCCAGCTTTTGCAACATCTGGCAGCTTAGTTTTGGCATCTTTTGGTCCTTTGCACTGCTCTGATAGAACCCCGGTCCATTTTCCTGTTGTCACTAAATTGCCCAAATTTCCCAATTTTCTTTTTTTTCTCCTCCAATTGCTATTCCTTTGAGGTATCTCCATTCCAGCATCTTTCTAAGTCCTTCTTATCTGTTTTGGCCTTCAGCGCGGACCAATTTTGGCAAGCTTTGCTGCAAGTGCCTGCACTTGATAGCATATGGGTAAGATATCTTACGTTTTTGTTGTTAGTTGTTTTTAGTGATGAAGCCATGTCCCTGATATCTTCCCCTCCCAGTTTTGTCTTCCTCCTTGACTTTTTCCCCTGCTTTTGCAACATCTGGCAGCTTAGTTTTGGCATCTTTTGGTCCTTTGCAATGCAACTCACTTCTTCACAGACCATTTCTTGAAGACTCTAAAACTCCCCATTTTCTGTTTTTTTTCAGTTGCATTTCATTTGGTCCTATCTCCTTTCCCGAGTGTTTGTAAGCCTTTCTTTTGGGGTTCGCAAGATTCCGTTTCCCTTCCCGGAAGGAAATTTCATTTCCTTTCGGGAAGGGAAACGGAATCTTGCGATTTCAATGGGCACCATGAGAGGAATCTTTGGTGCATGTCCCTGCACGTGACGACATGCCATGACTTTTGATGGCTTTGACTTTGGGAAAGATTTTTTCATTTTTTTTTCCAATTTTTTTGAGCATCCATGCCATGACTTTTATATCTTCCCCTCCAAGTTTTGTCTTCCTCCTTGCCTTTTTCCCCAGCTTTTGCAACATCTGGCAGCTTAGTTTTGGCATCTTTTGGTCCTTTGCACTGCTCTAATAGAACCCCGGTCCATTTTCCTGTTGTCACTAAATTGCCCAAATTTCCCAATTTTCTTTTTTTTCTCCTCCAATTGCTATTCCTTTGAAGGTATCTCCATTCCAGCGTCTTTCTAAGTCCTTCTTATCTGTTTTGGCCTTCAGCGCGGACCAATTTTGGCAAGCTTTGCTGCAAGTGCTTGCACTTGATAGCATATGGGTTAGATATTTTTCTTTTTTGTTGTTAGTTTTTTTTAGTGATGAAGCCATGTCCCTGATATCTTCCCCTCCCAGTTTTGTCTTCCTCCTTGACTTTTTCCCCTGCTTTTGCAACATCTGGCAGCTTAGTTTTGGCATCTTTTGGTCCTTTGCAATGCCACTCACTTCTTCACAGACCATTTCTTGAAGACTCCTAAACTCCCCATTTTCTGTTTTTTTTCAGTTGCATTTCATTTGATCCTATCTCCTTTCCCGAGTGTTTGTAAGCCTTTCTTTTGGGGTTCGCAAGATTCCGTTTCCCTTCCCGAAAGGAAATTTCATTTCCTTTCGGGAAGGGCAACGGAATCTTGCGATTTCAATGGGCACCATGAGAGGAATTTTTGGTGCATGTCCCTGCACGTGACGACATGCCATGACTTTTGATGGCTTTGACTTTGGGAAAGATTTTTTCATTTTTTTTTCCAATTTTTTTGAGCATCCATGCCATGACTTTTATATCTTCCCCTCCAAGTTTTGTCTTCCTCCTTGCCTTTTTCCCCAGCTTTTGCAACATCTGGCAGCTTAGTTTTGGCATCTTTTGGTCCTTTGCACTGCTCTGATAGAACCCCGGTCCATTTTCCTGTTGTCACTAAAATGCCCAAATTTCCCAATTTTCTTTTTTTTCTCCTCCAATTGCTATTCCTTTGAAGGTATCTCCATTCCAGCGTCTTTCTAAGTCCTTCTTATCTGTTTTGGCCTTCAGCGTTGACCAATTTTGGCAAGCTTTGCTGCAAGTGCCTGCACTTGATAGCATATGGGTAAGATATTTTTCTTTTTTGTTGTTAGTTGTTTTTAGTGATGAAGCCATGTCCCTGATATCTTCCCCTCCCAGTTTTGTCTTCCTCCTTGACTTTTTCCCCTGCTTTTGCAACCTCTGGCAGCTTAGTTTTGGCATCTTTTGGTCCTTTGCAATGCCACTCACTTCTTCACAGACCATTTCTTGAAGACTCCTAAAATCCCCATTTTCTGGTTTTTTTCAGTTGCATTTCATTTGATCCTATCTCCTTTCCTGAGTGTTTGTAAGCCTTTCTTTTGGGGTTTGCAAGATTCCGTTTCCCTTCTCGAAAGGAAATTTCATTTCCTTTCGGGAAGGGAAACGGAATCTTGCGATTTCAATGGGCACCATGAGAGGAATCTTTGGTGCATGTCCCTGCACGTGACGACATGCCATGACTTTTGATGGCTTTGACATTGGGAAAGATTTTTTCTTTTTTTTTTCCAATTTTTTTGAGCATCCATGCCATGACTTTTATATCTTCCCCTCCAAGTTTTGTCTTCCTCCTTGCCTTTTTCCCCAGCTTTTGCAACATCTGGCAGCTTAGTTATGGCATCTTTTGGTCCTTTGCACTGCTCTGATAGAACCCCGGTCCATTTTCCTGTTGTCACTAAATTGCCCAAATTTCCCAATTTTCTTTTTTTTCTCCTCCAATTGCTATTCCTTTGAAGGTATCTCCATTCCAGCGTCTTTCTAAGTCCTTCTTATCTGTTTTGGCCTTCAGCGTTGACCAATTTTGGCAAGCTTTGCTGCAAGTGCCTGCACTTGATAGCATATGGGTAAGATATTTTTCTTTTTTGTTGTTAGTTGTTTTAGTGATGAAGCCATGTCCCTGATATCTTCCCCTCCCAGTTTTGTCTTCCTCCTTGACTTTTTCCCCTGCTTTTGCAACCTCTGGCAGCTTAGTTTTGGCATCTTTTGGTCCTTTGCAATGCAACTCACTTCTTCACAGACCATTTCTTGAAGACTCCTAAACTCCCCATTTTCTATTTTTTTTCAGTTGCATTTCATTTGATCCTATCTCCTTTCCCGAGTGTTTGTAAGCCTTTCTTTTGGGGTTCGCAAGATTCCGTTTCCCTTCCCGAAAGGAAATTTCATTTCCTTTCGGGAAGGGAAACGGAATCTTGCGATTTCAATGGGCACCATGAGAGGAATCTTTGGTGCATGTCCCTGCACGTGACGAAATGCCATGACTTTTGATGGCTTTGACTTTGGGAAAGATTTTTTCATTTTTTTTCCAATCATTTTGAGCATCCATGCCATGACTTTTATATCTTCCCCTCCAAGTTTTGTCTTCCTCCTTGCCTTTTTCCCCTGCTTTTGCAACATCTGGCAGCTTAGTTTTGGCATCTTTTGGTCCTTTGCAATGCAACTCACTTCTTCACAGACCATTTCTTGAAGACTCCTAAACTCCCCATTTTCTGTTTTTTTTCAGTTGCATTTCATTTGATCCTATCTCCTTTCCCGAGTGTTTGTAAGCCTTTCTTTTGGGGTTCGCAAGATTCCGTTTCCCTTCCCGAAAGGAAATTTCATTTCCTTTCGGGAAGGGAAACGGAATCTTGCGATTTCAATGGGCACCATGAGAGGAATCTTTGGTGCATGTCCCTGCACGTGACGACATGCCATGACTTTTGATGGCTTTGACTTTGGGAAAGATTTTTTCATTTTTTTTTCCAATTTTTTTGAGCATCCATGCCATGACTTTTATATCTTCCCCTCCAAGTTTTGTCTTCCTCCTTGCCTTTTTCCCCAGCTTTTGCAACATCTGGCAGCTTAGTTTTGGCATCTTTTGGTCCTTTGCACTGCTCTGATAGAACCCCGGTCCATTTTCCTGTTGTCACTAAATTGCCCAAATTTCCCAATTTTCTTTTTTTTCTCCTCCAATTGCTATTCCTTTGAAGGTATCTCCATTCCAGCGTCTTTCTAAGTCCTTCTTATCTGTTTTGGCCTTCAGCGCGGACCAATTTTGGCAAGCTTTGCTGCAAGTGCCTGCACTTGATAGCATATGGGTAAGATATTTTTCTTTTTTGTTGTTATTTCTTTTTAGTGATGAAGCCATGTCCCTGATATCTTCCCCTCCCAGTTTTGTCTTCCTCCTTGACTTTTTCCCCTGCTTTTGCAACATCTGTCAGCTTAATTTTGGCATCATTTGGTCCTTTGCAATGCAACTCACTTCTTCACAGACCATTTCTTGAAGACTCCTAAACTCCCCATTTTCTGGTTTTTTTCAGTTGCATTTCGTTTGATCCTATCTCCTTTCCTGAGTGTTTGTAAGCCTTTCTTTTGGGGTTCGCAAGATTCCGTTTCCCTTCTCGAAAGGAAATTTCATTTCCTTTCGGGAAGGGAAACGGAATCTTGCGATTTCAATGGGCACCATGAGAGGAATCTTTGGTGCATGTCCCTGCACGTGACGACATGCCATGACTTTTGATGGCTTTGACTTTGGGAAAGATTTTTTCAATTTTTTTTCCAATTTTTTTGAGCATCCATGCCATGACTTTCATATCTTCCCCTCCAAGTTTTGTCTTCCTCCTTGCCTTTTTCCCCAGCTTTTGCAACATCTGGCAGCTTAGTTTTGGCATCTTTTGGTCCTTTGCACTGCTCTGATAGAACCCCGGTCCATTTTCCTGTTGTCACTAAATTGCCCAAATTTCCCAATTTTCTTTTTTTTCTCCTCCAATTGCTATTCCTTTGAAGGTATCTCCATTCCAGCGTCTTTCTAAGTCCTTCTTATCTGTTTTGGCCTTCAGCGCGGACCAATTTTGGCAAGCTTTGCTGCAAGTGCCTGCACTTGATAGCATATGGGTAAGATATTTTTCTTTTTTGTTGTTAGTTTTTTTTAGTGATGAAGCCATGTCCCTGATATCTTCCCCTCCAAGTTTTGTCTTCCTCCTTGCCTATTTCCCCAGCTTTTGCAACATCTGGCAGCTTAGTTTTGGCATCTTTTAGTCCTTTGCAATGCAACTCACTTCTTCACAGACCATTTCTTGAAGACTCCTAAACTCCCCATTTTCTGGTTTTTTTCAGTTGCATTTCATTTGATCCTATCTCCTTTCCCGAGTGTTTGTAAGCCTTTCTTTTGGGGTTCGCAAGATTCCGTTTCCCTTCTCGAAAGGAAATTTCATTTCCTTTCGGGAAGGGAAACGGAATCTTGCGATTTCAATGGGCACCATGAGAGGAATCTTTGGTGCATGTCCCTGCACGTGACGACATGCCATGACTTTTGATGGCTTTGACTTTGGGAAAGATTTTTTCTTTTTTTTTTCCAATTTTTTTCAGCATCCATGCCATGACTTTTATATCTTCCCCTCCAAGTTTTGTCTTCCTCCTTGCCTTTTTCCCCAGCTTTTGCAACATCTGGCAGCTTAGTTTTGGCATCTTTTGGTCCTTTGCACTGCTCTGATACAACCCCGGTCCATTTTCCTGTTGTCACTAAATTGCCCAAATTTCCCAATTTTCTTTTTTTTCTCCTCCAATTGCTATTCCTTTGAAGGTATCTCCATTCCAGCGTCTTTCTAAGTCCTTCTTATCTGTTTTGGCCTTCAGCGTTGACCAATTTTGGCAAGCTTTGCTGCAAGTGCCTGCACTTGATAGCATATGGGTAAGATATTTTTCTTTTTTGTTGTTAGTTGTTTTAGTGATGAAGCCATGTCCCTGATATCTTCCCCTCCCAGTTTTGTCTTCCTCCTTGACTTTTTCCCCTGCTTTTGCAACCTCTGGCAGCTTAGTTTTGGCATCTTTTGGTCCTTTGCAATGCAACTCACTTCTTCACAGACCATTTCTTGAAGACTCCTAAACTCCCCATTTTCTATTTTTTTTCAGTTGCATTTCATTTGATCCTATCTCCTTTCCCGAGTGTTTGTAAGCCTTTCTTTTGGGGTTCGCAAGATTCCGTTTCCCTTCCCGAAAGGAAATTTCATTTCCTTTCGGGAAGGGAAACGGAATCTTGCGATTTCAATGGGCACCATGAGAGGAATCTTTGGTGCATGTCCCTGCACGTGACGACATGCCATGATATTTGATGGCTTTGACTTTGGGAAAGATTTTTTCATTTTTTTTTCCAATTTTTTTGAGCATCCATGCCATGACTTTTATATCTTCCCCTCCAAGTTTTGTCTTCCTCCTTGCCTTTTTCCCCAGCTTTTGCAACATCTGGCAGCTTAGTTTTGGCATCTTTTGGTCCTTTGCACTGCTCTGATAGAACCCCGGTCCATTTTCCTGTTGTCACTAAATTGCCCAAATTTCCCAATTTTCTTTTTTTTCTCCTCCAATTGCTATTCCTTTGAGGTATCTCCATTCCAGCGTCTTTCTAAGTCCTTCTTATCTGTTTTGGCCTTCAGCGCGGACCAATTTTGGCAAGCTTTGCTGCATGTGCCTGCACTTGATAGCATATGGGTAAGATATTTTACGTTTTTGTTGTTAGTTGTTTTTAGTGATGAAGCCATGTCCCTGATATCTTCCCCTCCCAGTTTTGTCTTCCTCCTTGACTTTTTCCCCAGCTTTTGCAACATCTGGCAGCTTAGTTTTGGCATCTTTTGGTCCTTTGCAATGCAACTCACTTCTTCACAGACCATTTCTTGAAGACTCCTAAACTCCCCATTTTCTGGTTTTTTTCAGTTGCATTTCGTTTGATCCTATCTCCTTTCCTGAGTGTTTGTAAGCCTTTCTTTTGGGGTTCGCAAGATTCCGTTTCCCTTCCCGAAAGGAAATTTCATTTCCTTTCGGGAAGGGAAACGGAATCTTGCGATTTCAATGGGCACCATGAGAGGAATCTTTGGTGCATGTCCCTGCACGTGACGACATGCCATGATATTTGATGGCTTTGACTTTGGGAAAGATTTTTTCAATTTTTTTTTCCAATTTTTTTGAGCATCCATGCCATGACTTTTATATCTTCCCCTCCAAGTTTTGTCTTCCTCCTTGCCTTTTTCCCCAGCTTTTGCAACATCTGGCAGCTTAGTTTTGGCATCTTTTGGTCCTTTGCACTGCTCTAATAGAACCCCGGTCCATTTTCCTGTTGTCACTAAATTGCCCAAATTTCCCAATTTTCTTTTTTTTCTCCTCCAATTGCTATTCCTTTGAAGGTATCTCCATTCCAGCGTCTTTCTAAGTCCTTCTTATCTGTTTTGGCCTTCAGCGCGGACCAATTTTGGCAAGCTTTGCTGCAAGTGCCTGCACTTATAGCATATGGGTAAGATATTTTTCTTTTTTGTTGTTAGTTTTTTTTAGTGATGAAGCCACGTCCCTGATATCTTCCCCTCCCAGTTTTGTCTTCCTCCTTGACTTTTTCCCCTGCTTTTGCAACATCTGGCAGCTTAGTTTTGGCATCTTTTGGTCCTTTGCACTGCTCTGATACAACCCCGGTCCATTTTCCTGTTGTCACTAAATTGCCAAAATTTCCCAATTTTCTTTTTTTTCTCCTCCAATTGCTATTCCTTTGAAGGTATCTCCATTCCAGCGTCTTTCTAAGTCCTTCTTATCTGTTTTGGCCTTCAGCGCGGACCAATTTTGGCAAGCTTTGCTGCATGTGCCTGCACTTGATAGCATATGGGTAAGATATCTTTCGTTTTTGTTGTTAGTTTTCTTCGTGATGAAGCCATGTCCCTCATATCTTCCCCTCCCAGTTTTGTCTTCCTCCTTGACTTTTTCCCCTGCTTTTGCAACATCTGGCAGCTTAGTTTTGGCATCTTTTGGTCCTTTGCAATGCCACTCACTTCTTCACAGACCATTTCTTGAAGACTCTAAAACTCCCCATTTTCTGGTTTTTTTTCAGTTGCATTTCATTTGATCTTATCTCCTTTCCCGAGTGTTTGTAAGCCTTTCTTTTGGGGTTCGCAAGATTCCGTTGCCCTTCCCGAAAGGAAATTTCATTTCCTTTTGGGAAGGGAAACGGAATCTTGCGATTTCAAAGGGCACCATGAGAGCAATCTTTGGTGCATGTCCCTGCACGTGACGACATGCCATGATATTTGATGGCTTTGACTTTGGGAAAGATATTTTCATTTTTTTTTCCAATTTTTTTGAGCATCCATGCCATGACTTTTATATCTTCCCCTCCAAGTTTTGTCTTCCTCCTTGCCTTTTTCCCCAGCTTTTGCAACATCTGGCAGCTTAGTTTTGGCATCTTTTGGTCCTTTGCACTGCTCTGATACAACCCCGGTCCATTTTCCTGTTGTCACTAAATTGCCCAAATTTCCCAATTATCTTTTTTTTCTCCTCCAATTGCTATTCCTTTGAAGGTATCTCCATTCCAGCGTCTTTCTAAGTCCTTCTTATCTGTTTTGGCCTTCAGCGCAGACCAATTTTGGCAAGCTTTGCTGCAAGTGCTTTCACTTGATAGCATATGGGTAAGATATTTTTCTTTTTTGTTGTTAGTTTTTTTTAGTGATGAAGCCATGTCCCTCATATCTTCCCCTCCCAGTTTTGTCTTCCTCCTTGACTTTTTCCCCTGCTTTTGCAACATCTGGCAGCTTAGTTTTGGCATCTTTTGGTCCTTTGCAATGCCACTCACTTCTTCACAGACCATTTCTTGAAGACTCTAAAACTCCCCATTTTCTGGTTTTTTTCAGTTGCATTTCATTTGATCCTATCTCCTTTCCCGAGTGTTTGTAAGCCTTTCTTTTGGGGTTCGCAAGATTCCGTTTCCCTTCCCGAAAGGAAATTTCATTTCCTTTCGGGAAGGGAAACGGAATCTTGCGATTTCAATGGGCACCATGAGAGGAATCTTTGGTGCATGTCCCTGCACGTGACGACATGCCATGACTTTTGATGGCTTTGACTTTGGGAAAGATTTTTTCATTTTTTTTTCCAATTTTTTTGAGCATCCATGCCATGACTTTTATATCTTCCCCTCCAAGTTTTGTCTTCCTCCTTGCCTTTTTCCCCAGCTTTTGCAACATCTGGCAGCTTAGTTTTGGCATCTTTTGGTCCTTTGCACTGCTCTGATAGAACCCCGGTCCATTTTCCTGTTGTCACTAAATTGCCCAAATTTCCCAATTTTCTTTTTTTTCTCCTCCAGTTGCTATTCCTTTGAAGGTATCTCCATTCCAGCGTCTTTCTAAGTCCTTCTTATCTGTTTTGGCCTTCAGCGCGGACCAATTTTGGCAAGCTTTGCTGCAAGTGCTTGCACTTGATAGCATATGGGTAAGATATTTTTCTTTTTTGCTGTTAGTTTTTTTTAGAGATGAAGCCATGTCCCTGATATCTTCCCCTCCCAGTTTTGTCTTCCTCCTTGACTTTTTCCCCAGCTTTTGCAACATCTGGCAGCTTAGTTTTGGCATCTTTTGGTCCTTTGCACTGCTCTGATACAACCCCGGTCCATTTTCCTGTTGTCACTAAATTGCCCAAATTTCCCAATTTTCTTTTTTTTCTCCTCCAATTGCTATTCCTTTGAAGGTATCTCCATTCCAGCGTCTTTCTAAGTCCTTCTTATCTGTTTTGGCCTCCAGCGCGGACCATTTTTGGCAAGCTTTGCTGCATGTGCCTGCACTTGATTGCATATGGGTAAGATATTTTTCTTTTTTGTTGTTAGTTGTTTTTAGTGATGAAGCCATGTCCCTCATATCTTCCCCTCCCAGTTTTGTCTTCCTCCTTGACTTTTTCCCCTGCTTTTGCAACATCTGGCAGCTTAGTTTTGGCATCTTTTGGTCCTTTGCAATGCAACTCACTTCTTCACAGACCATTTCTTGAAGACTCCTAAACTCCCCATTTTCTGTTTTTTTTCAGTTGCATTTCATTTGATCCTATCTCCTTTCCCGAGTGTTTGTAAGCCTTTCTTTTGGGGTTCGCAAGATTCCGTTGCCCTTCCCGAAAGGAAATTTCATTTCCTTTTGGGAAGGGAAACGGAATCTTGCGATTTCAATGGGCACCATGAGAGGAATCTTTGGTGCATGTCCCTGCACGTGACGACATGCCATGACTTTTGATGGCTTTGACTTTGGGAAAGATTTTTTCAATTTTTTTTCCAATTTTTTTGAGCATCCATGCCATGACTTTCATATCTTCCCCTCCAAGTTTTGTCTTCCTCCTTGCCTTTTTCCCCAGCTTTTGCAACATCTGGCAGCTTAGTTTTGGCATCTTTTGGTCCTTTGCACTGCTCTGATAGAACCCCGGTCCATTTTCCTGTTGTCACTAAATTGCCCAAATTTCCCAATTTTCTTTTTTTTCTCCTCCAATTGCTATTCCTTTGAAGGTATCTCCATTCCAGCGTCTTTCTAAGTCCTTCTTATCTGTTTTGGCCTTCAGCGCGGACCAATTTTGGCAAGCTTTGCTGCATGTGCCTGCACTTGATAGCATATGGGTAAGATATTTTTCTTTTTTGTTGTTAGTTGTTTTTAGTGATGAAGCCATGTCCCTGATATCTTCCCCTCCAAGTTTTGTCTTCCTCCTTGCCTATTTCCCCAGCTTTTGCAACATCTGGCAGCTTAGTTTTGGCATCTTTTGGTCCTTTGCAATGCAACTCACTTCTTCACAGACCATTTCTTGAAGACTCCTAAACTCCCCATTTTCTGGTTTTTTTCAGTTGCATTTCATTTGATCCTATCTCCTTTCCCGAGTGTTTGTAAGCCTTTCTTTTGGGGTTCGCAAGATTCCGTTTCCCTTCTCGAAAGGAAATTTCATTTCCTTTCGGGAAGGGAAACGGAATCTTGCGATTTCAATGGGCACCATGAGAGGAATCTTTGGTGCATGTCCCTGCACGTGACGACATGCCATGACTTTTGATGGCTTTGACTTTGGGAAAGATTTTTTCATTTTTTTTTCCAATTTTTTTGAGCATCCATGCCATGACTTTTATATCTTCCCCTCCAAGTTTTGTCTTCCTCCTTGCCTTTTTCCCCAGCTTTTGCAACATCTGGCAGCTTAGTTTTGGCATCTTTTGGTCCTTTGCACTGCTCTGATACAACCCCGGTCCATTTTCCTGTTGTCACTAAATTGCCCAAATTTCCCAATTTTCTTTTTTTTCTCCTCCAATTGCTATTCCTTTGAAGGTATCTCCATTCCAGCGTCTTTCTAAGTCCTTCTTATCTGTTTTGGCCTTCAGCGCGGACCAATTTTGGCAAGCTTTGCTGCAAGTGCCTGCACTTATAGCATATGGGTAAGATATTTTTCTTTTTTGTTGTTAGTTTTTTTTAGTGATGAAGCCACGTCCCTGATATCTTCCCCTCCCAGTTTTGTCTTCCTCCTTGACTTTTTCCCCTGCTTTTGCAACATCTGGCAGCTTAGTTTTGGCATCTTTTGGTCCTTTGCACTGCTCTGATACAACCCCGGTCCATTTTCCTGTTGTCACTAAATTGCCAAAATTTCCCAATTTTCTTTTTTTTCTCCTCCAGTTGCTATTCCTTTGAAGGTATCTCCATTCCAGCGTCTTTCTAAGTCCTTCTTATCTGTTTTGGCCTTCAGCGCGGACCAATTTTGGCAAGCTTTGCTGCATGTGCCTGCACTTGATAGCATATGGGTAAGATATCTTTCGTTTTTGTTGTTAGTTTTCTTCGTGATGAAGCCATGTCCCTCATATCTTCCCCTCCCAGTTTTGTCTTCCTCCTTGACTTTTTCCCCTGCTTTTGCAACATCTGGCAGCTTAGTTTTGGCATCTTTTGGTCCTTTGCAATGCCACTCACTTCTTCACAGACCATTTCTTGAAGACTCTAAAACTCCCCATTTTCTGTTTTTTTTTCAGTTGCATTTCATTTGATCTTATCTCCTTTCCCGAGTGTTTGTAAGCCTTTCTTTTGGGGTTCGCAAGATTCCGTTGCCCTTCCCGAAAGGAAATTTCATTTCCTTTTGGGAAGGGAAACGGAATCTTGCGATTTCAAAGGGCACCATGAGAGGAATCTTTGGTGCATGTCCCTGCACGTGACGACATGCCATGATATTTGATGGCTTTGACTTTGGGAAAGATATTTTCATTTTTTTTTCCAATTTTTTTGAGCATCCATGCCATGACTTTTATATCTTCCCCTCCAAGTTTTGTCTTCCTCCTTGCCTTTTTCCCCAGCTTTTGCAACATCTGGCAGCTTAGTTTTGGCATCTTTTGGTCCTTTGCACTGCTCTGATAGAACCCCGGTCCATTTTCCTGTTGTCACTAAATTGCCCAAATTTCCCAATTATCTTTTTTTTCTCCTCCAATTGCTATTCCTTTGAAGGTATCTCCATTCCAGCGTCTTTCTAAGTCCTTCTTATCTGTTTTGGCCTTCAGCGCAGACCAATTTTGGCAAGCTTTGCTGCAAGTGCTTTCACTTGATAGCATATGGGTAAGATATTTTTCTTTTTTGTTGTTAGTTTTTTTTAGTGATGAAGCCATGTCCCTCATATCTTCCCCTCCCAGTTTTGTCTTCCTCCTTGACTTTTTCCCCTGCTTTTGCAACATCTGGCAGCTTAGTTTTGGCATCTTTTGGTCCTTTGCAATGCCACTCACTTCTTCACAGACCATTTCTTGAAGACTCTAAAACTCCCCATTTTCTGGTTTTTTTCAGTTGCATTTCATTTGATCCTATCTCCTTTCCCGAGTGTTTGTAAGCCTTTCTTTTGGGGTTCGCAAGATTCCGTTTCCCTTCCCGAAAGGAAATTTCATTTCCTTTCGGGAAGGGAAACGGAATCTTGCGATTTCAATGGGCACCATGAGAGGAATCTTTGGTGCATGTCCCTGCACGTGACGACATGCCATGACTTTTGATGGCTTTGACTTTGGGAAAGATTTTTTCATTTTTTTTTCCAATTTTTTTGAGCATCCATGCCATGACTTTTATATCTTCCCCTCCAAGTTTTGTCTTCCTCCTTGCCTTTTTCCCCAGCTTTTGCAACATCTGGCAGCTTAGTTTTGGCATCTTTTGGTCCTTTGCACTGCTCTGATACAACCCCGGTCCATTTTCCTGTTGTCACTAAATTGCCCAAATTTCCCAATTTTCTTTTTTTTCTCCTCCAGTTGCTATTCCTTTGAAGGTATCTCCATTCCAGCGTCTTTCTAAGTCCTTCTTATCTGTTTTGGCCTTCAGCGCGGACCAATTTTGGCAAGCTTTGCTGCAAGTGCTTGCACTTGATAGCATATGGGTAAGATATTTTTCTTTTTTGCTGTTAGTTTTTTTTAGAGATGAAGCCATGTCCCTGATATCTTCCCCTCCCAGTTTTGTCTTCCTCCTTGACTTTTTCCCCAGCTTTTGCAACATCTGGCAGCTTAGTTTTGGCATCTTTTGGTCCTTTGCACTGCTCTGATACAACCCCGGTCCATTTTCCTGTTGTCACTAAATTGCCCAAATTTCCCAATTTTCTTTTTTTTCTCCTCCAATTGCTATTCCTTTGAAGGTATCTCCATTCCAGCGTCTTTCTAAGTCCTTCTTATCTGTTTTGGCCTCCAGCGCGGACCATTTTTGGCAAGCTTTGCTGCATGTGCCTGCACTTGATTGCATATGGGTAAGATATTTTTCTTTTTTGTTGTTAGTTGTTTTTAGTGATGAAGCCATGTCCCTCATATCTTCCCCTCCCAGTTTTGTCTTCCTCCTTGACTTTTTCCCCTGCTTTTGCAACATCTGGCAGCTTAGTTTTGGCATCTTTTGGTCCTTTGCAATGCAACTCACTTCTTCACAGACCATTTCTTGAAGACTCCTAAACTCCCCATTTTCTGTTTTTTTTCAGTTGCATTTCATTTGATCCTATCTCCTTTCCCGAGTGTTTGTAAGCCTTTCTTTTGGGGTTCGCAAGATTCCGTTGCCCTTCCCGAAAGGAAATTTCATTTCCTTTTGGGAAGGGAAACGGAATCTTGCGATTTCAATGGGCACCATGAGAGGAATCTTTGGTGCATGTCCCTGCACGTGACGACATGCCATGACTTTTGATGGCTTTGACTTTGGGAAAGATTTTTTCAATTTTTTTTCCAATTTTTTTGAGCATCCATGCCATGACTTTCATATCTTCCCCTCCAAGTTTTGTCTTCCTCCTTGGCTTTTTCCCCAGCTTTTGCAACATCTGGCAGCTTAGTTTTGGCATCTTTTGGTCCTTTGCACTGCTCTGATAGAACCCCGGTCCATTTTCCTGTTGTCACTAAATTGCCCAAATTTCCCAATTTTCTTTTTTTTCTCCTCCAATTGCTATTCCTTTGAAGGTATCTCCATTCCAGCGTCTTTCTAAGTCCTTCTTATCTGTTTTGGCCTTCAGCGCGGACCAATTTTGGCAAGCTTTGCTGCATGTGCCTGCACTTGATAGCATATGGGTAAGATATTTTTCTTTTTTGTTGTTAGTTGTTTTTAGTGATGAAGCCATGTCCCTGATATCTTCCCCTCCAAGTTTTGTCTTCCTCCTTGCCTATTTCCCCAGCTTTTGCAACATCTGGCAGCTTAGTTTTGGCATCTTTTGGTCCTTTGCAATGCAACTCACTTCTTCACAGACCATTTCTTGAAGACTCCTAAACTCCCCATTTTCTGGTTTTTTTCAGTTGCATTTCATTTGATCCTATCTCCTTTCCCGAGTGTTTGTAAGCCTTTCTTTTGGGGTTCGCAAGATTCCGTTTCCCTTCTCGAAAGGAAATTTCATTTCCTTTCGGGAAGGGAAACGGAATCTTGCGATTTCAATGGGCACCATGAGAGGAATCTTTGGTGCATGTCCCTGCACGTGACGACATGCCATGACTTTTGATGGCTTTGACTTTGGGAAAGATTTTTTCATTTTTTTTTCCAATTTTTTTGAGCATCCATGCCATGACTTTTATATCTTCCCCTCCAAGTTTTGTCTTCCTCCTTGCCTTTTTCCCCAGCTTTTGCAACATCTGGCAGCTTAGTTTTGGCATCTTTTGGTCCTTTGCACTGCTCTGATAGAACCCCGGTCCATTTTCCTGTTGTCACTAAATTGCCCAAATTTCCCAATTTTCTTTTTTTTCTCCTCCAGTTGCTATTCCTTTGAAGGTATCTCCATTCCAGCGTCTTTCTAAGTCCTTCTTATCTGTTTTGGCCTTCAGCGCGGACCAATTTTGGCAAGCTTTGCTGCAAGTGCTTGCACTTGATAGCATATGGGTAAGATATTTTTCTTTTTTGCTGTTAGTTTTTTTTAGAGATGAAGCCATGTCCCTGATATCTTCCCCTCCCAGTTTTGTCTTCCTCCTTGACTTTTTCCCCAGCTTTTGCAACATCTGGCAGCTTAGTTTTGGCATCTTTTGGTCCTTTGCACTGCTCTGATACAACCCCGGTCCATTTTCCTGTTGTCACTAAATTGCCCAAATTTCCCAATTTTCTTTTTTTTCTCCTCCAATTGCTATTCCTTTGAAGGTATCTCCATTCCAGCGTCTTTCTAAGTCCTTCTTATCTGTTTTGGCCTCCAGCGCGGACCATTTTTGGCAAGCTTTGCTGCATGTGCCTGCACTTGATTGCATATGGGTAAGATATTTTTCTTTTTTGTTGTTAGTTGTTTTTAGTGATGAAGCCATGTCCCTCATATCTTCCCCTCCCAGTTTTGTCTTCCTCCTTGACTTTTTCCCCTGCTTTTGCAACATCTGGCAGCTTAGTTTTGGCATCTTTTGGTCCTTTGCAATGCAACTCACTTCTTCACAGACCATTTCTTGAAGACTCCTAAACTCCCCATTTTCTGTTTTTTTTCAGTTGCATTTCATTTGATCCTATCTCCTTTCCCGAGTGTTTGTAAGCCTTTCTTTTGGGGTTCGCAAGATTCCGTTGCCCTTCCCGAAAGGAAATTTCATTTCCTTTTGGGAAGGGAAACGGAATCTTGCGATTTCAATGGGCACCATGAGAGGAATCTTTGGTGCATGTCCCTGCACGTGACGACATGCCATGACTTTTGATGGCTTTGACTTTGGGAAAGATTTTTTCAATTTTTTTTCCAATTTTTTTGAGCATCCATGCCATGACTTTCATATCTTCCCCTCCAAGTTTTGTCTTCCTCCTTGGCTTTTTCCCCAGCTTTTGCAACATCTGGCAGCTTAGTTTTGGCATCTTTTGGTCCTTTGCACTGCTCTGATAGAACCCCGGTCCATTTTCCTGTTGTCACTAAATTGCCCAAATTTCCCAATTTTTTTTTTTTTTCTCCTCCAATTGCTATTCCTTTGAAGGTATCTCCATTCCAGCGTCTTTCTAAGTCCTTCTTATCTGTTTTGGCCTTCAGCGCGGACCAATTTTGGCAAGCTTTGCTGCATGTGCCTGCACTTGATAGCATATGGGTAAGATATTTTTCTTTTTTGTTGTTAGTTGTTTTTAGTGATGAAGCCATGTCCCTGATATCTTCCCCTCCAAGTTTTGTCTTCCTCCTTGCCTATTTCCCCAGCTTTTGCAACATCTGGCAGCTTAGTTTTGGCATCTTTTGGTCCTTTGCAATGCAACTCACTTCTTCACAGACCATTTCTTGAAGACTCCTAAACTCCCCATTTTCTGGTTTTTTTCAGTTGCATTTCATTTGATCCTATCTCCTTTCCCGAGTGTTTGTAAGCCTTTCTTTTGGGGTTCGCAAGATTCCGTTTCCCTTCTCGAAAGGAAATTTCATTTCCTTTCGGGAAGGGAAACGGAATCTTGCGATTTCAATGGGCACCATGAGAGGAATCTTTGGTGCATGTCCCTGCACGTGACGACATGCCATGACTTTTGATGGCTTTGACTTTGGGAAAGATTTTTTCATTTTTTTTTCCAATTTTTTTGAGCATCCATGCCATGACTTTTATATCTTCCCCTCCAAGTTTTGTCTTCCTCCTTGCCTTTTTCCCCAGCTTTTGCAACATCTGGCAGCTTAGTTTTGGCATCTTTTGGTCCTTTGCACTGCTCTGATAGAACCCCGGTCCATTTTCCTGTTGTCACTAAATTGCCCAAATTTCCCAATATTCTTTTTTTTCTCCTCCAATTGCTATTCCTTTGAAGGTATCTCCATTCCAGCGTCTTTCTAAGTCCTTCTTATCTGTTTTGGCCTTCAGCGTTGACCAATTCTGGCAAGCTTTGCTGCAAGTGCCTGCACTTGATAGCATATGGGTAAGATATTTTTCTTTTTTGTTGTTAGTTCTTTTTAGTGATGAAGCCATGTCCCTGATATCTTCCCCTCCCAGTTTTGTCTTCCTCCTTGACTTTTTCCCCTGCTTTTGCAACCTCTGGCAGCTTAGTTTTGGCATCTTTTGGTCCTTTGCAATGCCACTCACTTCTTCACAGACCATTTCTTGAAGACTCCTAAAATCCCCATTTTCTGGTTTTTTTCAGTTGCATTTCATTTGATCCTATCTCCTTTCCTGAGTGTTTGTAAGCCTTTCTTTTGGGGTTCGCAAGATTCCGTTTCCCTTCCCGAAAGGAAATTTCATTTCCTTTCGGGAAGGGAAACGGAATCTTGCGATTTCAATGGGCACCATGAGAGGAATCTTTGGTGCATGTCCCTGCACGTGACGACATGCCATGACTTTTGATGGCTTTGACTTTGGGAAAGATTTTTTCATTTTTTTTTCCAATTTTTTTGAGCATCCATGCCATGACTTTTATATCTTCCCCTCCAAGTTTTGTCTTCCTCCTTGCCTTTTTCCCCAGCTTTTGCAACATCTGGCAGCTTAGTTTTGGCATCTTTTGGTCCTTTGCACTGCTCTGATAGAACCCCAGTCCATTTTCCTGTTGTCACTAAATTGCCCAAATTTCCCAATTTTCTTTTTTTTCTCCTCCAATTGCTATTCCTTTGAAGGTATCTCCATTCCAGCGTCTTTCTAAGTCCTTCTTATCTGTTTTGGCCTTCAGCGTTGACCAATTTTGGCAAGCTTTGCTGCAAGTGCCTGCACTTGATAGCATATGGGTAAGATATTTTTCTTTTTTGTTGTTAGTTGTTTTAGTGATGAAGCCATGTCCCTGATATCTTCCCCTCCCAGTTTTGTCTTCCTCCTTGACTTTTTCCCCTGCTTTTGCAACCTCTGGCAGCTTAGTTTTGGCATCTTTTGGTCCTTTGCAATGCAACTCACTTCTTCACAGACCATTTCTTGAAGACTCCTAAACTCCCCATTTTCTATTTTTTTTCAGTTGCATTTCATTTGATCCTATCTCCTTTCCCGAGTGTTTGTAAGCCTTTCTTTTGGAGTTCGCAAGATTCCGTTTCCCTTCCCGAAAGGAAATGAAATTTCCTTTCGGGAAGGGAAACGGAATCTTGCGATTTCAATGGGCACCATGAGAGGAATCTTTGGTGCATGTCCCTGCACGTGACGACATGCCATGACTTTTGATGGCTTTGACTTTGGGAAAGATTTTTTCATTTTTTTTTCCAATTTTTTTGAGCATCCATGCCATGACTTTTATATCTTCCCCTCCAAGTTTTGTCTTCCTCCTTGCCTTTTTCCCCAGCTTTTGCAACATCTGGCAGCT
Source organism: Molothrus aeneus (assembly GCF_037042795.1). NCBI lineage: Eukaryota > Metazoa > Chordata > Aves > Passeriformes > Icteridae > Molothrus > Molothrus aeneus. The sequence goes on along the minus strand of NC_089646.1, from coordinate 125,406,922 downwards.
TAGTTTTGGCATCTTTTGGTCCTTTGCACTGCTCTGATAGAACCCCGGTCCATTTTCCTGTTGTCACTAAATTGCCCAAATTTCCCAATTTTCTTTTTTTTCTCCTCCAGTTGCTATTCCTTTGAAGGTATCTCCATTCCAGCGTCTTTCTAAGTCCTTCTTATCTGTTTTGGCCTTCAGCGCGGACCAATTTTGGCAAGCTTTGCTGCAAGTGCTTGCACTTGATAGCATATGGGTAAGATATTTTTCTTTTTTGCTGTTAGTTTTTTTTAGAGATGAAGCCATGTCCCTGATATCTTCCCCTCCCAGTTTTGTCTTCCTCCTTGACTTTTTCCCCAGCTTTTGCAACATCTGGCAGCTTAGTTTTGGCATCTTTTGGTCCTTTGCACTGCTCTGATACAACCCCGGTCCATTTTCCTGTTGTCACTAAATTGCCCAAATTTCCCAATTTTCTTTTTTTTCTCCTCCAATTGCTATTCCTTTGAAGGTATCTCCATTCCAGCGTCTTTCTAAGTCCTTCTTATCTGTTTTGGCCTTCAGCGCGGACCATTTTTGGCAAGCTTTGCTGCATGTGCCTGCACTTGATTGCATATGGGTAAGATATTTTTCTTTTTTGTTGTTAGTTGTTTTTAGTGATGAAGCCATGTCCCTCATATCTTCCCCTCCCAGTTTTGTCTTCCTCCTTGACTTTTTCCCCTGCTTTTGCAACATCTGGCAGCTTAGTTTTGGCATCTTTTGGTCCTTTGCAATGCAACTCACTTCTTCACAGACCATTTCTTGAAGACTCCTAAACTCCCCATTTTCTGTTTTTTTTCAGTTGCATTTCATTTGATCCTATCTCCTTTCCCGAGTGTTTGTAAGCCTTTCTTTTGGGGTTCGCAAGATTCCGTTGCCCTTCCCGAAAGGAAATTTCATTTCCTTTTGGGAAGGGAAACGGAATCTTGCGATTTCAATGGGCACCATGAGAGGAATCTTTGGTGCATGTCCCTGCACGTGACGACATGCCATGACTTTTGATGGCTTTGACTTTGGGAAAGATTTTTTCAATTTTTTTTCCAATTTTTTTGAGCATCCATGCCATGACTTTCATATCTTCCCCTCCAAGTTTTGTCTTCCTCCTTGGCTTTTTCCCCAGCTTTTGCAACATCTGGCAGCTTAGTTTTGGCATCTTTTGGTCCTTTGCACTGCTCTGATAGAACCCCGGTCCATTTTCCTGTTGTCACTAAATTGCCCAAATTTCCCAATTTTTTTTTTTTTCTCCTCCAATTGCTATTCCTTTGAAGGTATCTCCATTCCAGCGTCTTTCTAAGTCCTTCTTATCTGTTTTGGCCTTCAGCGCGGACCAATTTTGGCAAGCTTTGCTGCATGTGCCTGCACTTGATAGCATATGGGTAAGATATTTTTCTTTTTTGTTGTTAGTTGTTTTTAGTGATGAAGCCATGTCCCTGATATCTTCCCCTCCAAGTTTTGTCTTCCTCCTTGCCTATTTCCCCAGCTTTTGCAACATCTGGCAGCTTAGTTTTGGCATCTTTTGGTCCTTTGCAATGCAACTCACTTCTTCACAGACCATTTCTTGAAGACTCCTAAACTCCCCATTTTCTGGTTTTTTTCAGTTGCATTTCATTTGATCCTATCTCCTTTCCCGAGTGTTTGTAAGCCTTTCTTTTGGGGTTCGCAAGATTCCGTTTCCCTTCTCGAAAGGAAATTTCATTTCCTTTCGGGAAGGGAAACGGAATCTTGCGATTTCAATGGGCACCATGAGAGGAATCTTTGGTGCATGTCCCTGCACGTGACGACATGCCATGACTTTTGATGGCTTTGACTTTGGGAAAGATTTTTTCATTTTTTTTTCCAATTTTTTTGAGCATCCATGCCATGACTTTTATATCTTCCCCTCCAAGTTTTGTCTTCCTCCTTGCCTTTTTCCCCAGCTTTTGCAACATCTGGCAGCTTAGTTTTGGCATCTTTTGGTCCTTTGCACTGCTCTGATAGAACCCCGGTCCATTTTCCTGTTGTCACTAAATTGCCCAAATTTCCCAATATTCTTTTTTTTCTCCTCCAATTGCTATTCCTTTGAAGGTATCTCCATTCCAGCGTCTTTCTAAGTCCTTCTTATCTGTTTTGGCCTTCAGCGTTGACCAATTCTGGCAAGCTTTGCTGCAAGTGCCTGCACTTGATAGCATATGGGTAAGATATTTTTCTTTTTTGTTGTTAGTTCTTTTTAGTGATGAAGCCATGTCCCTGATATCTTCCCCTCCCAGTTTTGTCTTCCTCCTTGACTTTTTCCCCTGCTTTTGCAACCTCTGGCAGCTTAGTTTTGGCATCTTTTGGTCCTTTGCAATGCCACTCACTTCTTCACAGACCATTTCTTGAAGACTCCTAAAATCCCCATTTTCTGGTTTTTTTCAGTTGCATTTCATTTGATCCTATCTCCTTTCCTGAGTGTTTGTAAGCCTTTCTTTTGGGGTTCGCAAGATTCCGTTTCCCTTCCCGAAAGGAAATTTCATTTCCTTTCGGGAAGGGAAACGGAATCTTGCGATTTCAATGGGCACCATGAGAGGAATCTTTGGTGCATGTCCCTGCACGTGACGACATGCCATGACTTTTGATGGCTTTGACTTTGGGAAAGATTTTTTCATTTTTTTTTCCAATTTTTTTGAGCATCCATGCCATGACTTTTATATCTTCCCCTCCAAGTTTTGTCTTCCTCCTTGCCTTTTTCCCCAGCTTTTGCAACATCTGGCAGCTTAGTTTTGGCATCTTTTGGTCCTTTGCACTGCTCTGATAGAACCCCAGTCCATTTTCCTGTTGTCACTAAATTGCCCAAATTTCCCAATTTTCTTTTTTTTCTCCTCCAATTGCTATTCCTTTGAAGGTATCTCCATTCCAGCGTCTTTCTAAGTCCTTCTTATCTGTTTTGGCCTTCAGCGTTGACCAATTTTGGCAAGCTTTGCTGCAAGTGCCTGCACTTGATAGCATATGGGTAAGATATTTTTCTTTTTTGTTGTTAGTTGTTTTAGTGATGAAGCCATGTCCCTGATATCTTCCCCTCCCAGTTTTGTCTTCCTCCTTGACTTTTTCCCCTGCTTTTGCAACCTCTGGCAGCTTAGTTTTGGCATCTTTTGGTCCTTTGCAATGCAACTCACTTCTTCACAGACCATTTCTTGAAGACTCCTAAACTCCCCATTTTCTATTTTTTTTCAGTTGCATTTCATTTGATCCTATCTCCTTTCCCGAGTGTTTGTAAGCCTTTCTTTTGGAGTTCGCAAGATTCCGTTTCCCTTCCCGAAAGGAAATGAAATTTCCTTTCGGGAAGGGAAACGGAATCTTGCGATTTCAATGGGCACCATGAGAGGAATCTTTGGTGCATGTCCCTGCACGTGACGACATGCCATGACTTTTGATGGCTTTGACTTTGGGAAAGATTTTTTCATTTTTTTTTCCAATTTTTTTGAGCATCCATGCCATGACTTTTATATCTTCCCCTCCAAGTTTTGTCTTCCTCCTTGCCTTTTTCCCCAGCTTTTGCAACATCTGGCAGCTTAGTTTTGCCATCTTTTGGTCCTTTGCACTGCCCTGATAGAACCCCGGTCCATTTTCCTGTTGTCACTAAATTGCCCAAATTTCCCAATTTTCTTTTTTTTCTCCTCCAATTGCTATTCCTTTGAGGTATCTCCATTCCAGCGTCTTTCTAAGTCCTTCTTATCTGTTTTGGCCTTCAGCGCGGACCAATTTTGGCAAGCTTTGCTGCAAGTGCCTGCACTTGATAGCATATGGGTAAGATATTTTACGTTTTTGTTGTTAGTTGTTTTTAGTGATGAAGCCATGTCCCTGATATCTTCCCCTCCCAGTTTTGTCTTCCTCCTTGACTTTTTCCCCTGCTTTTGCAACATCTGGCAGCTTAGTTTTGGCATCTTTTGGTCCTTTGCAATGCAACTCACTTCTTCACAGACCATTTCTTGAAGACTCCTAAACTCCCCATTTTCTGGTTTTTTTCAGTTGCATTTCATTTGATCCTATCTCCTTTCCTGAGTGTTTGTAAGCCTTTCTTTTGGGGTTCGCAAGATTCCGTTTCCCTTCCCGAAAGGAAATTTCATTTCCTTTCGGGAAGGGAAACGGAATCTTGCGATTTCAATGGGCACCATGAGAGGAATCTTTGGTGCATGTCCCTGCACGTGACGACATGCCATGATATTTGATGGCTTTGACTTTGGGAAAGATTTTTTCAATTTTTTTTTCCAATTTTTTTGAGCATCCATGCCATGACTTTTATATCTTCCCCTCCAAGTTTTGTCTTCCTCCTTGCCTTTTTCCCCAGCTTTTGCAACATCTGGCAGCTTAGTTTTGGCATCTTTTGGTCCTTTGCACTGCTCTGATAGAACCCCGGTCCATTTTCCTGTTGTCACTAAATTGCCCAAATTTCCCAATTTTCTTTTTTTTCTCCTCCAATTGCTATTCCTTTGAGGTATCTCCATTCCAGCATCTTTCTAAGTCCTTCTTATCTGTTTTGGCCTTCAGCGCGGACCAATTTTGGCAAGCTTTGCTGCAAGTGCCTGCACTTGATAGCATATGGGTAAGATATCTTACGTTTTTGTTGTTAGTTGTTTTTAGTGATGAAGCCATGTCCCTGATATCTTCCCCTCCCAGTTTTGTCTTCCTCCTTGACTTTTTCCCCTGCTTTTGCAACATCTGGCAGCTTAGTTTTGGCATCTTTTGGTCCTTTGCAATGCAACTCACTTCTTCACAGACCATTTCTTGAAGACTCCTAAACTCCCCATTTTCTGGTTTTTTTCAGTTGCATTTCATTTGATCCTATCTCCTTTCCCGAGTGTTTGTAAGCCTTTCTTTTGGGGTTCGCAAGATTCCGTTTCCCTTCCCGAAAGGAAATTTCATTTCCTTTCGGGAAGGGAAACGGAATCTTGCGATTTCAATGGGCACCATGAGAGGAATCTTTGGTGCATTTCCCTGCACGTGACGACATGCCATGACTTTTGATGGCTTTGACTTTGGGAAAGATTTTTTCATTTTTTTTTCCAATTTTTTTGAGCATCCATGCCATGACTTTTATATCTTCCCCTCCAAGTTTTGTCTTCCTCCTTGCCTTTTTCCCCAGCTTTTGCAACATCTGGCAGCTTAGTTTTGGCATCTTTTGGTCCTTTGCACTGCTCTGATAGAACCCCGGTCCATTTTCCTGTTGTCACTAAATTGCCCAAATTTCCCAATTTTCTTTTTTTTCTCCTCCAATTGCTATTCCTTTGAGGTATCTCCATTCCAGCGTCTTTCTAAGTCCTTCTTATCTGTTTTGGCCTTCAGCGCGGACCAATTTTGGCAAGCTTTGCTGCATGTGCCTGCACTTGACAGCATATGGGTAAGATATTTTACGTTTTTGTTGTTAGTTGTTTTTAGTGATGAAGCCATGTCCCTGATATCTTCCCCTCCCAGTTTTGTCTTCCTCCTTGACTTTTTCCCCTGCTTTTGCAACATCTGGCAGCTTAGTTTTGGCATCTTTTGGTCCTTTGCAATGCAACTCACTTCTTCACAGACCATTTCTTGAAGACTCCTAAACTCCCCATTTTCTGGTTTTTTTCAGTTGCATTTCGTTTGATCCTATCTCCTTTCCTGAGTGTTTGTAAGCCTTTCTTTTGGGGTTCGCAAGATTCCGTTTCCCTTCCCGAAAGGAAATTTCATTTCATTTCGGGAAGGGAAACGGAATCTTGCGATTTCAATGGGCACCATGAGAGGAATCTTTGGTGCATGTCCCTGCACGTGACGACATGCCATGATATTTGATGGCTTTGACTTTGGGAAAGATTTTTTCAATTTTTTTTTCCAATTTTTTTGAGCATCCATGCCATGACTTTTATATCTTCCCCTCCAAGTTTTGTCTTCCTCCTTGCCTTTTTCCCCAGCTTTTGCAACATCTGGCAGCTTAGTTTTGGCATCTTTTGGTCCTTTGCACTGCTCTGATACAACCCCGGTCCATTTTCCTGTTGTCACTAAATTGCCCAAATTTCCCAATTTTCTTTTTTTTCTCCTCCAATTGCTATTCCTTTGAAGGTATCTCCATTCCAGCGTCTTTCTAAGTCCTCCTTATCTGTTTTGGCCTTCAGCGCGGACCAATTTTGGCAAGCTTTGCTGCAAGTGCCTGCACTTATAGCATATGGGTAAGATATTTTTCTTTTTTGTTGTTAGTTTTTTTTAGTGATGAAGCCACGTCCCTGATATCTTCCCCTCCCAGTTTTGTCTTCCTCCTTGACTTTTTCCCCTGCTTTTGCAACATCTGGCAGCTTAGTTTTGGCATCTTTTGGTCCTTTGCACTGCTCTGATACAACCCCGGTCCATTTTCCTGTTGTCACTAAATTGCCAAAATTTCCCAATTTTCTTTTTTTTCTCCTCCAATTGCTATTCCTTTGAAGGTATCTCCATTCCAGCGTCTTTCTAAGTCCTTCTTATCTGTTTTGGCCTTCAGCGTGGACCAATTTTGGCAAGCTTTGCTGCATGTGCCTGCACTTGATAGCATATGGGTAAGATATCTTTCGTTTTTGTTGTTAGTTTTCTTCGTGATGAAGCCATGTCCCTCATATCTTCCCCTCCCAGTTTTGTCTTCCTCCTTGACTTTTTCCCCTGCTTTTGCAACCTCTGGCAGCTTAGTTTTGGCATCTTTTGGTCCTTTGCAATGCAACTCACTTCTTCACAGACCATTTCTTGAAGACTCCTAAACTCCCCATTTTCTGTTTTTTTTCAGTTGCATTTCATTTGATCCTATCTCCTTTCCCGAGTGTTTGTAAGCCTTTCTTTTGGGGTTCGCAAGATTCCGTTGCCCTTCCCGAAAGGAAATTTCATTTCCTTTTGGGAAGGGAAACGGAATCTTGCGATTTCAATGGGCACCATGAGAGGAATCTTTGGTGCATGTCCCTGCACGTGACGACATGCCATGACTTTTGATGGCTTTGACTTTGGGAAAGATTTTTTCAATTTTTTTTCCAATTTTTTTGAGCATCCATGCCATGACTTTCATATCTTCCCCTCCAAGTTTTGTCTTCCTCCTTGGCTTTTTCCCCAGCTTTTGCAACATCTGGCAGCTTAGTTTTGGCATCTTTTGGTCCTTTGCACTGCTCTGATAGAACCCCGGTCCATTTTCCTGTTGTCACTAAATTGCCCAAATTTCCCAATTTTCTTTTTTTTCTCCTCCAATTGCTATTCCTTTGAAGGTATCTCCATTCCAGCGTCTTTCTAAGTCCTTCTTATCTGTTTTGGCCTTCAGCGCGGACCAATTTTGGCAAGCTTTGCTGCATGTGCCTGCACTTGATAGCATATGGGTAAGATATTTTTCTTTTTTGTTGTTAGTTGTTTTTAGTGATGAAGCCATGTCCCTGATATCTTCCCCTCCAAGTTTTGTCTTCCTCCTTGCCTATTTCCCCAGCTTTTGCAACATCTGGCAGCTTAGTTTTGGCATCTTTTGGTCCTTTGCAATGCAACTCACTTCTTCACAGACCATTTCTTGAAGACTCCTAAACTCCCCATTTTCTGGTTTTTTTCAGTTGCATTTCATTTGATCCTATCTCCTTTCCCGAGTGTTTGTAAGCCTTTCTTTTGGGGTTCGCAAGATTCCGTTTCCCTTCTCGAAAGGAAATTTCATTTCCTTTCGGGAAGGGAAACGGAATCTTGCGATTTCAATGGGCACCATGAGAGGAATCTTTGGTGCATGTCCCTGCACGTGACGACATGCCATGACTTTTGATGGCTTTGACTTTGGGAAAGATTTTTTCATTTTTTTTTCCAATTTTTTTGAGCATCCATGCCATGACTTTTATATCTTCCCCTCCAAGTTTTGTCTTCCTCCTTGCCTTTTTCCCCAGCTTTTGCAACATCTGGCAGCTTAGTTTTGGCATCTTTTGGTCCTTTGCACTGCTCTGATACAACCCCGGTCCATTTTCCTGTTGTCACTAAATTGCCCAAATTTCCCAATTTTCTTTTTTTTCTCCTCCAATTGCTATTCCTTTGAAGGTATCTCCATTCCAGCGTCTTTCTAAGTCCTTCTTATCTGTTTTGGCCTTCAGCGCGGACCAATTTTGGCAAGCTTTGCTGCAAGTGCCTGCACTTATAGCATATGGGTAAGATATTTTTCTTTTTTGTTGTTAGTTTTTTTTAGTGATGAAGCCACGTCCCTGATATCTTCCCCTCCCAGTTTTGTCTTCCTCCTTGACTTTTTCCCCTGCTTTTGCAACATCTGGCAGCTTAGTTTTGGCATCTTTTGGTCCTTTGCAATGCCACTCACTTCTTCACAGACCATTTCTTGAAGACTCTAAAACTCCCCATTTTCTGTTTTTTTTTCAGTTGCATTTCATTTGATCTTATCTCCTTTCCCGAGTGTTTGTAAGCCTTTCTTTTGGGGTTCGCAAGATTCCGTTGCCCTTCCCGAAAGGAAATTTCATTTCCTTTTGGGAAGGGAAACGGAATCTTGCGATTTCAAAGGGCACCATGAGAGGAATCTTTGGTGCATGTCCCTGCACGTGACGACATGCCATGATATTTGATGGCTTTGACTTTGGGAAAGATATTTTCAATTTTTTTTCCAATTTTTTTGAGCATCCATGCCATGACTTTTATATCTTCCCCTCCAAGTTTTGTCTTCCTCCTTGCCTTTTTCCCCAGCTTTTGCAACATCTGGCAGCTTAGTTTTGGCATCTTTTGGTCCTTTGCACTGCTCTGATAGAACCCCGGTCCATTTTCCTGTTGTCACTAAATTGCCCAAATTTCCCAATTATCTTTTTTTTCTCCTCCAATTGCTATTCCTTTGAAGGTATCTCCATTCCAGCGTCTTTCTAAGTCCTTCTTATCTGTTTTGGCCTTCAGCGCAGACCAATTTTGGCAAGCTTTGCTGCAAGTGCTTTCACTTGATAGCATATGGGTAAGATATTTTTCTTTTTTGTTGTTAGTTTTTTTTAGTGATGAAGCCATGTCCCTCATATCTTCCCCTCCCAGTTTTGTCTTCCTCCTTGACTTTTTCCCCTGCTTTTGCAACATCTGGCAGCTTAGTTTTGGCATCTTTTGGTCCTTTGCAATGCCACTCACTTCTTCACAGACCATTTCTTGAAGACTCTAAAACTCCCCATTTTCTGGTTTTTTTCAGTTGCATTTCATTTGATCCTATCTCCTTTCCCGAGTGTTTGTAAGCCTTTCTTTTGGGGTTCGCAAGATTCCGTTTCCCTTCCCGAAAGGAAATTTCATTTCCTTTCGGGAAGGGAAACGGAATCTTGCGATTTCAATGGGCACCATGAGAGGAATCTTTGGTGCATGTCCCTGCACGTGACGACATGCCATGACTTTTGATGGCTTTGACTTTGGGAAAGATTTTTTCATTTTTTTTTCCAATTTTTTTGAGCATCCATGCCATGACTTTTATATCTTCCCCTCCAAGTTTTGTCTTCCTCCTTGCCTTTTTCCCCAGCTTTTGCAACATCTGGCAGCTTAGTTTTGGCATCTTTTGGTCCTTTGCACTGCTCTGATACAACCCCGGTCCATTTTCCTGTTGTCACTAAATTGCCCAAATTTCCCAATTTTCTTTTTTTTCTCCTCCAGTTGCTATTCCTTTGAAGGTATCTCCATTCCAGCGTCTTTCTAAGTCCTTCTTATCTGTTTTGGCCTTCAGCGCGGACCAATTTTGGCAAGCTTTGCTGCAAGTGCTTGCACTTGATAGCATATGGGTAAGATATTTTTCTTTTTTGCTGTTAGTTTTTTTTAGAGATGAAGCCATGTCCCTGATATCTTCCCCTCCCAGTTTTGTCTTCCTCCTTGACTTTTTCCCCAGCTTTTGCAACATCTGGCAGCTTAGTTTTGGCATCTTTTGGTCCTTTGCACTGCTCTGATACAACCCCGGTCCATTTTCCTGTTGTCACTAAATTGCCCAAATTTCCCAATTTTCTTTTTTTTCTCCTCCAATTGCTATTCCTTTGAAGGTATCTCCATTCCAGCGTCTTTCTAAGTCCTTCTTATCTGTTTTGGCCTCCAGCGCGGACCATTTTTGGCAAGCTTTGCTGCATGTGCCTGCACTTGATTGCATATGGGTAAGATATTTTTCTTTTTTGTTGTTAGTTGTTTTTAGTGATGAAGCCATGTCCCTCATATCTTCCCCTCCCAGTTTTGTCTTCCTCCTTGACTTTTTCCCCTGCTTTTGCAACATCTGGCAGCTTAGTTTTGGCATCTTTTGGTCCTTTGCAATGCAACTCACTTCTTCACAGACCATTTCTTGAAGACTCCTAAACTCCCCATTTTCTGTTTTTTTTCAGTTGCATTTCATTTGATCCTATCTCCTTTCCCGAGTGTTTGTAAGCCTTTCTTTTGGGGTTCGCAAGATTCCGTTGCCCTTCCCGAAAGGAAATTTCATTTCCTTTTGGGAAGGGAAACGGAATCTTGCGATTTCAATGGGCACCATGAGAGGAATCTTTGGTGCATGTCCCTGCACGTGACGACATGCCATGACTTTTGATGGCTTTGACTTTGGGAAAGATTTTTTCAATTTTTTTTCCAATTTTTTTGAGCATCCATGCCATGACTTTCATATCTTCCCCTCCAAGTTTTGTCTTCCTCCTTGGCTTTTTCCCCAGCTTTTGCAACATCTGGCAGCTTAGTTTTGGCATCTTTTGGTCCTTTGCACTGCTCTGATAGAACCCCGGTCCATTTTCCTGTTGTCACTAAATTGCCCAAATTTCCCAATTTTCTTTTTTTTCTCCTCCAATTGCTATTCCTTTGAAGGTATCTCCATTCCAGCGTCTTTCTAAGTCCTTCTTATCTGTTTTGGCCTTCAGCGCGGACCAATTTTGGCAAGCTTTGCTGCATGTGCCTGCACTTGATAGCATATGGGTAAGATATTTTTCTTTTTTGTTGTTAGTTGTTTTTAGTGATGAAGCCATGTCCCTGATATCTTCCCCTCCAAGTTTTGTCTTCCTCCTTGCCTATTTCCCCAGCTTTTGCAACATCTGGCAGCTTAGTTTTGGCATCTTTTGGTCCTTTGCAATGCAACTCACTTCTTCACAGACCATTTCTTGAAGACTCCTAAACTCCCCATTTTCTGGTTTTTTTCAGTTGCATTTCATTTGATCCTATCTCCTTTCCCGAGTGTTTGTAAGCCTTTCTTTTGGGGTTCGCAAGATTCCGTTTCCCTTCTCGAAAGGAAATTTCATTTCCTTTCGGGAAGGGAAACGGAATCTTGCGATTTCAATGGGCACCATGAGAGGAATCTTTGGTGCATGTCCCTGCACGTGACGACATGCCATGACTTTTGATGGCTTTGACTTTGGGAAAGATTTTTTCATTTTTTTTTCCAATTTTTTTGAGCATCCATGCCATGACTTTTATATCTTCCCCTCCAAGTTTTGTCTTCCTCCTTGCCTTTTTCCCCAGCTTTTGCAACATCTGGCAGCTTAGTTTTGGCATCTTTTGGTCCTTTGCACTGCTCTGATAGAACCCCGGTCCATTTTCCTGTTGTCACTAAATTGCCCAAATTTCCCAATTTTCTTTTTTTTCTCCTCCAGTTGCTATTCCTTTGAAGGTATCTCCATTCCAGCGTCTTTCTAAGTCCTTCTTATCTGTTTTGGCCTTCAGCGCGGACCAATTTTGGCAAGCTTTGCTGCAAGTGCTTGCACTTGATAGCATATGGGTAAGATATTTTTCTTTTTTGCTGTTAGTTTTTTTTAGAGATGAAGCCATGTCCCTGATATCTTCCCCTCCCAGTTTTGTCTTCCTCCTTGACTTTTTCCCCAGCTTTTGCAACATCTGGCAGCTTAGTTTTGGCATCTTTTGGTCCTTTGCACTGCTCTGATACAACCCCGGTCCATTTTCCTGTTGTCACTAAATTGCCCAAATTTCCCAATTTTCTTTTTTTTCTCCTCCAATTGCTATTCCTTTGAAGGTATCTCCATTCCAGCGTCTTTCTAAGTCCTTCTTATCTGTTTTGGCCTTCAGCGTTGACCAATTTTGGCAAGCTTTGCTGCAAGTGCCTGCACTTGATAGCATATGGGTAAGATATTTTTCTTTTTTGTTGTTAGTTGTTTTAGTGATGAAGCCATGTCCCTGATATCTTCCCCTCCCAGTTTTGTCTTCCTCCTTGACTTTTTCCCCTGCTTTTGCAACCTCTGGCAGCTTAGTTTTGGCATCTTTTGGTCCTTTGCAATGCAACTCACTTCTTCACAGACCATTTCTTGAAGACTCCTAAACTCCCCATTTTCTGTTTTTTTTCAGTTGCATTTCATTTGATCCTATCTCCTTTCCCGAGTGTTTGTAAGCCTTTCTTTTGGGGTTCGCAAGGTTCCGTTGCCCTTCCCGAAAGGAAATTTCATTTCCTTTTGGGAAGGGAAACGGAATCTTGCGATTTCAATGGGCACCATGAGAGGAATCTTTGGTGCATGTCCCTGCACGTGACGACATGCCATGACTTTTGATGGCTTTGACTTTGGGAAAGATTTTTTCAATTTTTTTTCCAATTTTTTTGAGCATCCATGCCATGACTTTCATATCTTCCCCTCCAAGTTTTGTCTTCCTCCTTGGCTTTTTCCCCAGCTTTTGCAACATCTGGCAGCTTAGTTTTGGCATCTTTTGGTCCTTTGCACTGCTCTGATAGAACCCCGGTCCATTTTCCTGTTGTCACTAAATTGCCCAAATTTCCCAATTTTCTTTTTTTTCTCCTCCAATTGCTATTCCTTTGAAGGTATCTCCATTCCAGCGTCTTTCTAAGTCCTTCTTATCTGTTTTGGCCTTCAGCGCGGACCAATTTTGGCAAGCTTTGCTGCATGTGCCTGCACTTGATAGCATATGGGTAAGATATTTTTCTTTTTTGTTGTTAGTTGTTTTTAGTGATGAAGCCATGTCCCTGATATCTTCCCCTCCAAGTTTTGTCTTCCTCCTTGCCTATTTCCCCAGCTTTTGCAACATCTGGCAGCTTAGTTTTGGCATCTTTTGGTCCTTTGCAATGCAACTCACTTCTTCACAGACCATTTCTTGAAGACTCCTAAACTCCCCATTTTCTGGTTTTTTTCAGTTGCATTTCATTTGATCCTATCTCCTTTCCCGAGTGTTTGTAAGCCTTTCTTTTGGGGTTCGCAAGATTCCGTTTCCCTTCTCGAAAGGAAATTTCATTTCCTTTCGGGAAGGGAAACGGAATCTTGCGATTTCAATGGGCACCATGAGAGGAATCTTTGGTGCATGTCCCTGCACGTGACGACATGCCATGACTTTTGATGGCTTTGACTTTGGGAAAGATTTTTTCATTTTTTTTTCCAATTTTTTTGAGCATCCATGCCATGACTTTTATATCTTCCCCTCCAAGTTTTGTCTTCCTCCTTGCCTTTTTCCCCAGCTTTTGCAACATCTGGCAGCTTAGTTTTGGCATCTTTTGGTCCTTTGCACTGCTCTGATACAACCCCGGTCCATTTTCCTGTTGTCACTAAATTGCCCAAATTTCCCAATTTTCTTTTTTTTCTCCTCCAATTGCTATTCCTTTGAAGGTATCTCCATTCCAGCGTCTTTCTAAGTCCTTCTTATCTGTTTTGGCCTTCAGCGCGGACCAATTTTGGCAAGCTTTGCTGCAAGTGCCTGCACTTATAGCATATGGGTAAGATATTTTTCTTTTTTGTTGTTAGTTTTTTTTAGTGATGAAGCCACGTCCCTGATATCTTCCCCTCCCAGTTTTGTCTTCCTCCTTGACTTTTTCCCCTGCTTTTGCAACATCTGGCAGCTTAGTTTTGGCATCTTTTGGTCCTTTGCACTGCTCTGATACAACCCCGGTCCATTTTCCTGTTGTCACTAAATTGCCAAAATTTCCCAATTTTCTTTTTTTTCTCCTCCAATTGCTTTTCCTTTGAAGGTATCTCCATTCCAGCGTCTTTCTAAGTCCTTCTTATCTGTTTTGGCCTTCAGCGCGGACCAATTTTGGCAAGCTTTGCTGCATGTGCCTGCACTTGATAGCATATGGGTAAGATATCTTTCGTTTTTGTTGTTAGTTTTCTTCGTGATGAAGCCATGTCCCTCATATCTTCCCCTCCCAGTTTTGTCTTCCTCCTTGACTTTTTCCCCTGCTTTTGCAACATCTGGCAGCTTAGTTTTGGCATCTTTTGGTCCTTTGCAATGCCACTCACTTCTTCACAGACCATTTCTTGAAGACTCTAAAACTCCCCATTTTCTGTTTTTTTTTCAGTTGCATTTCATTTGATCTTATCTCCTTTCCCGAGTGTTTGTAAGCCTTTCTTTTGGGGTTCGCAAGATTCCGTTGCCCTTCCCGAAAGGAAATTTCATTTCCTTTTGGGAAGGGAAACGGAATCTTGCGATTTCAAAGGGCACCATGAGAGGAATCTTTGGTGCATGTCCCTGCACGTGACGACATGCCATGATATTTGATGGCTTTGACTTTGGGAAAGATATTTTCATTTTTTTTTCCAATTTTTTTGAGCATCCATGCCATGACTTTTATATCTTCCCCTCCAAGTTTTGTCTTCCTCCTTGCCTTTTTCCCCAGCTTTTGCAACATCTGGCAGCTTAGTTTTGGCATCTTTTGGTCCTTTGCACTGCTCTGATAGAACCCCGGTCCATTTTCCTGTTGTCACTAAATTGCCCAAATTTCCCAATTATCTTTTTTTTCTCCTCCAATTGCTATTCCTTTGAAGGTATCTCCATTCCAGCGTCTTTCTAAGTCCTTCTTATCTGTTTTGGCCTTCAGCGCAGACCAATTTTGGCAAGCTTTGCTGCAAGTGCTTTCACTTGATAGCATATGGGTAAGATATTTTTCTTTTTTGTTGTTAGTTTTTTTTAGTGATGAAGCCATGTCCCTCATATCTTCCCCTCCCAGTTTTGTCTTCCTCCTTGACTTTTTCCCCTGCTTTTGCAACATCTGGCAGCTTAGTTTTGGCATCTTTTGGTCCTTTGCAATGCCACTCACTTCTTCACAGACCATTTCTTGAAGACTCTAAAACTCCCCATTTTCTGGTTTTTTTCAGTTGCATTTCATTTGATCCTATCTCCTTTCCCGAGTGTTTGTAAGCCTTTCTTTTGGGGTTCGCAAGATTCCGTTTCCCTTCCCGAAAGGAAATTTCATTTCCTTTCGGGAAGGGAAACGGAATCTTGCGATTTCAATGGGCACCATGAGAGGAATCTTTGGTGCATGTCCCTGCACGTGACGACATGCCATGACTTTTGATGGCTTTGACTTTGGGAAAGATTTTTTCATTTTTTTTTCCAATTTTTTTGAGCATCCATGCCATGACTTTTATATCTTCCCCTCCAAGTTTTGTCTTCCTCCTTGCCTTTTTCCCCAGCTTTTGCAACATCTGGCAGCTTAGTTTTGGCATCTTTTGGTCCTTTGCACTGCTCTGATAGAACCCCGGTCCATTTTCCTGTTGTCACTAAATTGCCCAAATTTCCCAATTATCTTTTTTTTCTCCTCCAATTGCTATTCCTTTGAAGGTATCTCCATTCCAGCGTCTTTCTAAGTCCTTCTTATCTGTTTTGGCCTTCAGCGCAGACCAATTTTGGCAAGCTTTGCTGCAAGTGCTTTCACTTGATAGCATATGGGTAAGATATTTTTCTTTTTTGTTGTTAGTTTTTTTTAGTGATGAAGCCATGTCCCTCATATCTTCCCCTCCCAGTTTTGTCTTCCTCCTTGACTTTTTCCCCTGCTTTTGCAACATCTGGCAGCTTAGTTTTGGCATCTTTTGGTCCTTTGCAATGCCACTCACTTCTTCACAGACCATTTCTTGAAGACTCTAAAACTCCCCATTTTCTGGTTTTTTTCAGTTGCATTTCATTTGATCCTATCTCCTTTCCCGAGTGTTTGTAAGCCTTTCTTTTGGGGTTCGCAAGATTCCGTTTCCCTTCCCGAAAGGAAATTTCATTTCCTTTCGGGAAGGGAAACGGAATCTTGCGATTTCAATGGGCACCATGAGAGGAATCTTTGGTGCATGTCCCTGCACGTGACGACATGCCATGACTTTTGATGGCTTTGACTTTGGGAAAGATTTTTTCATTTTTTTTTCCAATTTTTTTGAGCATCCATGCCATGACTTTTATATCTTCCCCTCCAAGTTTTGTCTTCCTCCTTGCCTTTTTCCCCAGCTTTTGCAACATCTGGCAGCTTAGTTTTGGCATCTTTTGGTCCTTTGCACTGCTCTGATAGAACCCCGGTCCATTTTCCTGTTGTCACTAAATTGCCCAAATTTCCCAATTTTCTTTTTTTTCTCCTCCAGTTGCTATTCCTTTGAAGGTATCTCCATTCCAGCGTCTTTCTAAGTCCTTCTTATCTGTTTTGGCCTTCAGCGCGGACCAATTTTGGCAAGCTTTGCTGCAAGTGCTTGCACTTGATAGCATATGGGTAAGATATTTTTCTTTTTTGCTGTTAGTTTTTTTTAGAGATGAAGCCATGTCCCTGATATCTTCCCCTCCCAGTTTTGTCTTCCTCCTTGACTTTTTCCCCAGCTTTTGCAACATCTGGCAGCTTAGTTTTGGCATCTTTTGGTCCTTTGCACTGCTCTGATACAACCCCGGTCCATTTTCCTGTTGTCACTAAATTGCCCAAATTTCCCAATTTTCTTTTTTTTCTCCTCCAATTGCTATTCCTTTGAAGGTATCTCCATTCCAGCGTCTTTCTAAGTCCTTCTTATCTGTTTTGGCCTCCAGCGCGGACCATTTTTGGCAAGCTTTGCTGCATGTGCCTGCACTTGATTGCATATGGGTAAGATATTTTTCTTTTTTGTTGTTAGTTGTTTTTAGTGATGAAGCCATGTCCCTCATATCTTCCCCTCCCAGTTTTGTCTTCCTCCTTGACTTTTTCCCCTGCTTTTGCAACATCTGGCAGCTTAGTTTTGGCATCTTTTGGTCCTTTGCAATGCAACTCACTTCTTCACAGACCATTTCTTGAAGACTCCTAAACTCCCCATTTTCTGTTTTTTTTCAGTTGCATTTCATTTGATCCTATCTCCTTTCCCGAGTGTTTGTAAGCCTTTCTTTTGGGGTTCGCAAGATTCCGTTGCCCTTCCCGAAAGGAAATGAAATTTCCTTTCGGGAAGGGAAACGGAATCTTGCGATTTCAATGGGCACCATGAGAGGAATCTTTGGTGCATGTCCCTGCACGTGACGACATGCCATGACTTTTGATGGCTTTGACTTTGGGAAAGATTTTTTCATTTTTTTTTCCAATTTTTTTGAGCATCCATGCCATGACTTTTATATCTTCCCCTCCAAGTTTTGTCTTCCTCCTTGCCTTTTTCCCCAGCTTTTGCAACATCTGGCAGCTTAGTTTTGCCATCTTTTGGTCCTTTGCACTGCCCTGATAGAACCCCGGTCCATTTTCCTGTTGTCACTAAATTGCCCAAATTTCCCAATTTTCTTTTTTTTCTCCTCCAATTGCTATTCCTTTGAGGTATCTCCATTCCAGCGTCTTTCTAAGTCCTTCTTATCTGTTTTGGCCTTCAGCGCGGACCAATTTTGGCAAGCTTTGCTGCAAGTGCCTGCACTTGATAGCATATGGGTAAGATATTTTACGTTTTTGTTGTTAGTTGTTTTTAGTGATGAAGCCATGTCCCTGATATCTTCCCCTCCCAGTTTTGTCTTCCTCCTTGACTTTTTCCCCTGCTTTTGCAACATCTGGCAGCTTAGTTTTGGCATCTTTTGGTCCTTTGCAATGCAACTCACTTCTTCACAGACCATTTCTTGAAGACTCCTAAACTCCCCATTTTCTGGTTTTTTTCAGTTGCATTTCATTTGATCCTATCTCCTTTCCTGAGTGTTTGTAAGCCTTTCTTTTGGGGTTCGCAAGATTCCGTTTCCCTTCCCGAAAGGAAATTTCATTTCCTTTCGGGAAGGGAAACGGAATCTTGCGATTTCAATGGGCACCATGAGAGGAATCTTTGGTGCATGTCCCTGCACGTGACGACATGCCATGATATTTGATGGCTTTGACTTTGGGAAAGATTTTTTCAATTTTTTTTTCCAATTTTTTTGAGCATCCATGCCATGACTTTTATATCTTCCCCTCCAAGTTTTGTCTTCCTCCTTGCCTTTTTCCCCAGCTTTTGCAACATCTGGCAGCTTAGTTTTGGCATCTTTTGGTCCTTTGCACTGCTCTGATAGAACCCCGGTCCATTTTCCTGTTGTCACTAAATTGCCCAAATTTCCCAATTTTCTTTTTTTTCTCCTCCAATTGCTATTCCTTTGAGGTATCTCCATTCCAGCATCTTTCTAAGTCCTTCTTATCTGTTTTGGCCTTCAGCGCGGACCAATTTTGGCAAGCTTTGCTGCAAGTGCCTGCACTTGATAGCATATGGGTAAGATATCTTACGTTTTTGTTGTTAGTTGTTTTTAGTGATGAAGCCATGTCCCTGATATCTTCCCCTCCCAGTTTTGTCTTCCTCCTTGACTTTTTCCCCTGCTTTTGCAACATCTGGCAGCTTAGTTTTGGCATCTTTTGGTCCTTTGCAATGCAACTCACTTCTTCACAGACCATTTCTTGAAGACTCTAAAACTCCCCATTTTCTGGTTTTTTTCAGTTGCATTTCATTTGATCCTATCTCCTTTCCCGAGTGTTTGTAAGCCTTTCTTTTGGGGTTCGCAAGATTCCGTTTCCCTTCCCGAAAGGAAATTTCATTTCCTTTCGGGAAGGGAAACGGAATCTTGCGATTTCAATGGGCACCATGAGAGGAATCTTTGGTGCATTTCCCTGCACGTGACGACATGCCATGACTTTTGATGGCTTTGACTTTGGGAAAGATTTTTTCATTTTTTTTTCCAATTTTTTTGAGCATCCATGCCATGACTTTTATATCTTCCCCTCCAAGTTTTGTCTTCCTCCTTGCCTTTTTCCCCAGCTTTTGCAACATCTGGCAGCTTAGTTTTGGCATCTTTTGGTCCTTTGCACTGCTCTGATAGAACCCCGGTCCATTTTCCTGTTGTCACTAAATTGCCCAAATTTCCCAATTTTCTTTTTTTTCTCCTCCAATTGCTATTCCTTTGAGGTATCTCCATTCCAGCGTCTTTCTAAGTCCTTCTTATCTGTTTTGGCCTTCAGCGCGGACCAATTTTGGCAAGCTTTGCTGCATGTGCCTGCACTTGACAGCATATGGGTAAGATATTTTACGTTTTTGTTGTTAGTTGTTTTTAGTGATGAAGCCATGTCCCTGATATCTTCCCCTCCCAGTTTTGTCTTCCTCCTTGACTTTTTCCCCTGCTTTTGCAACATCTGGCAGCTTAGTTTTGGCATCTTTTGGTCCTTTGCAATGCAACTCACTTCTTCACAGACCATTTCTTGAAGACTCCTAAACTCCCCATTTTCTGGTTTTTTTCAGTTGCATTTCGTTTGATCCTATCTCCTTTCCTGAGTGTTTGTAAGCCTTTCTTTTGGGGTTCGCAAGATTCCGTTTCCCTTCCCGAAAGGAAATTTCATTTCCTTTCGGGAAGGGAAACGGAATCTTGCGATTTCAATGGGCACCATGAGAGGAATCTTTGGTGCATGTCCCTGCACGTGACGACATGCCATGATATTTGATGGCTTTGACTTTGGGAAAGATTTTTTCAATTTTTTTTTCCAATTTTTTTGAGCATCCATGCCATGACTTTTATATCTTCCCCTCCAAGTTTTGTCTTCCTCCTTGCCTTTTTCCCCAGCTTTTGCAACATCTGGCAGCTTAGTTTTGGCATCTTTTGGTCCTTTGCACTGCTCTGATACAACCCCGGTCCATTTTCCTGTTGTCACTAAATTGCCCAAATTTCCCAATATTCTTTTTTTTCTCCTCCAATTGCTATTCCTTTGAAGGTATCTCCATTCCAGCGTCTTTCTAAGTCCTCCTTATCTGTTTTGGCCTTCAGCGCGGACCAATTTTGGCAAGCTTTGCTGCAAGTGCCTGCACTTATAGCATATGGGTAAGATATTTTTCTTTTTTGTTGTTAGTTTTTTTTAGTGATGAAGCCACGTCCCTGATATCTTCCCCTCCCAGTTTTGTCTTCCTCCTTGACTTTTTCCCCTGCTTTTGCAACATCTGGCAGCTTAGTTTTGGCATCTTTTGGTCCTTTGCACTGCTCTGATACAACCCCGGTCCATTTTCCTGTTGTCACTAAATTGCCAAAATTTCCCAATTTTCTTTTTTTTCTCCTCCAATTGCTATTCCTTTGAAGGTATCTCCATTCCAGCGTCTTTCTAAGTCCTTCTTATCTGTTTTGGCCTTCAGCGTGGACCAATTTTGGCAAGCTTTGCTGCATGTGCCTGCACTTGATAGCATATGGGTAAGATATCTTTCGTTTTTGTTGTTAGTTTTCTTCGTGATGAAGCCATGTCCCTCATATCTTCCCCTCCCAGTTTTGTCTTCCTCCTTGACTTTTTCCCCTGCTTTTGCAACATCTGGCAGCTTAGTTTTGGCATCTTTTGGTCCTTTGCAATGCCACTCACTTCTTCACAGACCATTTCTTGAAGACTCTAAAACTCCCCATTTTCTGGTTTTTTTCAGTTGCATTTCATTTGATCCTATCTCCTTTCCCGAGTGTTTGTAAGCCTTTCTTTTGGGGTTCGCAAGATTCCGTTTCCCTTCCCGAAAGGAAATTTCATTTCCTTTCGGGAAGGGAAACGGAATCTTGCGATTTCAATGGGCACCATGAGAGGAATCTTTGGTGCATGTCCCTGCACGTGACGACATGCCATGACTTTTGATGGCTTTGACTTTGGGAAAGATTTTTTCATTTTTTTTTCCAATTTTTTTGAGCATCCATGCCATGACTTTTATATCTTCCCCTCCAAGTTTTGTCTTCCTCCTTGCCTTTTTCCCCAGCTTTTGCAACATCTGGCAGCTTAGTTTTGGCATCTTTTGGTCCTTTGCACTGCTCTGATAGAACCCCGGTCCATTTTCCTGTTGTCACTAAATTGCCCAAATTTCCCAATTTTCTTTTTTTTCTCCTCCAGTTGCTATTCCTTTGAAGGTATCTCCATTCCAGCGTCTTTCTAAGTCCTTCTTATCTGTTTTGGCCTTCAGCGCGGACCAATTTTGGCAAGCTTTGCTGCAAGTGCTTGCACTTGATAGCATATGGGTAAGATATTTTTCTTTTTTGCTGTTAGTTTTTTTTAGAGATGAAGCCATGTCCCTGATATCTTCCCCTCCCAGTTTTGTCTTCCTCCTTGACTTTTTCCCCAGCTTTTGCAACATCTGGCAGCTTAGTTTTGGCATCTTTTGGTCCTTTGCACTGCTCTGATACAACCCCGGTCCATTTTCCTGTTGTCACTAAATTGCCCAAATTTCCCAATTTTCTTTTTTTTCTCCTCCAATTGCTATTCCTTTGAAGGTATCTCCATTCCAGCGTCTTTCTAAGTCCTTCTTATCTGTTTTGGCCTTCAGCGTTGACCAATTTTGGCAAGCTTTGCTGCAAGTGCCTGCACTTGATAGCATATGGGTAAGATATTTTTCTTTTTTGTTGTTAGTTGTTTTAGTGATGAAGCCATGTCCCTGATATCTTCCCCTCCCAGTTTTGTCTTCCTCCTTGACTTTTTCCCCTGCTTTTGCAACCTCTGGCAGCTTAGTTTTGGCATCTTTTGGTCCTTTGCAATGCAACTCACTTCTTCACAGACCATTTCTTGAAGACTCCTAAACTCCCCATTTTCTATTTTTTTTCAGTTGCATTTCATTTGATCCTATCTCCTTTCCCGAGTGTTTGTAAGCCTTTCTTTTGGAGTTCGCAAGATTCCGTTTCCCTTCCCGAAAGGAAATGAAATTTCCTTTCGGGAAGGGAAACGGAATCTTGCGATTTCAATGGGCACCATGAGAGGAATCTTTGGTGCATGTCCCTGCACGTGACGACATGCCATGACTTTTGATGGCTTTGACTTTGGGAAAGATTTTTTCATTTTTTTTTCCAATTTTTTTGAGCATCCATGCCATGACTTTTATATCTTCCCCTCCAAGTTTTGTCTTCCTCCTTGCCTTTTTCCCCAGCTTTTGCAACATCTGGCAGCTTAGTTTTGCCATCTTTTGGTCCTTTGCACTGCTCTGATAGAACCCCGGTCCATTTTCCTGTTGTCACTAAATTGCCCAAATTTCCCAATTTTCTTTTTTTTCTCCTCCAATTGCTATTCCTTTGAGGTATCTCCATTCCAGCGTCTTTCTAAGTCCTTCTTATCTGTTTTGGCCTTCAGCGCGGACCAATTTTGGCAAGCTTTGCTGCATGTGCCTGCACTTGATAGCATATGGGTAAGATATTTTACGTTTTTGTTGTTAGTTGTTTTTAGTGATGAAGCCATGTCCCTGATATCTTCCCCTCCCAGTTTTGTCTTCCTCCTTGACTTTTTCCCCTGCTTTTGCAACATCTGGCAGCTTAGTTTTGGCATCTTTTGGTCCTTTGCAATGCAACTCACTTCTTCACAGACCATTTCTTGAAGACTCCTAAACTCCCCATTTTCTGGTTTTTTTCAGTTGCATTTCATTTGATCCTATCTCCTTTCCTGAGTGTTTGTAAGCCTTTCTTTTGGGGTTCGCAAGATTCCGTTTCCCTTCCCGAAAGGAAATTTCATTTCCTTTCGGGAAGGGAAACGGAATCTTGCGATTTCAATGGGCACCATGAGAGGAATCTTTGGTGCATGTCCCTGCACGTGACGACATGCCATGACTTTTGATGGCTTTGACTTTGGGAAAGATTTTTTCATTTTTTTTTCCAATTTTTTTGAGCATCCATGCCATGACTTTTATATCTTCCCCTCCAAGTTTTGTCTTCCTCCTTGCCTTTTTCCCCAGCTTTTGCAACATCTGGCAGCTTAGTTTTGCCATCTTTTGGTCCTTTGCACTGCTCTGATAGAACCCCGGTCCATTTTCCTGTTGTCACTAAATTGCCCAAATTTCCCAATTTTCTTTTTTTTCTCCTCCAATTGCTATTCCTTTGAGGTATCTCCATTCCAGCGTCTTTCTAAGTCCTTCTTATCTGTTTTGGCCTTCAGCGCGGACCAATTTTGGCAAGCTTTGCTGCATGTGCCTGCACTTGATAGCATATGGGTAAGATATTTTACGTTTTTGTTGTTAGTTGTTTTTAGTGATGAAGCCATGTCCCTGATATCTTCCCCTCCCAGTTTTGTCTTCCTCCTTGACTTTTTCCCCTGCTTTTGCAACATCTGGCAGCTTAGTTTTGGCATCTTTTGGTCCTTTGCAATGCAACTCACTTCTTCACAGACCATTTCTTGAAGACTCCTAAACTCCCCATTTTCTGGTTTTTTTCAGTTGCATTTCATTTGATCCTATCTCCTTTCCTGAGTGTTTGTAAGCCTTTCTTTTGGGGTTCGCAAGATTCCGTTTCCCTTCCCGAAAGGAAATTTCATTTCCTTTCGGGAAGGGAAACGGAATCTTGCGATTTCAATGGGCACCATGAGAGGAATCTTTGGTGCATGTCCCTGCACGTGACGACATGCCATGATATTTGATGGCTTTGACTTTGGGAAAGATTTTTTCAATTTTTTTTTCCAATTTTTTTGAGCATCCATGCCATGACTTTTATATCTTCCCCTCCAAGTTTTGTCTTCCTCCTTGCCTTTTTCCCCAGCTTTTGCAACATCTGGCAGCTTAGTTTTGGCATCTTTTGGTCCTTTGCACTGCTCTGATAGAACCCCGGTCCATTTTCCTGTTGTCACTAAATTGCCCAAATTTCCCAATTTTCTTTTTTTTCTCCTCCAATTGCTATTCCTTTGAGGTATCTCCATTCCAGCATCTTTCTAAGTCCTTCTTATCTGTTTTGGCCTTCAGCGCGGACCAATTTTGGCAAGCTTTGCTGCAAGTGCCTGCACTTGATAGCATATGGGTAAGATATCTTACGTTTTTGTTGTTAGTTGTTTTTAGTGATGAAGCCATGTCCCTGATATCTTCCCCTCCCAGTTTTGTCTTCCTCCTTGACTTTTTCCCCTGCTTTTGCAACATCTGGCAGCTTAGTTTTGGCATCTTTTGGTCCTTTGCAATGCAACTCACTTCTTCACAGACCATTTCTTGAAGACTCTAAAACTCCCCATTTTCTGTTTTTTTTCAGTTGCATTTCATTTGATCCTATCTCCTTTCCCGAGTGTTTGTAAGCCTTTCTTTTGGGGTTCGCAAGATTCCGTTTCCCTTCCCGGAAGGAAATTTCATTTCCTTTCGGGAAGGGAAACGGAATCTTGCGATTTCAATGGGCACCATGAGAGGAATCTTTGGTGCATGTCCCTGCACGTGACGACATGCCATGACTTTTGATGGCTTTGACTTTGGGAAAGATTTTTTCATTTTTTTTTCCAATTTTTTTGAGCATCCATGCCATGACTTTTATATCTTCCCCTCCAAGTTTTGTCTTCCTCCTTGCCTTTTTCCCCAGCTTTTGCAACATCTGGCAGCTTAGTTTTGGCATCTTTTGGTCCTTTGCACTGCTCTAATAGAACCCCGGTCCATTTTCCTGTTGTCACTAAATTGCCCAAATTTCCCAATTTTCTTTTTTTTCTCCTCCAATTGCTATTCCTTTGAAGGTATCTCCATTCCAGCGTCTTTCTAAGTCCTTCTTATCTGTTTTGGCCTTCAGCGCGGACCAATTTTGGCAAGCTTTGCTGCAAGTGCTTGCACTTGATAGCATATGGGTAAGATATTTTTCTTTTTTGTTGTTAGTTTTTTTTAGTGATGAAGCCATGTCCCTGATATCTTCCCCTCCCAGTTTTGTCTTCCTCCTTGACTTTTTCCCCTGCTTTTGCAACATCTGGCAGCTTAGTTTTGGCATCTTTTGGTCCTTTGCAATGCCACTCACTTCTTCACAGACCATTTCTTGAAGACTCTAAAACTCCCCATTTTCTGTTTTTTTTCAGTTGCATTTCATTTGATCCTATCTCCTTTCCCGAGTGTTTGTAAGCCTTTCTTTTGGGGTTCGCAAGATTCCGTTTCCCTTCCCGAAAGGAAATTTCATTTCCTTTCGGGAAGGGCAACGGAATCTTGCGATTTCAATGGGCACCATGAGAGGAATTTTTGGTGCATGTCCCTGCACGTGACGACATGCCATGACTTTTGATGGCTTTGACTTTGGGAAAGATTTTTTCATTTTTTTTTCCAATTTTTTTGAGCATCCATGCCATGACTTTTATATCTTCCCCTCCAAGTTTTGTCTTCCTCCTTGCCTTTTTCCCCAGCTTTTGCAACATCTGGCAGCTTAGTTTTGGCATCTTTTGGTCCTTTGCACTGCTCTGATAGAACCCCGGTCCATTTTCCTGTTGTCACTAAAATGCCCAAATTTCCCAATTTTCTTTTTTTTCTCCTCCAATTGCTATTCCTTTGAAGGTATCTCCATTCCAGCGTCTTTCTAAGTCCTTCTTATCTGTTTTGGCCTTCAGCGTTGACCAATTTTGGCAAGCTTTGCTGCAAGTGCCTGCACTTGATAGCATATGGGTAAGATATTTTTCTTTTTTGTTGTTAGTTGTTTTAGTGATGAAGCCATGTCCCTGATATCTTCCCCTCCCAGTTTTGTCTTCCTCCTTGACTTTTTCCCCTGCTTTTGCAACCTCTGGCAGCTTAGTTTTGGCATCTTTTGGTCCTTTGCAATGCAACTCACTTCTTCACAGACCATTTCTTGAAGACTCCTAAACTCCCCATTTTCTATTTTTTTTCAGTTGCATTTCATTTGATCCTATCTCCTTTCCCGAGTGTTTGTAAGCCTTTCTTTTGGGGTTCGCAAGATTCCGTTTCCCTTCCCGAAAGGAAATTTCATTTCCTTTCGGGAAGGGAAACGGAATCTTGCGATTTCAATGGGCACCATGAGAGGAATCTTTGGTGCATGTCCCTGCACGTGACGACATGCCATGACTTTTGATGGCTTTGACTTTGGGAAAGATTTTTTCATTTTTTTTTCCAATTTTTTTGAGCATCCATGCCATGACTTTTATATCTTCCCCTCCAAGTTTTGTCTTCCTCCTTGCCTTTTTCCCCAGCTTTTGCAACATCTGGCAGCTTAGTTTTGGCATCTTTTGGTCCTTTGCACTGCTCTGATAGAACCCCGGTCCATTTTCCTGTTGTCACTAAATTGCCCAAATTTCCCAATTTTCTTTTTTTTCTCCTCCGATTGCTATTCCTTTGAGGTATCTCCATTCCAGCGTCTTTCTAAGTCCTTCTTATCTGTTTTGGCCTTCAGCGCGGACCAATTTTGGCAAGCTTTGCTGCATGTGCCTGCACTTGATAGCATATGGGTAAGATATTTTACGTTTTTGTTGTTAGTTGTTTTTAGTGATGAAGCCATGTCCCTGATATCTTCCCCTCCCAGTTTTGTCTTCCTCCTTGACTTTTTCCCCTGCTTTTGCAACATCTGGCAGCTTAGTTTTGGCATCTTTTGGTCCTTTGCAATGCCACTCACTTCTTCACAGACCATTTCTTGTAGACTCTAAAACTCCCCATTTTCTGGTTTTTTTTCAGTTGCATTTCATTTGATCTTATCTCCTTTCCCGAGTGTTTGTAAGCCTTTCTTTTGGGGTTCGCAAGACTCCGTTGCCCTTCCCGAAAGGAAATTTCATTTCCTTTTGGGAAGGGAAACGGAATCTTGCGATTTCAAAGGGCACCATGAGAGCAATCTTTGGCGCATGTCCCTGCACGTGACGACATGCCGTGACTTTTGATGGCTTTGACTTTGGGAAAGATTTTTTCATTTTTTTTTCCAATCATTTTGAGCATCCATGCCATGACTTTTATATCTTCCCCTCCAAGTTTTGTCTTCCTCCTTGCCTTTTTCCCCAGCTTTTGCAACATCTGGCAGCTTAGTTTTGGCATCTTTTGGTCCTTTGCACTGCTCTGATAGAACCCCGGTCCATTTTCCTGTTGTCACTAAATTGCCAAAATTTCCCAATTTTCTTTTTTTTCTCCTCCAATTGCTTTTCCTTTGAAGGTATCTCCATTCCAGCGTCTTTCTAAGTCCTTCTTATCTGTTTTGGCCTTCAGCGCGGACCAATTTTGGCAAGCTTTGCTGCAAGTGCCTGCACTTGATAGCATATGGGTAAGATATTTTTCTTTTTTGTTGTTAGTTTTTTTTAGTGATGAAGCCATGTCCCTGATATCTTCCCCTCCCAGTTTTGTCTTCCTCCTTGACTTTTTCCCCTGCTTTTGCAACATCTGGCAGCTTAGTTTTGGCATCTTTTGGTCCTTTGCAATGCCACTCACTTCTTCACAGACCATTTCTTGAAGACTCTAAAACTCCCCATTTTCTGTTTTTTTTCAGTTGCATTTCATTTGATCCTATCTCCTTTCCCGAGTGTTTGTAAGCCTTTCTTTTGGGGTTCGCAAGATTCCGTTTCCCTTCCCGAAAGGAAATTTCATTTCCTTTCGGGAAGGGAAACGGAATCTTGCGATTTCAATGGGCACCATGAGAGGAATCTTTGGCGCATGTCCCTGCACGTGATGACATGCCGTGACTTTTGATGGCTTTGACTTTGGGAAAGATTTTTTCATTTTTTTTTCCAATTTTTTTGAGCATCCATGCCATGACTTTTATATCTTCCCCTCCAAGTTTTTTCTTCCTCCTTGCCTTTTTCCCCAGCTTTTGCAACATCTGGCAGCTTAGTTTTGGCATCTTTTGGTCCTTTGCACTGCTCTGATAGAACCCCGGTCCATTTTCCTGTTGTCACTAAATTGCCCAAATTTCCCAATTTTCTTTTTTTTCTCCTCCAATTGCTATTCCTTTGAAGGTATCTCCATTCCAGCGTCTTTCTAAGTCCTTCTTATCTGTTTTGGCCTTCAGCGCAGACCAATTTTGGCAAGCTTTGCTGCAAGTGCTTGCACTTGATAGCATATGGGTAAGATATTTTTCTTTTTTGTTGTTAGTTTTTTTTAGTGATGAAGCCATGTCCCTGATATCTTCCCCTCCCAGTTTTGTCTTCCTCCTTGACTTTTTCCCCTGCTTTTGCAACATCTGGCAGCTTAGTTTTGGCATCTTTTGGTCCTTTGCAATGCCACTCACTTCTTCACAGACCATTTCTTGAAGACTCTAAAACTCCCCATTTTCTGTTTTTTTTCAGTTGCATTTCATTTGATCCTATCTCCTTTCCTGAGTGTTTGTAAGCCTTTCTTTTGGGGTTCGCAAGATTCCGTTTCCCTTCCCGAAAGGAAATTTCATTTCCTTTCGGGAAGGGAAACGGAATCTTGCGATTTCAATGGGCACCATGAGAGGAATCTTTGGTGCATGTCCCTGCACGTGACGACATGCCGTGACTTTTGATGGCTTTGACTTTGGGAAAGATTTTTTCATTTTTTTTTCCAATCATTTTGAGCATCCATGCCATGACTTTTATATCTTCCCCTCCAAGTTTTGTCTTCCTCCTTGCCTTTTTCCCCAGCTTTTGCAACATCTGGCAGCTTAGTTTTGGCATCTTTTGGTCCTTTGCACTGCTCTGATAGAACCCCGGTCCATTTTCCTGTTGTCACTAAATTGCCCAAATTTCCCAATTTTCTTTTTTTTCTCCTCCAATTGCTTTTCCTTTGAAGGTATCTCCATTCCAGCGTCTTTCTAAGTCCTTCTTATCTGTTTTGGCCTTCAGCGCGGACCAATTTTGGCAAGCTTTGCTGCAAGTGCCTGCACTTGATAGCATATGGGTAAGATATTTTTCTTTTTTGTTGTTAGTTTTTTTTAGTGATGAAGCCATGTCCCTCATATCTTCCCCTCCCAGTTTTGTCTTCCTCCTTGACTTTTTCCCCTGCTTTTGCAACATCTGGCAGCTTAGTTTTGGCATCTTTTGGTCCTTTGCAATGCCACTCACTTCTTCACAGACCATTTCTTGAAGACTCTAAAACTCCCCATTTTCTGTTTTTTTTCAGTTGCATTTCATTTGATCCTATCTCCTTTCCCGAGTGTTTGTAAGCCTTTCTTTTGGGGTTCGCAAGATTCCGTTTCCCTTCCCGAAAGGAAATTTCATTTCCTTTCGGGAAGGGAAACGGAATCTTGCGATTTCAATGGGCACCATGAGAGGAATCTTTGGTGCATGTCCCTGCACGTGACGACATGCCGTGACTTTTGATGGCTTTGACTTTGGGAAAGATTTTTTCATTTTTTTTTCCAATCATTTTGAGCATCCATGCCATGACTTTTATATCTTCCCCTCCAAGTTTTGTCTTCCTCCTTGCCTTTTTCCCCAGCTTTTGCAACATCTGGCAGCTTAGTTTTGGCATCTTTTGGTCCTTTGCACTGCTCTGATACAACCCCGGTCCATTTTCCTGTTGTCACTAAATTGCCCAAATTTCCCAATTTTCTTTTTTTTCTCCTCCAATTGCTTTTCCTTTGAAGGTATCTCCATTCCAGCGTCTTTCTAAGTCCTTCTTATCTGTTTTGGCCTTCAGCGCGGACCAATTTTGGCAAGCTGTGCTGCAAGTGCCTGCACTTGATAGCATATGGGTAAGATATTTTTCTTTTTTGTTGTTAGTTTTTTTTAGTGATGAAGCCATGTCCCTGATATCTTCCCCTCCCAGTTTTGTCTTCCTCCTTGACTTTTTCCCCTGCTTTTGCAACATCTGGCAGCTTAGTTTTGGCATCTTTTGGTCCTTTGCAATGCCACTCACTTCTTCACAGACCATTTCTTGAAGACTCTAAAACTCCCCATTTTCTGTTTTTTTTCAGTTGCATTTCATTTGATCCTATCTCCTTTCCCGAGTGTTTGTAAGCCTTTCTTTTGGGGTTCGCAAGATTCCGTTTCCCTTCCCGAAAGGAAATTTCATTTCCTTTCGGGAAGGGAAACGGAATCTTGCGATTTCAATGGGCACCATGAGAGGAATCTTTGGTGCATGTCCCTGCACGTGACGACATGCCATGACTTTTGATGGCTTTGACTTTGGGAAAGATTTTTTCATTTTTTTTTCCATTTTTTTTGAGCATCCATGCCATGACTTTTATATCTTCCCCTCCAAGTTTTGTCTTCCTCCTTGCCTTTTTCCCCAGCTTTTGCAACATCTGGCAGCTTAGTTTTGGCATCTTTTGGTCCTTTGCACTGCTCTGATAGAACCCCGGTCCATTTTCCTGTTGTCACTAAATTGCCCAAATTTCCCAATTTTCTTTTTTTTCTCCTCCAATTGCTATTCCTTTGAAGGTATCTCCATTCCAGCGTCTTTCTAAGTCCTTCTTATCTGTTTTGGCCTTCAGCGCGGACCAATTTTGGCAAGCTTTGCTGCAAGTGCTTGCACTTGATAGCATATGGGTAAGATATTTTTCTTTTTTATTGTTAGTTTTTTTTAGTGATGAAGCCATGTCCCTCATATCTTCCCCTCCCAGTTTTGTCTTCCTCCTTGACTTTTTCCCCTGCTTTTGCAACATCTGGCAGCTTAGTTTTGGCATCTTTTGGTCCTTTGCAATGCCACTCACTTCTTCACAGACCATTTCTTGAAGACTCTAAAACTCCCCATTTTCTGGTTTTTTTCAGTTGCATTTCATTTGATCCTATCTCCTTTCCCGAGTGTTTGTAAGCCTTTCTTTTGGGGTTCGCAAGATTCCGTTTCCCTTCCCGGAAGGAAATTTCATTTCCTTTCGGGAAGGGAAACGGAATCTTGCGATTTCAATGGGCACCATGAGAGGAATCTTTGGTGCATGTCCCTGCACGTGACGACATGCCATGACTTTTGATGGCTTTGACTTTGGGAAAGATTTTTTCATTTTTTTTTCCAATTTTTTTGAGCATCCATGCCATGACTTTTATATCTTCCCCTCCAAGTTTTGTCTTCCTCCTTGGCTTTTTCCCCAGCTTTTGCAACATCTGGCAGCTTAGTTTTGGCATCTTTTGGTCCTTTGCACTGCTCTAATAGAACCCCGGTCCATTTTCCTGTTGTCACTAAATTGCCCAAATTTCCCAATTTTCTTTTTTTTCTCCTCCAATTGCTATTCCTTTGAAGGTATCTCCATTCCAGCGTCTTTCTAAGTCCTTCTTATCTGTTTTGGCCTTCAGCGCGGACCAATTTTGGCAAGCTTTGCTGCAAGTGCTTGCACTTGATAGCATATGGGTAAGATATTTTTCTTTTTTGTTGTTAGTTTTTTTTAGTGATGAAGCCATGTCCCTGATATCTTCCCCTCCCAGTTTTGTCTTCCTCCTTGACTTTTTCCCCTGCTTTTGCAACATCTGGCAGCTTAGTTTTGGCATCTTTTGGTCCTTTGCAATGCCACTCACTTCTTCACAGACCATTTCTTGAAGACTCTAAAACTCCCCATTTTCTGTTTTTTTTCAGTTGCATTTCATTTGATCCTATCTCCTTTCCCGAGTGTTTGTAAGCCTTTCTTTTGGGGTTCGCAAGATTCCGTTTCCCTTCCCGAAAGGAAATTTCATTTCCTTTCGGGAAGGGCAACGGAATCTTGCGATTTCAATGGGCACCATGAGAGGAATTTTTGGTGCATGTCCCTGCACGTGACGACATGCCATGACTTTTGATGGCTTTGACTTTGGGAAAGATTTTTTCATTTTTTTTTCCAATTTTTTTGAGCATCCATGCCATGACTTTTATATCTTCCCCTCCAAGTTTTGTCTTCCTCCTTGCCTTTTTCCCCAGCTTTTGCAACATCTGGCAGCTTAGTTTTGGCATCTTTTGGTCCTTTGCACTGCTCTGATACAACCCCGGTCCATTTTCCTGTTGTCACTAAATTGCCCAAATTTCCCAATTTTCTTTTTTTTCTCCTCCAATTGCTATTCCTTTGAAGGTATCTCCATTCCAGCGTCTTTCTAAGTCCTTCTTATCTGTTTTGGCCTTCAGCGTTGACCAATTTTGGCAAGCTTTGCTGCAAGTGCCTGCACTTGATAGCATATGGGTAAGATATTTTTCTTTTTTGTTGTTAGTTGTTTTAGTGATGAAGCCATGTCCCTGATATCTTCCCCTCCCAGTTTTGTCTTCCTCCTTGACTTTTTCCCCTGCTTTTGCAACCTCTGGCAGCTTAGTTTTGGCATCTTTTGGTCCTTTGCAATGCAACTCACTTCTTCACAGACCATTTCTTGAAGACTCCTAAACTCCCCATTTTCTATTTTTTTTCAGTTGCATTTCATTTGATCCTATCTCCTTTCCCGAGTGTTTGTAAGCCTTTCTTTTGGGGTTCGCAAGATTCCGTTTCCCTTCCCGAAAGGAAATTTCATTTCCTTTCGGGAAGGGAAACGGAATCTTGCGATTTCAATGGGCACCATGAGAGGAATCTTTGGTGCATGTCCCTGCACGTGACGACATGCCATGACTTTTGATGGCTTTGACTTTGGGAAAGATTTTTTCATTTTTTTTTCCAATTTTTTTGAGCATCCATGCCATGACTTTTATATCTTCCCCTCCAAGTTTTGTCTTCCTCCTTGCCTTTTTCCCCAGCTTTTGCAACATCTGGCAGCTTAGTTTTGGCATCTTTTGGTCCTTTGCACTGCTCTGATAGAACCCCGGTCCATTTTCCTGTTGTCACTAAATTGCCCAAATTTCCCAATTTTCTTTTTTTTCTCCTCCAATTGCTATTCCTTTGAGGTATCTCCATTCCAGCGTCTTTCTAAGTCCTTCTTATCTGTTTTGGCCTTCAGCGCGGACCAATTTTGGCAAGCTTTGCTGCAAGTGCCTGCACTTGATAGCATATGGGTAAGATATTTTTCTTTTTTGTTGTTAGTTTTTTTTAGTGATGAAGCCATGTCCCTCATATCTTCCCCTCCCAGTTTTGTCTTCCTCCTTGACTTTTTCCCCTGCTTTTGCAACATCTGGCAGCTTAGTTTTGGCATCTTTTGGTCCTTTGCAATGCCACTCACTTCTTCACAGACCATTTCTTGAAGACTCTAAAACTCCCCATTTTCTGGTTTTTTTCAGTTGCATTTCATTTGATCCTATCTCCTTTCCCGAGTGTTTGTAAGCCTTTCTTTTGGGGTTCGCAAGATTCCGTTTCCCTTCCCGAAAGGAAATTTCATTTCCTTTCGGGAAGGGAAACGGAATCTTGCGATTTCAATGGGCACCATGAGAGGAATCTTTGGTGCATGTCCCTGCACGTGACGACATGCCGTGACTTTTGATGGCTTTGACTTTGGGAAAGATTTTTTCATTTTTTTTTCCAATCATTTTGAGCATCCATGCCATGACTTTTATATCTTCCCCTCCAAGTTTTGTCTTCCTCCTTGCCTTTTTCCCCAGCTTTTGCAACATCTGGCAGCTTAGTTTTGGCATCTTTTGGTCCTTTGCACTGCTCTGATAGAACCCCGGTCCATTTTCCTGTTGTCACTAAATTGCCCAAATTTCCCAATTTTCTTTTTTTTCTCCTCCAATTGCTTTTCCTTTGAAGGTATCTCCATTCCAGCGTCTTTCTAAGTCCTTCTTATCTGTTTTGGCCTTCAGCGCGGACCAATTTTGGCAAGCTGTGCTGCAAGTGCCTGCACTTGATAGCATATGGGTAAGATATTTTTCTTTTTTGTTGTTAGTTTTTTTTAGTGATGAAGCCATGTCCCTGATATCTTCCCCTCCCAGTTTTGTCTTCCTCCTTGACTTTTTCCCCTGCTTTTGCAACATCTGGCAGCTTAGTTTTGGCATCTTTTGGTCCTTTGCAATGCCACTCACTTCTTCACAGACCATTTCTTGAAGACTCTAAAACTCCCCATTTTCTGGTTTTTTTCAGTTGCTTTTCATTTGATCCTATCTCCTTTCCCGAGTGTTTGTAAGCCTTTCTTTTGGGGTTCGCAAGATTCCGTTTCCCTTCCCGAAAGGAAATTTCATTTCCTTTCGGGAAGGGAAACGGAATCTTGCGATTTCAATGGGCACCATGAGAGGAATCTTTGGTGCATGTCCCTGCACGTGACGACATGCCATGACTTTTGATGGCTTTGACTTTGGGAAAGATTTTTTCATTTTTTTTTCCATTTTTTTTGAGCATCCATGCCATGACTTTTATATCTTCCCCTCCAAGTTTTGTCTTCCTCCTTGCCTTTTTCCCCAGCTTTTGCAACATCTGGCAGCTTAGTTTTGGCATCTTTTGGTCCTTTGCACTGCTCTGATACAACCCCGGTCCATTTTCCTGTTGTCACTAAATTGCCCAAATTTCCCAATTTTCTTTTTTTTCTCCTCCAATTGCTATTCCTTTGAAGGTATCTCCATTCCAGCGTCTTTCTAAGTCCTTCTTATCTGTTTTGGCCTTCAGCGCGGACCAATTTTGGCAAGCTTTGCTGCAAGTGCTTGCACTTGATAGCATATGGGTAAGATATTTTTCTTTTTTGTTGTTAGTTTTTTTTAGTGATGAAGCCATGTCCCTCATATCTTCCCCTCCCAGTTTTGTCTTCCTCCTTGACTTTTTCCCCTGCTTTTGCAACATCTGGCAGCTTAGTTTTGGCATCTTTTGGTCCTTTGCAATGCCACTCACTTCTTCACAGACCATTTCTTGAAGACTCTAAAACTCCCCATTTTCTGTTTTTTTTCAGTTGCATTTCATTTGATCCTATCTCCTTTCCCGAGTGTTTGTAAGCCTTTCTTTTGGGGTTCGCAAGATTCCGTTTCCCTTCCCGAAAGGAAATTTCATTTCCTTTCGGGAAGGGAAACGGAATCTTGCGATTTCAATGGGCACCATGAGAGGAATCTTTGGTGCATGTCCCTGCACGTGACGACATGCCGTGACTTTTGATGGCTTTGACTTTGGGAAAGATTTTTTCATTTTTTTTTCCAATCATTTTGAGCATCCATGCCATGACTTTTATATCTTCCCCTCCAAGTTTTGTCTTCCTCCTTGCCTTTTTCCCCAGCTTTTGCAACATCTGGCAGCTTAGTTTTGGCATCTTTTGGTCCTTTGCACTGCTCTGATAGAACCCCGGTCCATTTTCCTGTTGTCACTAAATTGCCCAAATTTCCCAATTTTCTTTTTTTTCTCCTCCAATTGCTTTTCCTTTGAAGGTATCTCCATTCCAGCGTCTTTCTAAGTCCTTCTTATCTGTTTTGGCCTTCAGCGCGGACCAATTTTGGCAAGCTTTGCTGCAAGTGCCTGCACTTGATAGCATATGGGTAAGATATTTTTCTTTTTTGTTGTTAGTTTTTTTTAGTGATGAAGCCATGTCCCTGATATCTTCCCCTCCCAGTTTTGTCTTCCTCCTTGACTTTTTCCCCTGCTTTTGCAACATCTGGCAGCTTAGTTTTGGCATCTTTTGGTCCTTTGCAATGCCACTCACTTCTTCACAGACCATTTCTTGAAGACTCTAAAACTCCCCATTTTCTGTTTTTTTTCAGTTGCATTTCATTTGATCCTATCTCCTTTCCCGAGTGTTTGTAAGCCTTTCTTTTGGGGTTCGCAAGATTCCGTTTCCCTTCCCGAAAGGAAATTTCATTTCCTTTCGGGAAGGGAAACGGAATCTTGCGATTTCAATGGGCACCATGAGAGGAATCTTTGGCGCATGTCCCTGCACGTGATGACATGCCGTGACTTTTGATGGCTTTGACTTTGGGAAAGATTTTTTCATTTTTTTTTCCAATTTTTTTGAGCATCCATGCCATGACTTTTATATCTTCCCCTCCAAGTTTTTTCTTCCTCCTTGCCTTTTTCCCCAGCTTTTGCAACATCTGGCAGCTTAGTTTTGGCATCTTTTGGTCCTTTGCACTGCTCTGATAGAACCCCGGTCCATTTTCCTGTTGTCACTAAATTGCCCAAATTTCCCAATTTTGTTTTTTTTCTCCTCCAATTGCTATTCCTTTGAAGGTATCTCCATTCCAGCGTCTTTCTAAGTCCTTCTTATCTGTTTTGGCCTTCAGCGCAGACCAATTTTGGCAAGCTTTGCTGCAAGTGCTTGCACTTGATAGCATATGGGTAAGATATTTTTCTTTTTTGTTGTTAGTTTTTTTTAGTGATGAAGCCATGTCCCTGATATCTTCCCCTCCCAGTTTTGTCTTCCTCCTTGACTTTTTCCCCTGCTTTTGCAACATCTGGCAGCTTAGTTTTGGCATCTTTTGGTCCTTTGCAATGCCACTCACTTCTTCACAGACCATTTCTTGAAGACTCTAAAACTCCCCATTTTCTGTTTTTTTTTCAGTTGCATTTCATTTGATCCTATCTCCTTTCCCGAGTGTTTGTAAGCCTTTCTTTTGGGGTTCGCAAGATTCCGTTTCCCTTCCCGAAAGGAAATTTCATTTCCTTTCGGGAAGGGAAACGGAATCTTGCGATTTCAATGGGCACCATGAGAGGAATCTTTGGTGCATGTCCCTGCACGTGACAACATGCCGTGACTTTTGATGGCTTTGACTTTGGGAAAGATTTTTTCATTTTTTTTTCCAATCATTTTGAGCATCCATGCCATGACTTTTATATCTTCCCCTCCAAGTTTTGTCTTCCTCCTTGCCTTTTTCCCCAGCTTTTGCAACATCTGGCAGCTTAGTTTTGGCATCTTTTGGTCCTTTGCACTGCTCTGATAGAACCCCGGTCCATTTTCCTGTTGTCACTAAATTGCCCAAATTTCCCAATTTTCTTTTTTTTCTCCTCCAATTGCTTTTCCTTTGAAGGTATCTCCATTCCAGCGTCTTTCTAAGTCCTTCTTATCTGTTTTGGCCTTCAGCGCGGACCAATTTTGGCAAGCTTTGCTGCAAGTGCCTGCACTTGATAGCATATGGGTAAGATATTTTTCTTTTTTGTTGTTAGTTTTTTTTAGTGATGAAGCCATGTCCCTGATATCTTCCCCTCCCAGTTTTGTCTTCCTCCTTGACTTTTTCCCCTGCTTTTGCAACATCTGGCAGCTTAGTTTTGGCATCTTTTGGTCCTTTGCAATGCCACTCACTTCTTCACAGACCATTTCTTGAAGACTCTAAAACTCCCCATTTTCTGTTTTTTTTCAGTTGCATTTCATTTGATCCTATCTCCTTTCCCGAGTGTTTGTAAGCCTTTCTTTTGGGGTTCGCAAGATTCCGTTTCCCTTCCCGAAAGGAAATTTCATTTCCTTTCGGGAAGGGAAACGGAATCTTGCGATTTCAATGGGCACCATGAGAGGAATCTTTGGTGCATGTCCCTGCACGTGACGACATGCCGTGACTTTTGATGGCTTTGACTTTGGGAAAGATTTTTTCATTTTTTTTTCCAATCATTTTGAGCATCCATGCCATGACTTTTATATCTTCCCCTCCAAGTTTTGTCTTCCTCCTTGCCTTTTTCCCCAGCTTTTGCAACATCTGGCAGCTTAGTTTTGGCATCTTTTGGTCCTTTGCACTGCTCTGATAGAACCCCGGTCCATTTTCCTGTTGTCACTAAATTGCCCAAATTTCCCAATTTTCTTTTTTTTTCTCCTCCAATTGCTTTTCCTTTGAAGGTATCTCCATTCCAGCGTCTTTCTAAGTCCTTCTTATCTGTTTTGGCCTTCAGCGCGGACCAATTTTGGCAAGCTGTGCTGCAAGTGCCTGCACTTGATAGCATATGGGTAAGATATTTTTCTTTTTTGTTGTTAGTTTTTTTTAGTGATGAAGCCATGTCCCTGATATCTTCCCCTCCCAGTTTTGTCTTCCTCCTTGACTTTTTCCCCTGCTTTTGCAACATCTGGCAGCTTAGTTTTGGCATCTTTTGGTCCTTTGCAATGCAACTCACTTCTTCACAGACCATTTCTTGAAGACTCTAAAACTCCCCATTTTCTGTTTTTTTTCAGTTGCATTTCATTTGATCCTATCTCCTTTCCCGAGTGTTTGTAAGCCTTTCTTTTGGGGTTCGCAAGATTCCGTTTCCCTTCCCGAAAGGAAATTTCATTTCCTTTCGGGAAGGGAAACGGAATCTTGCGATTTCAATGGGCACCATGAGAGGAATCTTTGGTGCATGTCCCTGCACGTGACGACATGCCATGACTTTTGATGGCTTTGACTTTGGGAAAGATTTTTTCATTTTTTTTTCCATTTTTTTTGAGCATCCATGCCATGACTTTTATATCTTCCCCTCCAAGTTTTGTCTTCCTCCTTGCCTTTTTCCCCAGCTTTTGCAACATCTGGCAGCTTAGTTTTGGCATCTTTTGGTCCTTTGCACTGCTCTGATAGAACCCCGGTCCATTTTCCTGTTGTCACTAAATTGCCCAAATTTCCCAATTTTCTTTTTTTTCTCCTCCAATTGCTATTCCTTTGAAGGTATCTCCATTCCAGCGTCTTTCTAAGTCCTTCTTATCTGTTTTGGCCTTCAGCGCGGACCAATTTTGGCAAGCTTTGCTGCAAGTGCCTGCACTTGATAGCATATGGTTAAGATATTTTACTTTTTTGTTGTTAGTTTTTTTTAGTGATGAAGCCATGTCCCTGATATCTTCCCCTCCCAGTTTTGTCTTCCTCCTTGACTTTTTCCCCTGCTTTTGCAACATCTGGCAGCTTAGTTTTGGCATCTTTTGGTCCTTTGCACTGCTCTGATAGAATCCCGGTCCATTTTCCTGTTGTCACTAAATTGCCCAAATTTCCCAATTTTCTTTTTTTTTCTCCTCCAATTGCTATTCCTTTGGAGGTATCTCCATTCCAGCGTCTTTCTAAGTCCTTCTTATCTGTTTTGGCCTTCAGCGCGGACCAATTTTGGCAAGCTTTGCTGCAAGTGCCTGCACTTGATAGCATATGGGTAAGATATTTTTCTTTTTTGTTGTTAGTTTTTTTTAGTGATGAAGCCATGTCCCTGATATCTTCCCCTCCCAGTTTTGTCTTCCTCCTTGACTTTTTCCCCTGCTTTTGCAACATCTGGCAGCTTAGTTTTGGCATCTTTTGGTCCTTTGCAATGCCACTCACTTCTTCACAGACCATTTCTTGAAGACTCTAAAACTCCCCATTTTCTGTTTTTTTTCAGTTGCATTTCATTTGATCCTATCTCCTTTCCCGAGTGTTTGTAAGCCTTTCTTTTGGGGTTCGCAAGATTCCGTTTCCCTTCCCGAAAGGAAATTTCATTTCCTTTCGGGAAGGGAAACGGAATCTTGCGATTTCAATGGGCACCATGAGAGGAATCTTTGGTGCATGTCCCTGCACGTGACGACATGCCATGACTTTTGATGGCTTTGACTTTGGGAAAGATTTTTTCTTTTTTTTTTCCAATTTTTTTGAGCATCCATGCCATGACTTTTATATCTTCCCCTCCAAGTTTTGTCTTCCTCCTTGCCTTTTTCCCCAGCTTTTGCAACATCTGGCAGCTTAGTTTTGGCATCTTTTGGTCCTTTGCACTGCTCTGATACAACCCCGGTCCATTTTCCTGTTGTCACTAAATTGCCCAAATTTCCCAATTTTCTTTTTTTTCTCCTCCAATTGCTATTCCTTTGAAGGTATCTCCATTCCAGCGTCTTTCTAAGTCCTTCTTATCTGTTTTGGCCTTCAGCGCGGACCAATTTTGGCAAGCTTTGCTGCAAGTGCCTGCACTTGATAGCATATGGGTAAGATATTTTTCTTTTTTGTTGTTAGTTTTTTTTAGTGATGAAGCCATGTCCCTCATATCTTCCCCTCCCAGTTTTGTCTTCCTCCTTGACTTTTTCCCCTGCTTTTGCAACATCTGGCAGCTTAGTTTTGGCATCTTTTGGTCCTTTGCAATGCAACTCACTTCTTCACAGACCATTTCTTGAAGACTCCTAAACTCCCCATTTTCTGGTTTTTTTCAGTTGCATTTCATGTGATCCTATCTCCTTTCCCAAGTGTTTGTAAGCCTTTCTTTTGGGGTTCGCAAGATTCCGTTTCCCTTCCCGAAAGGAAATTTCATTTCCTTTCGGGAAGGGAAACGGAATCTTGCGATTTCAATGGGCACCATGAGAGGAATCTTTGGTGCATGTCCCTGCACGTGACGACATGCCATGACTTTTGATGGCTTTGACATTGGGAAAGATTTTTTCATTTTTTTTCCAATCATTTTGAGCATCCATGCCATGACTTTTATATCTTCCCCTCCAAGTTTTGTCTTCCTCCTTGCCTTTTTCCCCAGCTTTTGCAACATCTGGCAGCTTAGTTTTGGCATCTTTTGGTCCTTTGCACTGCTCTGATACAACCCCGGTCCATTTTCCTGTTGTCACTAAATTGCCCAAATTTCCCAATTTTCTTTTTTTTCTCCTCCAATTGCTATTCCTTTGAAGGTATCTCCATTCCAGCGTCTTTCTAAGTCCTTCTTATCTGTTTTGGCCTTCAGCGCGGACCAATTTTGGCAAGCTTTGCTGCAAGTGCCTGCACTTGATAGCATATGGGTAAGATATTTTTCTTTTTTGTTGTTAGTTTTTTTTAGTGATGAAGCCATGTCCCTCATATCTTCCCCTCCCAGTTTTGTCTTCCTCCTTGACTTTTTCCCCTGCTTTTGCAACATCTGGCAGCTTAGTTTTGGCATCTTTTGGTCCTTTGCAATGCAACTCACTTCTTCACAGACCATTTCTTGAAGACTCCTAAACTCCCCATTTTCTGGTTTTTTTCAGTTGCATTTCATGTGATCCTATCTCCTTTCCCAAGTGTTTGTAAGCCTTTCTTTTGGGGTTCGCAAGATTCCGTTTCCCTTCCCGAAAGGAAATTTCATTTCCTTTCGGGAAGGGAAACGGAATCTTGCGATTTCAATGGGCACCATGAGAGGAATCTTTGGTGCATGTCCCTGCACGTGACGACATGCCATGACTTTTGATGGCTTTGACTTTGGGAAAGATTTTTTCATTTTTTTTCCAATCATTTTGAGCATCCATGCCATGACTTTTATATCTTCCCCTCCAAGTTTTGTCTTCCTCCTTGCCTTTTTCCCCAGCTTTTGCAACATCTGGCAGCTTAGTTTTGGCATCTTTTGGTCCTTTGCACTGCTCTGATACAACCCCGGTCCATTTTCCTGTTGTCACTAAATTGCCCAAATTTCCCAATATTCTTTTTTTTCTCCTCCAATTGCTATTCCTTTGAAGGTATCTCCATTCCAGCGTCTTTCTAAGTCCTTCTTATCTGTTTTGGCCTTCAGCGCGGACCAATTTTGGCAAGCTTTGCTGCATGTGCCTGCACTTGATAGCATATGGGTAAGATATTTTTCTTTTTTGTTGTTAGTTGTTTTTAGTGATGAAGCCATGTCCCTGATATCTTCCCCTCCCAGTTTTGTCTTCCTCCTTGACTTTTTCCCCTGCTTTTGCAACATCTGGCAGCTTAGTTTTGGCATCTTTTGGTCCTTTGCACTGCTCTGATACAACCCCGGTCCATTTTCCTGTTGTCACTAAATTGCCCAAATTTCCCAATTTTCTTTTTTTTCTCCTCCAATTGCTATTCCTTTGAAGGTATCTCCATTCCAGCGTCTTTCTAAGTCCTTCTTATCTGTTTTGGCCTTCAGCGCGGACCAATTTTGGCAAGCTTTGCTGCAAGTGCCTGCACTTGATAGCATATGGGTAAGATATTTTTCTTTTTTGTTGTTAGTTTTTTTTAGTGATGAAGCCATGTCCCTGATATCTTCCCCTCCCAGTTTTGTCTTCCTCCTTGACTTTTTCCCCTGCTTTTGCAACATCTGGCAGCTTAGTTTTGGCATCTTTTGGTCCTTTGAAATGCAACTCACTTCTTAACAGACCATTTCTTGAAGACTCCTAAACTCCCCATTTTCTGGTTTTTTTCAGTTGCATTTCATTTGATCCTATCTCCTTTCCCGAGTGTTTGTAAGCCTTTCTTTTGGGGTTCGCAAGATTCCGTTTCCCTTCCCGAAAGGAAATTTCATTTCCTTTCGGGAAGGGAAACGGAATCTTGCGATTTCAATGGGCACCATGAGAGGAATCTTTGGTGCATGTCCCTGCACGTGACGACATGCCATGACTTTTGATGGCTTTGACTTTGGGAAAGATTTTTTCATTTTTTTTCCAATCATTTTGAGCATCCATGCCATGACTTTTATATCTTCCCCTCCAAGTTTTGTCTTCCTCCTTGCCTTTTTCCCCAGCTTTTGCAACATCTGGCAGCTTAGTTTTGGCATCTTTTGGTCCTTTGCACTGCTCTGATAGAACCCCGGTCCATTTTCCTGTTGTCACTAAATTGCCCAAATTTCCCAATTTTCTTTTTTTTCTCCTCCAATTGCTATTCCTTTGAAGGTATCTCCATTCCAGCGTCTTTCTAAGTCCTTCTTATCTGTTTTGGCCTTCAGCGCGGACCAATTTTGGCAAGCTTTGCTGCATGTGCCTGCACTTAATAGCATATGGGTAAGATATTTTTCTTTTTTGTTGTTAGTTTTTTTTAGTGATGAAGCCATGTCCCTCATATCTTCCCCTCCCAGTTTTGTCTTCCTCCTTGACTTTTTCCCCTGCTTTTGCAACATCTGGCAGCTTAGTTTTGGCATCTTTTGGTCCTTTGCAATGCCACTCACTTCTTCACAGACCATTTCTTGAAGACTCCTAAACTCCCCATTTTCTGGTTTTTTTCAGTTGCATTTCATTTGATCCTATCTCCTTTCCCGAGTGTTTGTAAGCCTTTTTTTTGGGGTTCGCAAGATTCCGTTGCCCTTCCCGAAAGGAAATTTCATTTCCTTTTGGGAAGGGAAATGGAATCTTGCGATTTCAAAGGGCACCATGAGAGGAATCTTTGGTGCATGTCCCTGCACGTGACGACATGCCATGATATTTGATGGCTTTGACTTTGGGAAAGATATTTTCATTTTTTTTTCCAATTTTTTTGAGCATCCATGCCATGACTTTTATATCTTCCCCTCCAAGTTTT
The DNA here is from genome assembly GCF_037042795.1 of Molothrus aeneus. Classification (NCBI taxonomy): domain Eukaryota; kingdom Metazoa; phylum Chordata; class Aves; order Passeriformes; family Icteridae; genus Molothrus; species Molothrus aeneus. The sequence goes on along the minus strand of NC_089646.1, from coordinate 125,364,380 downwards.
GTCTTCCTCCTTGCCTTTTTCCCCAGCTTTTGCAACATCTGGCAGCTTAGTTTTGGCATCTTTTGGTCCTTTGCACTGCTCTGATAGAACCCCGGTCCATTTTCCTGTTGTCACTAAATTGCCAAAATTTCCCAATTTTCTTTTTTTTCTCCTCCAATTGCTATTCCTTTGAAGGTATCTCCATTCCAGCGTCTTTCTAAGTCCTTCTTATCTGTTTTGGCCTTCAGCGCGGACCAATTTTGGCAAGCTTTGCTGCAAGTGCCTGCACTTGATAGCATATGGGTAAGATATTTTTCTTTTTTGTTGTTAGTTGTTTTTAGTGATGAAGCCATGTCCCTGATATCTTCCCCTCCCAGTTTTGTCGTCCTCCTTGACTTTTTCCCCTGCTTTTGCAACATCTGGCAGCTTAGTTTTGGCATCTTTTGGTCCTTTGCAATGCAACTCACTTCTTCACAGACCATTTCTTGAAGACTCCTAAACTCCCCATTTTCTGTTTTTTTTCAGTTGCATTTCATTTGATCCTATCTCCTTTCCCGAGTGTTTGTAAGCCTTTCTTTTGGGGTTCGCAAGATTCCGTTTCCCTTCCCGAAAGGAAATTTCATTTCCTTTCGGGAAGGGAAACGGAATCTTGCGATTTCAATGGGCACCATGAGAGGAATCTTTGGTGCATGTCCCTGCATGTGACGACATGCCATGACTTTTGATGGCTTTGACTTTGGGAAAGATTTTTTCATTTTTTTTTCCAATTTTTTTGAGCATCCATGCCATGACTTTTATATCTTCCCCTCCAAGTTTTGTCTTCCTCCTTGCCTTTTTCCCCAGCTTTTGCAACATCTGGCAGCTTAGTTTTGGCATCTTTTGGTCCTTTGCACTGCTCTGATACAACCCCGGTCCATTTTCCTGTTGTCACTAAATTGCCCAAATTTCCCAATTTTCTTTTTTTTCTCCTCCAATTGCTATTCCTTTGAAGGTATCTCCATTCCAGCGTCTTTCTAAGTCCTTCTTATCTGTTTTGGCCTTCAGCGCGGACCAATTTTGGCAAGCTTTGCTGCAAGTGCTTGCACTTGATAGCATATGGGTAAGATATTTTTCTTTTTTGTTGTTAGTTGTTTTTAGTGATGAAGCCATGTCCCTGATATCTTCCCCTCCCAGTTTTGTCTTCCTCCTTGACTTTTTCCCCTGCTTTTGCAACATCTGGCAGCTTAGTTTTGGCATCTTTTGGTCCTTTGCAATGCCACTCACTTCTTCACAGACCATTTCTTGAAGACTCCTAAACTCCCCATTTTCTGGTTTTTTTCAGTTGCATTTCATTTGATCCTATCTCCTTTCCCGAGTGTTTGTAAGCCTTTCTTTTGGGGTTCGCAAGATTCCGTTTCCCTTCCCGAAAGGAAATTTCATTTCCTTTCGGGAAGGGAAACGGAATCTTGCGATTTCAATGGGCACCATGAGAGGAATCTTTGGTGCATGTCCCTGCACGTGACGACATGCCATGACTTTTGATGGCTTTGACTTTGGGAAAGATTTTTTCATTTTTTTTTCCAATTTTTTTGAGCATCCATGCCATGACTTTTATATCTTCCCCTCCAAGTTTTGTCTTCCTCCTTGCCTTTTTCCCCAGCTTTTGCAACATCTGGCAGCTTAGTTTTGGCATCTTTTGGTCCTTTGCACTGCTCTGATAGAACCCCGGTCCATTTTCCTGTTGTCACTAAATTGCCCAAATTTCCCAATTTTCTTTTTTTTCTCCTCCAATTGCTATTCCTTTGAAGGTATCTCCATTCCAGCGTCTTTCTAAGTCCTTCTTATCTGTTTTGGCCTTCAGCGCGGACCAATTTTGGCAAGCTTTGCTGCAAGTGCCTGCACTTGATAGCATATGGGTAAGATATTTTACTTTTTTGTTTTTAGTTGTTTTTAGTGATGAAGCCATGTCCCTGATATCTTCCCCTCCCAGTTTTGTCTTCCTCCTTGACTTTTTCCCCTGCTTTTGCAACATCTGGCAGCTTAGTTTTGGCATCTTTTGGTCCTTTGCAATGCAACTCACTTCTTCACAGACCATTTCTTGAAGACTCCTAAACTCCCCATTTTCTGGTTTTTTTCAGTTGCATTTCATTTGATCCTATCTCCTTTCCCGAGTGTTTGTAAGCCTTTCTTTTGGGGTTCGCAAGATTCCGTTTCCCTTCCCGAAAGGAAATTTCATTTCCTTTCGGGAAGGGAAACGGAATCTTGCGATTTCAATGGGCACCATGAGAGGAATCTTTGGTGCATGTCCCTGCACGTGACGACATGCCATGACTTTTGATGGCTTTGACTTTGGGAAAGATTTTTTCATTTTTTTTCCAATCATTTTGAGCATCCATGCCATGACTTTTATATCTTCCCCTCCCAGTTTTGTCTTCCTCCTTGCCTTTTTCCCCTGCTTTTGCAACATCTGGCAGCTTAGTTTTGGCATCTTTTGGTCCTTTGCAATGCAACTCACTTCTTCACAGACCATTTCTTGAAGACTCCTAAACTCCCCATTTTCTGTTTTTTTTCAGTTGCATTTCATTTGATCCTATCTCCTTTCCCGAGTGTTTGTAAGCCTTTCTTTTGGGGTTCGCAAGATTCCGTTTCCCTTCCCGAAAGGAAATTTCATTTCCTTTCGGGAAGGGAAACGGAATCTTGCGATTTCAATGGGCACCATGAGAGGAATCTTTGGTGCATGTCCCTGCACGTGACGACATGCCATGACTTTTGATGGCTTTGACTTTGGGAAAGATTTTTTCATTTTTTTTTCCAATTTTTTTGAGCATCCATGCCATGACTTTTATATCTTCCCCTCCAAGTTTTGTCTTCCTCCTTGCCTTTTTCCCCAGCTTTTGCAACATCTGGCAGCTTAGTTTTGGCATCTTTTGGTCCTTTGCACTGCTCTGATACAACCCCGGTCCATTTTCCTGTTGTCACTAAATTGCCCAAATTTCCCAATATTCTTTTTTTTCTCCTCCAATTGCTATTCCTTTGAAGGTATCTCCATTCCAGCGTCTTTCTAAGTCCTTCTTATCTGTTTTGGCCTTCAGCGCGGACCAATTTTGGCAAGCTTTGCTGCATGTGCCTGCACTTGATAGCATATGGGTAAGATATTTTTCTTTTTTGTTGTTAGTTTTTTTTAGTGATGAAGCCATGTCCCTGATATCTTCCCCTCCCAGTATTGTCTTCCTCCTTGACTTTTTCCCCTGCTTTTGCAACATCTGGCAGCTTAGTTTTGGCATCTTTTGGTCCTTTGCAATGCCACTCACTTCTTCACAGACCATTTCTTGAAGACTCCTAAACTCCCCATTTTCTGGTTTTTTTCAGTTGCATTTCATTTGAGCCTATCTCCTTTCCCGAGTGTTTGTAAGCCTTTCTTTTGGGGTTCGCTAGATTCCGTTTCTTTTGCCGAAAGGAAATTTCATTTCCTTTCGGGAAGGGAAACGGAATCTTGCGATTTCAATGGGCACCATGAGAGGAATCTTTGGTGCATGTCCCTGCACGTGACGACATGCCATGACTTTTGATGGCTTTGACTTTGGGAAAGATTTTTTCATTTTTTTTCCAATCATTTTGAGCATCCATGCCATGACTTTTATATCTTCCCCTCCCAGTTTTGTCTTCCTCCTTGACTTTTTCCCCTGCTTTTGCAACATCTGGCAGCTTAGTTTTGGCATCTTTTGGTCCTTTGCAATGCCACTCACTTCTTCACAGACCATTCCTTGAAGACTCCTAAACTCCCCATTTTCTGGTTTTTTTCAGTTGCATTTCATTTGATCCTATCTCCTTTCCCGAGTGTTTGTAAGCCTTTCTTTTGGGGTTCGCAAGATTCCGTTTCCCTTCCCGAAAGGAAATGAAGTTTTCTTTCGGGGAGGGAAACGGAATCTTGCGATTTCAATGGGCACCATGAGAGGAATCTTTGGTGCATGTCCCTGCACGTGACGACATGCCATGACTTTTGATGGCTTTGACTTTGGGAAAGATTTTTTCATTTTTTTTTCCAATTTTTTTGAGCATCCATGCCATGACTTTTATATCTTCCCCTCCAAGTTTTGTCTTCCTCCTTGCCTTTTTCCCCAGCTTTTGCAACATCTGGCAGCTTAGTTTTGGCATCTTTTGGTCCTTTGCACTGCTCTGATACAACCCCAGTCCATTTTCCTGTTGTCACTAAATTGCCCAAATTTCCCAATTTTCTTTTTTTTCTCCTCCAATTGCTATTCCTTTGAAGGTATCTCCATTCCAGCGTCTTTCTAAGTCCTTCTTATCTGTTTTGGCCTTCAGCGCGGACCAATTTTGGCAAGCTTTGCTGCATGTGCCTGCACTTGATAGCATATGGGTAAGATATTTTTCTTTTTTGTTGTTAGTTTTTTTTAGTGATGAAGCCATGTCCCTGATATCTTCCCCTCCCAGTTTTGTCTTCCTCCTTGACTTTTTCCCCTGCTTTTGCAACATCTTGCAGCTTAGTTTTGGCATCTTTTGGTCCTTTGCAATGCCACTCACTTCTTCACAGACCATTTCTTGAAGACTCTAAAACTCCCCATTTTCTGTTTTTTTTCAGTTGCATTTCATTTGATCCTATCTCCTTTCCCGAGTGTTTGTAAGCCTTTCTTTTGGGGTTCGCAAGATTCCGTTTCCCTTCCCGAAAGGAAATTTCATTTCCTTTTGGGAAGGGAAACGGAATCTTGCGATTTCAATGGGCACCATGAGAGGAATCTTTGGTGCATGTCCCTGCACGTGACGACATGCCGTGACTTTTGATGGCTTTGACTTTGGGAAAGATTTTTTCTTTTTTTTTTCCAATTTTTTTGAGCATCCATGCCATGACTTTTATATCTTCCCCTCCAAGTTTTGTCTTCCTCCTTGCCTTTTTCCCCAGCTTTTGCAACATCTGGCAGCTTAGTTTTGGCATCTTTTGGTCCTTTGCACTGCTCTGATAGAACCCCGGTCCATTTTCCTGTTGTCACTAAATTGCCCAAATTTCCCAATTTTCTTTTTTTTCTCCTCCAATTGCTATTCCTTTGAAGGTATCTCCATTCCAGCGTCTTTCTAAGTCCTTCTTATCTGTTTTGGCCTTCAGCGCGGACCAATTTTGGCAAGCTTTGCTGCAAGTGCCTGCACTTGATAGCATATGGGTAAGATATTTTTCTTTTTTGTTGTTAGTTTTTTTTAGTGATGAAGCCATGTCCCTCATATCTTCCCCTCCCAGTTTTGTCTTCCTCCTTGACTTTTTCCCCTGCTTTTGCAACATCTGGCAGCTTAGTTTTGGCATCTTTTGGTCCTTTGCAATGCCACTCACTTCTTCACAGACAATTTCTTGAAGACTCTAAAACTCCCCATTTTCTGTTTTTTTTCAGTTGCATTTCATTTGATCCTATCTCCTTTCCCGAGTGTTTGTAAGCCTTTCTTTTGGGGTTCGCAAGATTCCGTTTCCCTTCCCGAAAGGAAATTTCATTTCCTTTTGGGAAGGGAAACGGAATAGTGCGATTTCAATGGGCACCATGAGAGGAATCTTTGGTGCATGTCCCTGCACGTGACGACATGCCATGACTTTTGATGGCTTTGACTTTGGGAAAGATTTTTTCATTTTTTTTTCCAATTTTTTTGAGCATCCATGCCATGACTTTTATATCTTCCCCTCCAAGTTTTGTCTTCCTCCTTGCCTTTTTCCCCAGCTTTTGCAACATCTGGCAGCTTAGTTTTGGCATCTTTTGGTCCTTTGCACTGCTCTGATAGAACCCCGGTCCATTTTCCTGTTGTCACTAAATTGCCCAAATTTCCCAATTTTCTTTTTTTTCTCCTCCAATTGCTATTCCTTTGAAGGTATCTCCATTCCAGCGTCTTTCTAAGTCCTTCTTATCTGTTTTGGCCTTCAGCGCGGACCAATTTTTGGCAAGCTTTGCTGCAAGTGCCTGCACTTGATAGCATATGGGTAAGATATTTTACTTTTTTGTTGTTAGTTTTTTTTAGTGATGAAGCCATGTCCCTGATATCTTCCCCTCCCAGTTTTGTCTTCCTCCTTGACTTTTTCCCCTGCTTTTGCAACATCTGGCAGCTTAGTTTTGGCATCTTTTGGTCCTTTGCAATGCACCTCACTTCTTCACAGACCATTCCTTGAAGACTCCTAAACTCCCCATTTTCTGGTTTTTTTCAGTTGCATTTCATTTGATCCTATCTCCTTTCCCGAGTGTTTGTAAGCCTTTCTTTTGGGGTTCGCAAGATTCCGTTTCCCTTCCCGAAAGGAAATTTCATTTCCTTTCGGGAAGGGAAACGGAATCTTGCGATTTCAATGGGCACCATGAGAGGAATCTTTGGTGCATGTCCCTGCACGTGACGACATGCCATGACTTTTGATGGCTTTGACTTTGGGAAAGATTTTTTCCTTTTTTTTTTCCAATTTTTTTGAGCATCCATGCCATGACTTTTATATCTTCCCCTCCAAGTTTTGTCTTCCTCCTTGCCTTTTTCCCCAGCTTTTGCAACATCTGGCAGCTTAGTTTTGGCATCTTTTGGTCCTTTGCACTGCTCTGATAGAACCCCGGTCCATTTTCCTGTTGTCACTAAATTGCCAAAATTTCCCAATTTTCTTTTTTTTCTCCTCCAATTGCTATTCCTTTGAAGGTATCTCCATTCCAGCGTCTTTCTAAGTCCTTCTTATCTGTTTTGGCCTTCAGCGCGGACCAATTTTGGCAAGCTTTGCTGCATGTGCCTGCACTTGATAGCATATGGGTAAGATATTTTACTTTTTTGTTGTTAGTTTTTTTTAGTGATGAAGCCATGTCCCTGATATCTTCCCCTCCCAGTTTTGTCTTCCTCCTTGACTTTTTCCCCTGCTTTTGCAACATCTGGCAGCTTAGTTTTGGCATCTTTTGGTGCTTTGCAATGCAACTCACTTCTTCACAGACCATTTCTTGAAGACTCCTAAACTCCCCATTTTCTGGTTTTTTTCAGTTGCATTTCATTTGATCCTATCTCCTTTCCCGAGTTTTTCTAAGCCTTTCTTTTGGGGTTCGCAAGATTCCGTTTCCCTTCCCGTAAGGTAATGAAATTTCCTTTCGGGAAGGGAAACGGAATCTTGCGATTTCAATGGGCACCATGAGAGGAATCTTTGGTGCATGTCCCTGCACGTGACGACATGCCATGACTTTTGATGGCTTTGACTTTGGGAAAGATTTTTCCATTTTTTTTCCAATCATTTTGAGCATCCATGCCATGACTTTTATATCTTCCCCTCCAAGTTTTGTCTTCCTCCTTGCCTTTTTCCCCAGCTTTTGCAACATCTGGCACCTTAGTTTTGGCATCTTTTGGTCCTTTGCAATGCCACTCACTTCTTCACAGACCATTTCTTGAAGACTCCTAAACTCCCAATTTTCTGGTTTTTTTCAGTTGCATTTCATTTGATCCTATCTCCTTTCCTGAGTTTTTCTAAGCCTTTCTTTTGGGGTTCGCAAGATTCCGTTTCCCTTCCCGTAAGGAAATGAAATTTCCTTTCGGGAAGGGAAACGGAATCTTGCGATTTCAATGGGCACCATGAGAGGAATCTTTGGTGCATGTCCCTGCACGTGACGACATGCCATGACATTTGATGGCTTTGACTTTGGGAAAGATTTTTTCATTTTTTTTTCCAATTTTTTTGAGCATCCATGCCATGACTTTTATATCTTCCCCTCCAAGTTTTGTCTTCCTCCTTGCCTTTTTCCCCAGCTTTTGCAACATCTGGCAGCTTAGTTTTGGCATCTTTTGGTCCTTTGCACTGCTCTGATACAACCCCGGTCCATTTTCCTATTGTCACTAAATTGCCCAAATTTCCCAATTTTCTTTTTTTTCTCCTCCAATTGCTATTCCTTTGAAGGTATCTCCATTCCAGCGTCTTTCTAAGTCCTTCTTATCTGTTTTGGCCTTCAGCGCGGACCAATTTTGGCAAGCTTTGCTGCAAGTGCCTGCACTTGATAGCATATGGGTAAGATATTTTTCTTTTTTGTTGTTAGTTTTTTTTAGTGATGAAGCCATGTCCCTGATATCTTCCCCTCCCAGTTTTGTCTTCCTCCTTGACTTTTTCCCCTGCTTTTGCAACATCTGGCAGCTTAGTTTTGGCATCTTTTGGTCCTTTGCAATGCCACTCACTTCTTCACAGACCATTTCTTGAAGACTCCTAAACTCCCCATTTTCTGGTTTTTTTCAGTTGCATTTCATTTGATCCTATCTCCTTTCCCGAGTGTTTGTAAGCCTTTCTTTTGGGGTTCGCAAGATTCCGTTTCCCTTCCCGAAAGGAAATTTCATTTCCTTTCGGGAAGGGAAACGGAATCTTGCGATTTCAATGGGCACCATGAGAGGAATCTTTGGTGCATGTCCCTGCACGTGACGACATGCCATGACTTTTGATGGCTTTGACTTTGGGAAAGATTTTTTCATTTTTTTTTCCAATTTTTTTGAGCATCCATGCCATGACTTTTATATCTTCCCCTCCAAGTTTTGTCTTCCTCCTTGCCTTTTTCCCCAGCTTTTGCAACATCTGGCAGCTTAGTTTTGGCATCTTTTGGTCCTTTGCACTGCTCTGATAGAACCCCGGTCCATTTTCCTGTTGTCACTAAAATGCCCAAATTTCCCAATTTTCTTTTTTTTCTCCTCCAATTGCTATTCCTTTGAAGGTATCTCCATTCCAGCGTCTTTCTAAGTCCTTCTTATCTGTTTTGGCCTTCAGCGCGGACCAATTTTGGCAAGCTTTGCTGCAAGTGCCTGCACTTGATAGCATATGGGTAAGATATTTTTCTTTTTTGTTGTTAGTTTTTTTTAGTGATGAAGCCATGTCCCTGATATCTTCCCCTCCCAGTTTTGTCTTCCTCCTTGACTTTTTCCCCTGCTTTTGCAACATCTGGCACCTTAGTTTTGGCATCTTTTGGTCCTTTGCAATGCCACTCACTTCTTCACAGACCATTTCTTGAAGACTCCTAAACTCCCCATTTTCTGTTTTTTTTCAGTTGCATTTCATTTGATCCTATCTCCTTTCCCGAGTGTTTGTAAGCCTTTCTTTTGGGGTTCGCAAGATTCCGTTTCCCTTCCCGAAAGGAAATTTCATTTCCTTTCGGGAAGGGAAACGGAATCTTGCGATTTCAATGGGCACCATGAGAGGAATCTTTGGTGCATGTCCCTGCACGTGACGACATGCCATGACTTTTGATGGCTTTGACTTTGGGAAAGATTTTTTCATTTTTTTTTCCAATTTTTTTGAGCATCCATGCCATGACTTTTATATCTTCCCCTCCAAGTTTTGTCTTCCTCCTTGCCTTTTTCCCCAGCTTTTGCAACATCTGGCAGCTTAGTTTTGGCATCTTTTGGTCCTTTGCACTGCTCTGATAGAACCCCGGTCCATTTTCCTGTTGTCACTAAAATGCCCAAATTTCCCAATTTTCTTTTTTTTCTCCTCCAATTGCTATTCCTTTGAAGGTATCTCCATTCCAGCGTCTTTCTAAGTCCTTCTTATCTGTTTTGGCCTTCAGCGCGGACCAATTTTGGCAAGCTTTGCTGCATGTGCCTGCACTTGATAGCATATGGGTAAGATATTTTACTTTTTTGTTGTTAGTTGTTTTTAGTGATGAAGCCATGTCCCTGATATCTTCCCCTCCCAGTTTTGTCTTCCTCCTTGACTTTTTCCCCTGCTTTTGCAACATCTGGCAGCTTAGTTTTGGCATCTTTTGGTCCTTTGCAATGCAACTCACTTCTTCACAGACCATTTCTTGAAGACTCCTAAACTCCCCATTTTCTGTTTTTTTTCAGTTGCATTTCATTTGATCCTATCTCCTTTCCCGAGTGTTTGTAAGCCTTTCTTTTGGGGTTCGCAAGATTCCGTTTCCCTTGCCGAAAGGAAATTTCATTTCCTTTCGGGAAGGGAAACGGAATCTTGCGATTTCAATGGGCACCATGAGAGGAATCTTTGGTGCATGTCCCTGCACGTGACGACATGCCATGACTTTTGATGGCTTTGACTTTGGGAAAGATTTTTTCATTTTTTTTTCCAATTTTTTTGAGCATCCATGCCATGACTTTTATATCTTCCCCTCCAAGTTTTGTCTTCCTCCTTGCCTTTTTCCCCAGCTTTTGCAACATCTGGCAGCTTAGTTTTGGCATCTTTTGGTCCTTTGCACTGCTCTGATACAACCCCGGTCCATTTTCCTGTTGTCACTAAATTGCCCAAATTTCCCAATTTTCTTTTTTTTCTCCTCCAATTGCTATTCCTTTGAAGGTATCTCCATTCCAGCGTCTTTCTAAGTCCTTCTTATCTGTTTTGGCCTTCAGCGCGGACCAATTTTGGCAAGCTTTGCTGCATGTGCCTGCACTTGATAGCATATGGGTAAGATATTTTTCTTTTTTGTTGTTAGTTGTTTTAATGATGAAGCCATGTCCCTCATATCTTCCCCTCCCAGTTTTGTCTTCCTCCTTGACTTTTTCCCCTGCTTTTGCAACATCTGGCAGCTTAGTTTTGGCATCTTTTGGTCCTTTGCAATGCCACTCACTTCTTCACAGACCATTTCTTGAAGACTCCTAAACTCCCCATTTTCTATTTTTTTTCAGTTGCATTTCATTTGATCCTATCTCCTTTCCCGAGTGTTTGTAAGCCTTTCTTTTGGGGTTCGCAAGATTCCGTTTCCCTTCCCGTAAGGAAATTTCATTTCCTTTTGGGAAGGGAAACGGAATCTTGCGATTTCAATGGGCACCATGAGAGGAATCTTTGGTGCATGTCCCTGCACGTGACGACATGCCATGACTTTTGATGGCTTTGACTTTGGGAAAGATTTTTTCATTTTTTTTTCCAATTTTTTTGAGCATCCATGCCATGACTTTTATATCTTCCCCTCCAAGTTTTGTCTTCCTCCTTGCCTTTTTCCCCAGCTTTTGCAACATCTGGCAGCTTAGTTTTGGCATCTTTTGGTCCTTTGCACTGCTCTGATAGAACCCCGGTCCATTTTCCTGTTGTCACTAAATTGCCCAAATTTCCCAATTTTGTTTTTTTTCTCCTCCAATTGCTATTCCTTTGAAGGTATCTCCATTCCAGCGTCTTTCTAAGTCCTTCTTATCTGTTTTGGCCTTCAGCGCAGACCAATTTTGGCAAGCTTTGCTGCAAGTGCCTGCACTTGATAGCATATGGGTAAGATATTTTTCTTTTTTGTTGTTAGTTTTTTTTAGTGATGAAGCCATGTCCCTGATATCTTCCCCTCCCAGTTTTGTCTTCCTCCTTGACTTTTTCCCCTGCTTTTGCAACATCTGGCAGCTTAGTTTTGGCATCTTTTGGTCCTTTGCAATGCACCTCACTTCTTCACAGACCATTCCTTGAAGACTCCTAAACTCCCCATTTTCTGTTTTTTTTCAGTTGCATTTCATTTGATCCTATCTCCTTTCCCGAGTGTTTGTAAGCCTTTCTTTTGGGGTTCGCAAGATTCCGTTTCCCTTCCCGAAAGGAAATTTCATTTCCTTTCGGGAAGGGAAACGGAATCTTGCGATTTCAATGGGCACCATGAGAGGAATCTTTGGTGCATGTCCCTGCACGTGACGACATGCCATGACTTTTGATGGCTTTGACTTTGGGAAAGATTTTTTCCTTTTTTTTTTCCAATTTTTTTGAGCATCCATGCCATGACTTTTATATCTTCCCCTCCAAGTTTTGTCTTCCTCCTTGCCTTTTTCCCCAGCTTTTGCAACATCTGGCAGCTTAGTTTTGGCATCTTTTGGTCCTTTGCACTGCTCTGATACAACCCCGGTCCATTTTCCTGTTGTCACTAAATTGCCAAAATTTCCCAATTTTCTTTTTTTTCTCCTCCAATTGCTATTCCTTTGAAGGTATCTCCATTCCAGCGTCTTTCTAAGTCCTTCTTATCTGTTTTGGCCTTCAGCGCGGACCAATTTTGGCAAGCTTTGCTGCATGTGCCTGCACTTGATAGCATATGGGTAAGATATTTTACTTTTTTGTTGTTAGTTTTTTTTAGTGATGAAGCCATGTCCCTGATATCTTCCCCTCCCAGTTTTGTCTTCCTCCTTGACTTTTTCCCCTGCTTTTGCAACATCTGGCAGCTTAGTTTTGGCATCTTTTGGTGCTTTGCAATGCAACTCACTTCTTCACAGACCATTTCTTGAAGACTCCTAAACTCCCCATTTTCTGGTTTTTTTCAGTTGCATTTCATTTGATCCTATCTCCTTTCCCGAGTTTTTCTAAGCCTTTCTTTTGGGGTTCGCAAGATTCCGTTTCCCTTCCCGTAAGGTAATGAAATTTCCTTTCGGGAAGGGAAACGGAATCTTGCGATTTCAATGGGCACCATGAGAGGAATCTTTGGTGCATGTCCCTGCACGTGACGACATGCCATGACTTTTGATGGCTTTGACTTTGGGAAAGATTTTTTCATTTTTTTTTCCAATTTTTTTGAGCATCCATGCCATGACTTTTATATCTTCCCCTCCAAGTTTTGTCTTCCTCCTTGCCTTTTTCCCCAGCTTTTGCAACATCTGGCAGCTTAGTTTTGGCATCTTTTGGTCCTTTGCACTGCTCTGATACAACCCCGGTCCATTTTCCTATTGTCACTAAATTGCCCAAATTTCCCAATTTTCTTTTTTTTCTCCTCCAATTGCTATTCCTTTGAAGGTATCTCCATTCCAGCGTCTTTCTAAGTCCTTCTTATCTGTTTTGGCCTTCAGCGCGGACCAATTTTGGCAAGCTTTGCTGCATGTGCCTGCACTTGATAGCATATGGGTAAGATATTTTTCTTTTTTGTTGTTAGTTTTTTTTAGTGATGAAGCCATGTCCCTGATATCTTCCCCTCCCAGTTTTGTCTTCCTCCTTGACTTTTTCCCCTGCTTTTGCAACATCTGGCAGCTTAGTTTTGGCATCTTTTGGTCCTTTGCAATGCAACTCACTTCTTCACAGACCATTTCTTGAAGACTCCTAAACTCCCCATTTTCTGGTTTTTTTCAGTTGCATTTCATTTGATCCTATCTCCTTTCCCGAGTGTTTGTAAGCCTTTCTTTTGGGGTTCGCAAGATTCCGTTTCCCTTCCCGAAAGGAAATTTCATTTCCTTTCGGGAAGGGAAACGGAATCTTGCGATTTCAATGGGCACCATGAGAGGAATCTTTGGTGCATGTCCCTGCACGTGACGACATGCCATGACTTTTGATGGCTTTGACTTTGGGAAAGATTTTTCCATTTTTTTTCCAATCATTTTGAGCATCCATGCCATGACTTTATATCTTCCCCTCCAAGTTTTGTCTTCCTCCTTGCCTTTTTCCCCAGCTTTTGCAACATCTGGCACCTTAATTTTGGCATCTTTTGGTCCTTTGCAATGCCACTCACTTCTTCACAGACCATTTCTTGAAGACTCCTAAACTCCCAATTTTCTGGTTTTTTTCAGTTGCATTTCATTTGATCCTATCTCCTTTCCCGAGTTTTTCTAAGCCTTTCTTTTGGGGTTCGCAAGATTCCGTTTCCCTTCCCGTAAGGAAATGAAATTTCCTTTCGGGAAGGGACACGGAATCTTGCGATTTCAATGGGCACCATGAGAGGAATCTTTGGTGCATGTCCCTGCACGTGACGACATGCCATGACATTTGATGGCTTTGACTTTGGGAAAGATTTTTTCATTTTTTTTTCCAATTTTTTTGAGCATCCATGCCATGACTTTTATATCTTCCCCTCCAAGTTTTGTCTTCCTCCTTGCCTTTTTCCCCAGCTTTTGCAACATCTGGCAGCTTAGTTTTGGCATCTTTTGGTCCTTTGCACTGCTCTGATACAACCCCGGTCCATTTTCCTATTGTCACTAAATTGCCCAAATTTCCCAATTTTCTTTTTTTTCTCCTCCAATTGCTATTCCTTTGAAGGTATCTCCATTCCAGCGTCTTTCTAAGTCCTTCTTATCTGTTTTGGCCTTCAGCGCGGACCAATTTTGGCAAGCTTTGCTGCATGTGCCTGCACTTGATAGCATATGGGTAAGATATTTTTCTTTTTTGTTGTTAGTTTTTTTTAGTGATGAAGCCATGTCCCTGATATCTTCCCCTCCCAGTTTTGTCTTCCTCCTTGACTTTTTCCCCTGCTTTTGCAACATCTGGCAGCTTAGTTTTGGCATCTTTTGGTCCTTTGCAATGCCACTCACTTCTTCACAGACCATTTCTTGAAGACTCCTAAACTCCCCATTTTCTGTTTTTTTTCAGTTGCATTTCATTTGATCCTATCTCCTTTCCCGAGTGTTTGTAAGCCTTTCTTTTGGGGTTCGCAAGATTCCGTTTCCCTTCCCGAAAGGAAATTTCATTTCCTTTCGGGAAGGGAAACGGAATCTTGCGATTTCAATGGGCACCATGAGAGGAATCTTTGGTGCATGTCCCTGCACGTGACGACATGCCATGACTTTTGATGGCTTTGACTTTGGGAAAGATTTTTTCATTTTTTTTTCCAATTTTCTTGAGCATCCATGCCATGACTTTTATATCTTCCCCTCCAAGTTTTGTCTTCCTCCTTGCCTTTTTCCCCAGCTTTTGCAACATCTGGCAGCTTAGTTTTGGCATCTTTTGGTCCTTTGCACTGCTCTGATACAACCCCGGTCCATTTTCCTGTTGTCACTAAATTGCCCAAATTTCCCAATTTTCTTTTTTTTCTCCTCCAATTGCTATTCCTTTGAAGGTATCTCCATTCCAGCGTCTTTCTAAGTCCTTCTTATCTGTTTTGGCCTTCAGCGCGGACCAATTTTGGCAAGCTTTGCTGCATGTGCCTGCACTTGATAGCATATGGGTAAGATATTTTACTTTTTTGTTGTTAGTTGTTTTTAGTGATGAAGCCATGTCCCTGATATCTTCCCCTCCCAGTTTTGTCTTCCTCCTTGACTTTTTCCCCTGCTTTTGCAACATCTGGCAGCTTAGTTTTGGCATCTTTTGGTCCTTTGCAATGCAACTCACTTCTTCACAGACCATTTCTTGAAGACTCCTAAACTCCCCATTTTCTGTTTTTTTTCAGTTGCATTTCATTTGATCCTATCTCCTTTCCCGAGTGTTTGTAAGCCTTTCTTTTGGGGTTCGCAAGATTCCGTTTCCCTTGCCGAAAGGAAATTTCATTTCCTTTCGGGAAGGGAAACGGAATCTTGCGATTTCAATGGGCACCATGAGAGGAATCTTTGGTGCATGTCCCTGCACGTGACGACATGCCATGACTTTTGATGGCTTTGACTTTGGGAAAGATTTTTTCATTTTTTTTTCCAATTTTTTTGAGCATCCATGCCATGACTTTTATATCTTCCCCTCCAAGTTTTGTCTTCCTCCTTGCCTTTTTCCCCAGCTTTTGCAACATCTGGCAGCTTAGTTTTGGCATCTTTTGGTCCTTTGCACTGCTCTGATACAACCCCGGTCCATTTTCCTGTTGTCACTAAATTGCCCAAATTTCCCAATTTTCTTTTTTTTCTCCTCCAATTGCTATTCCTTTGAAGGTATCTCCATTCCAGCGTCTTTCTAAGTCCTTCTTATCTGTTTTGGCCTTCAGCGCGGACCAATTTTGGCAAGCTTTGCTGCATGTGCCTGCACTTGATAGCATATGGGTAAGATATTTTTCTTTTTTGTTGTTAGTTGTTTTAATGATGAAGCCATGTCCCTCATATCTTCCCCTCCCAGTTTTGTCTTCCTCCTTGACTTTTTCCCCTGCTTTTGCAACATCTGGCAGCTTAGTTTTGGCATCTTTTGGTCCTTTGCAATGCCACTCACTTCTTCACAGACCATTTCTTGAAGACTCCTAAACTCCCCATTTTCTGTTTTTTTTCAGTTGCATTTCATTTGATCCTATCTCCTTTCCCGAGTGTTTGTAAGCCTTTCTTTTGGGGTTCGCAAGATTCCGTTTCCCTTCCCGTAAGGAAATTTCATTTCCTTTTGGGAAGGGAAACGGAATCTTGCGATTTCAATGGGCACCATGAGAGGAATCTTTGGTGCATGTCCCTGCACGTGACGACATGCCATGACTTTTGATGGCTTTGACTTTGGGAAAGATTTTTTCATTTTTTTTTCCAATTTTTTTGAGCATCCATGCCATGACTTTTATATCTTCCCCTCCAAGTTTTGTCTTCCTCCTTGCCTTTTTCCCCAGCTTTTGCAACATCTGGCAGCTTAGTTTTGGCATCTTTTGGTCCTTTGCACTGCTCTGATAGAACCCCGGTCCATTTTCCTGTTGTCACTAAATTGCCCAAATTTCCCAATTTTCTTTTTTTTCTCCTCCAATTGCTATTCCTTTGAAGGTATCTCCATTCCAGCGTCTTTCTAAGTCCTTCTTATCTGTTTTGGCCTTCAGCGCGGACCAATTTTGGCAAGCTTTGCTGCAAGTGCTTGCACTTGATAGCATATGGGTAAGATATTTTACTTTTTTGTTGTTAGTTGTTTTAATGATGAAGCCATGTCCCTCATATCTTCCCCTCCCAGTTTTGTCTTCCTCCTTGACTTTTTCCCCTGCTTTTGCAACATCTGGCAGCTTAGTTTTGGCATCTTTTGGTCCTTTGCAATGCAACTCACTTCTTCACAGACCATTTCTTGAAGACTCCTAAACTCCCCATTTTCTGGTTTTTTTCAGTTGCATTTCATTTGATCCTATCTCCTTTCCCGAGTGTTTGTAAGCCTTTCTTTTGGGGTTCGCAAGATTCCGTTTCCATTCCCGAAAGGAAATTTCATTTCCTTTCGGGAAGGGAAACGGAATCTTGCGATTTCAATGGGCACCATGAGAGGAATCTTTGGTGCATGTCCCTGCACGTGACGACATGCCGTGACTTTTGATGGCTTTGACTTTGGGAAAGATTTTTTCCTTTTTTTTTTCCAATTTTTTGAGCATCCATGCCATGACTTTTATATCTTCCCCTCCAAGTTTTGTCTTCCTCCTTGCCTTTTTCCCCAGCTTTTGCAACATCTGGCAGCTTAGTTTTGGCATCTTTTGGTCCTTTGCACTGCTCTAATAGAACCCCGGTCCATTTTCCTGTTGTCACTAAATTGCCCAAATTTCCCAATTTTCTTTTTTTTCTCCTCCAATTGCTATTCCTTTGAAGGTATCTCCATTCCAGCATCTTTCCAAGTCCTTCTTATCTGTTTTGGCCTTCAGCGCGGACCAATTTTGGCAAGCTTTGCTGCATGTGCCTGCACTTGATAGCATATGGGTAAGATATTTTTCTTTTTTGTTGTTAGTTGTTTTAATGATGAAGCCATGTCCCTGATATCTTCCCCTCCCAGTTTTGTCTTCCTCCTTGACTTTTTCCCCTGCTTTTGCAACATCTGGCAGCTTAGTTTTGGCATCTTTTGGTCCTTTGCAATGCCACTCACTTCTTCACAGACCATTTCTTGAAGACTCCTAAACTCCCCATTTTCTATTTTTTTTCAGTTGCATTTCGTTTGATCCTATCTCCTTTCCCGAGTGTTTGTAAGCCTTTCTTTTGGGGTTCGCAAGATTCCGTTTCCCTTCCCGAAAGGAAATTTCATTTCCTTTCGGGAAGGGAAACGGAATCTTGCGATTTCAATGGGCACCATGAGAGGAATCTTTGGTGCATGTCCCTGCACGTGACGACATGCCATGACTTTTGATGGCTTTGACTTTGGGAAAGATTTTTTCTTTTTTTTTTCCAATTTTTTTGAGCATCCATGCCATGACTTTTATATCTTCCCCTCCAAGTTTTGTCTTCCTCCTTGCCTTTTTCCCCAGCTTTTGCAACATGTGGCAGCTTAGTTTTGGCATCTTTTGGTCCTTTGCACTGCTCTGATACAACCCCGGTCCATTTTCCTGTTGTCACTAAATTGCCCAAATTTCCCAATTTTCTTTTTTTTCTCCTCCAATTGCTATTCCTTTGAAGGTATCTCCATTCCAGCGTCTTTCTAAGTCCTTCTTATCTGTTTTGGCCTTCAGCGCAGACCAATTTTGGCAAGCTTTGCTGCAAGTGCTTGCACTTGATAGCATATGGGTAAGATATTTTTCTTTTTTGTTGTTAGTTTTTTTTAGTGATGAAGCCATGTCCCTGATATCTTCCCCTCCCAGTTTTGTCTTCCTCCTTGACTTTTTCCCCAGCTTTTGCAACATCGGGCAGCTTAGTTTTGGCATCTTTTGGTCCTTTGCAATGCCACTCACTTCTTCACAGACCATTTCTTGAAGACTCTAAAACTCCCCATTTTCTGGTTTTTTTCAGTTGCATTTCATTTGATCCTATCTCCTTTCCCGAGTGTTTGTAAGCCTTTCTTTTGGGGTTCGCAAGATTCCGTTTCCCTTCCCGAAAGGAAATTTCATTTCCTTTTGGGAAGGGAAACGGAATCTTGCGATTTCAATGGGCACCATGAGAGGAATCTTTGGTGCATGTCCCTGCACGTGACGACATGCCGTGACTTTTGATGGCTTTGACTTTGGGAAAGATTTTTTCTTTTTTTTTTCCAATTTTTTGAGCATCCATGCCATGACTTTTATATCTTCCCCTCCAAGTTTTGTCTTCCTCCTTGCCTTTTTCCCCAGCTTTTGCAACATCTGGCAGCTTAGTTTTGGCATCTTTTGGTCCTTTGCACTGCTCTGATACAACCCCGGTCCATTTTCCTGTTGTCACTAAATTGCCCAAATTTCCCAATTTTCTTTTTTTTCTCCTCCAATTGCTATTCCTTTGAAGGTATCTCCATTCCAGCATCTTTCTAAGTCCTTCTTATCTGTTTTGGCCTTCAGCGCGGACCAATTTTGGCAAGCTTTGCTGCAAGTGCCTGCACTTGATAGCATATGGGTAAGATATTTTTCTTTTTTGTTGTTAGTTGTTTTTAGTGATGAAGCCATGTCCCTGATATCTTCCCCTCCCAGTTTTGTCTTCCTCCTTGACTTTTTCCCCTGCTTTTGCAACATCTGGCAGCTTAGTTTTGGCATCTTTTGGTCCTTTGCAATGCAACTCACTTCTTCACAGACCATTTCTTGAAGACTCCTAAACTCCCAATTTTCTGGTTTTTTTCAGTTGCATTTCATTTGATCCTATCTCCTTTCCCGAGTTTTTCTAAGCCTTTCTTTTGGGGTTCGCAAGATTCCGTTTCCCTTCCCGTAAGGAAATGAAATTTCCTTTCGGGAAGGGACACGGAATCTTGCGATTTCAATGGGCACCATGAGAGGAATCTTTGGTGCATGTCCCTGCACGTGACGACATGCCATGACATTTGATGGCTTTGACTTTGGGAAAGATTTTTTCATTTTTTTTTCCAATTTTTTTGAGCATCCATGCCATGACTTTTATATCTTCCCCTCCAAGTTTTGTCTTCCTCCTTGCCTTTTTCCCCAGCTTTTGCAACATCTGGCAGCTTAGTTTTGGCATCTTTTGGTCCTTTGCACTGCTCTGATACAACCCCGGTCCATTTTCCTATTGTCACTAAATTGCCCAAATTTCCCAATTTTCTTTTTTTTCTCCTCCAATTGCTATTCCTTTGAAGGTATCTCCATTCCAGCGTCTTTCTAAGTCCTTCTTATCTGTTTTGGCCTTCAGCGCGGACCAATTTTGGCAAGCTTTGCTGCATGTGCCTGCACTTGATAGCATATGGGTAAGATATTTTTCTTTTTTGTTGTTAGTTTTTTTTAGTGATGAAGCCATGTCCCTGATATCTTCCCCTCCCAGTTTTGTCTTCCTCCTTGACTTTTTCCCCTGCTTTTGCAACATCTGGCAGCTTAGTTTTGGCATCTTTTGGTCCTTTGCAATGCCACTCACTTCTTCACAGACCATTTCTTGAAGACTCCTAAACTCCCCATTTTCTGTTTTTTTTCAGTTGCATTTCATTTGATCCTATCTCCTTTCCCGAGTGTTTGTAAGCCTTTCTTTTGGGGTTCGCAAGATTCCGTTTCCCTTCCCGAAAGGAAATTTCATTTCCTTTCGGGAAGGGAAACGGAATCTTGCGATTTCAATGGGCACCATGAGAGGAATCTTTGGTGCATGTCCCTGCACGTGACGACATGCCATGACTTTTGATGGCTTTGACTTTGGGAAAGATTTTTTCATTTTTTTTTCCAATTTTCTTGAGCATCCATGCCATGACTTTTATATCTTCCCCTCCAAGTTTTGTCTTCCTCCTTGCCTTTTTCCCCAGCTTTTGCAACATCTGGCAGCTTAGTTTTGGCATCTTTTGGTCCTTTGCACTGCTCTGATAGAACCCCGGTCCATTTTCCTGTTGTCACTAAATTGCCCAAATTTCCCAATTTTCTTTTTTTTCTCCTCCAATTGCTATTCCTTTGAAGGTATCTCCATTCCAGCGTCTTTCTAAGTCCTTCTTATCTGTTTTGGCCTTCAGCGCGGACCAATTTTGGCAAGCTTTGCTGCATGTGCCTGCACTTGATAGCATATGGGTAAGATATTTTACTTTTTTGTTGTTAGTTGTTTTTAGTGATGAAGCCATGTCCCTGATATCTTCCCCTCCCAGTTTTGTCTTCCTCCTTGACTTTTTCCCCTGCTTTTGCAACATCTGGCAGCTTAGTTTTGGCATCTTTTGGTCCTTTGCAATGCAACTCACTTCTTCACAGACCATTTCTTGAAGACTCCTAAACTCCCCATTTTCTGTTTTTTTTCAGTTGCATTTCATTTGATCCTATCTCCTTTCCCGAGTGTTTGTAAGCCTTTCTTTTGGGGTTCGCAAGATTCCGTTTCCCTTGCCGAAAGGAAATTTCATTTCCTTTCGGGAAGGGAAACGGAATCTTGCGATTTCAATGGGCACCATGAGAGGAATCTTTGGTGCATGTCCCTGCACGTGACGACATGCCATGACTTTTGATGGCTTTGACTTTGGGAAAGATTTTTTCATTTTTTTTTCCAATTTTTTTGAGCATCCATGCCATGACTTTTATATCTTCCCCTCCAAGTTTTGTCTTCCTCCTTGCCTTTTTCCCCAGCTTTTGCAACATCTGGCAGCTTAGTTTTGGCATCTTTTGGTCCTTTGCACTGCTCTGATACAACCCCGGTCCATTTTCCTGTTGTCACTAAATTGCCCAAATTTCCCAATTTTCTTTTTTTTCTCCTCCAATTGCTATTCCTTTGAAGGTATCTCCATTCCAGCGTCTTTCTAAGTCCTTCTTATCTGTTTTGGCCTTCAGCGCGGACCAATTTTGGCAAGCTTTGCTGCATGTGCCTGCACTTGATAGCATATGGGTAAGATATTTTTCTTTTTTGTTGTTAGTTGTTTTAATGATGAAGCCATGTCCCTCATATCTTCCCCTCCCAGTTTTGTCTTCCTCCTTGACTTTTTCCCCTGCTTTTGCAACATCTGGCAGCTTAGTTTTGGCATCTTTTGGTCCTTTGCAATGCCACTCACTTCTTCACAGACCATTTCTTGAAGACTCCTAAACTCCCCATTTTCTGTTTTTTTTCAGTTGCATTTCATTTGATCCTATCTCCTTTCCCGAGTGTTTGTAAGCCTTTCTTTTGGGGTTCGCAAGATTCCGTTTCCCTTCCCGTAAGGAAATTTCATTTCCTTTTGGGAAGGGAAACGGAATCTTGCGATTTCAATGGGCACCATGAGAGGAATCTTTGGTGCATGTCCCTGCACGTGACGACATGCCATGACTTTTGATGGCTTTGACTTTGGGAAAGATTTTTTCATTTTTTTTTCCAATTTTTTTGAGCATCCATGCCATGACTTTTATATCTTCCCCTCCAAGTTTTGTCTTCCTCCTTGCCTTTTTCCCCAGCTTTTGCAACATCTGGCAGCTTAGTTTTGGCATCTTTTGGTCCTTTGCACTGCTCTGATAGAACCCCGGTCCATTTTCCTGTTGTCACTAAATTGCCCAAATTTCCCAATTTTGTTTTTTTTCTCCTCCAATTGCTATTCCTTTGAAGGTATCTCCATTCCAGCGTCTTTCTAAGTCCTTCTTATCTGTTTTGGCCTTCAGCGCAGACCAATTTTGGCAAGCTTTGCTGCAAGTGCTTGCACTTGATAGCATATGGGTAAGATATTTTTCTTTTTTGTTGTTAGTTTTTTTTAGTGATGAAGCCATGTCCCTGATATCTTCCCCTCCCAGTTTTGTCTTCCTCCTTGACTTTTTCCCCAGCTTTTGCAACATCGGGCAGCTTAGTTTTGGCATCTTTTGGTCCTTTGCAATGCCACTCACTTCTTCACAGACCATTTCTTGAAGACTCTAAAACTCCCCATTTTCTGGTTTTTTTCAGTTGCATTTCATTTGATCCTATCTCCTTTCCCGAGTGTTTGTAAGCCTTTCTTTTGGGGTTCGCAAGATTCCGTTTCCCTTCCCGAAAGGAAATTTCATTTCCTTTCGGGAAGGGAAACGGAATCTTGCGATTTCAATGGGCACCATGAGAGGAATCTTTGGTGCATGTCCCTGCACGTGACGACATGCCGTGACTTTTGATGGCTTTGACTTTGGGAAAGATTTTTTCTTTTTTTTTTCCAATTTTTTGAGCATCCATGCCATGACTTTTATATCTTCCCCTCCAAGTTTTGTCTTCCTCCTTGCCTTTTTCCCCAGCTTTTGCAACATCTGGCAGCTTAGTTTTGGCATCTTTTGGTCCTTTGCACTGCTCTGATACAACCCCGGTCCATTTTCCTGTTGTCACTAAATTGCCCAAATTTCCCAATTTTCTTTTTTTTCTCCTCCAATTGCTATTCCTTTGAAGGTATCTCCATTCCAGCATCTTTCTAAGTCCTTCTTATCTGTTTTGGCCTTCAGCGCGGACCAATTTTGGCAAGCTTTGCTGCAAGTGCCTGCACTTGATAGCATATGGGTAAGATATTTTTCTTTTTTGTTGTTAGTTGTTTTTAGTGATGAAGCCATGTCCCTGATATCTTCCCCTCCCAGTTTTGTCTTCCTCCTTGACTTTTTCCCCAGCTTTTGCAACATCTGGCAGCTTAGTTTTGGCATCTTTTGGTCCTTTGCAATGCAACTCACTTCTTCACAGACCATTTCTTGAAGACTCCTAAACTCCCAATTTTCTGGTTTTTTTCAGTTGCATTTCATTTGATCCTATCTCCTTTCCCGAGTTTTTCTAAGCCTTTCTTTTGGGGTTCGCAAGATTCCGTTTCCCTTCCCGTAAGGAAATGAAATTTCCTTTCGGGAAGGGACACGGAATCTTGCGATTTCAATGGGCACCATGAGAGGAATCTTTGGTGCATGTCCCTGCACGTGACGACATGCCATGACATTTGATGGCTTTGACTTTGGGAAAGATTTTTTCATTTTTTTTTCCAATTTTTTTGAGCATCCATGCCATGACTTTTATATCTTCCCCTCCAAGTTTTGTCTTCCTCCTTGCCTTTTTCCCCAGCTTTTGCAACATCTGGCAGCTTAGTTTTGGCATCTTTTGGTCCTTTGCACTGCTCTGATACAACCCCGGTCCATTTTCCTATTGTCACTAAATTGCCCAAATTTCCCAATTTTCTTTTTTTTCTCCTCCAATTGCTATTCCTTTGAAGGTATCTCCATTCCAGCGTCTTTCTAAGTCCTTCTTATCTGTTTTGGCCTTCAGCGCGGACCAATTTTGGCAAGCTTTGCTGCATGTGCCTGCACTTGATAGCATATGGGTAAGATATTTTTCTTTTTTGTTGTTAGTTTTTTTTAGTGATGAAGCCATGTCCCTGATATCTTCCCCTCCCAGTTTTGTCTTCCTCCTTGACTTTTTCCCCTGCTTTTGCAACATCTGGCAGCTTAGTTTTGGCATCTTTTGGTCCTTTGCAATGCCACTCACTTCTTCACAGACCATTTCTTGAAGACTCCTAAACTCCCCATTTTCTGTTTTTTTTCAGTTGCATTTCATTTGATCCTATCTCCTTTCCCGAGTGTTTGTAAGCCTTTCTTTTGGGGTTCGCAAGATTCCGTTTCCCTTCCCGAAAGGAAATTTCATTTCCTTTCGGGAAGGGAAACGGAATCTTGCGATTTCAATGGGCACCATGAGAGGAATCTTTGGTGCATGTCCCTGCACGTGACGACATGCCATGACTTTTGATGGCTTTGACTTTGGGAAAGATTTTTTCATTTTTTTTTCCAATTTTCTTGAGCATCCATGCCATGACTTTTATATCTTCCCCTCCAAGTTTTGTCTTCCTCCTTGCCTTTTTCCCCAGCTTTTGCAACATCTGGCAGCTTAGTTTTGGCATCTTTTGGTCCTTTGCACTGCTCTGATAGAACCCCGGTCCATTTTCCTGTTGTCACTAAATTGCCCAAATTTCCCAATTTTCTTTTTTTTCTCCTCCAATTGCTATTCCTTTGAAGGTATCTCCATTCCAGCGTCTTTCTAAGTCCTTCTTATCTGTTTTGGCCTTCAGCGCGGACCAATTTTGGCAAGCTTTGCTGCATGTGCCTGCACTTGATAGCATATGGGTAAGATATTTTACTTTTTTGTTGTTAGTTGTTTTTAGTGATGAAGCCATGTCCCTGATATCTTCCCCTCCCAGTTTTGTCTTCCTCCTTGACTTTTTCCCCTGCTTTTGCAACATCTGGCAGCTTAGTTTTGGCATCTTTTGGTCCTTTGCAATGCAACTCACTTCTTCACAGACCATTTCTTGAAGACTCCTAAACTCCCCATTTTCTGTTTTTTTTCAGTTGCATTTCATTTGATCCTATCTCCTTTCCCGAGTGTTTGTAAGCCTTTCTTTTGGGGTTCGCAAGATTCCGTTTCCCTTGCCGAAAGGAAATTTCATTTCCTTTCGGGAAGGGAAACGGAATCTTGCGATTTCAATGGGCACCATGAGAGGAATCTTTGGTGCATGTCCCTGCACGTGACGACATGCCATGACTTTTGATGGCTTTGACTTTGGGAAAGATTTTTTCATTTTTTTTTCCAATTTTTTTGAGCATCCATGCCATGACTTTTATATCTTCCCCTCCAAGTTTTGTCTTCCTCCTTGCCTTTTTCCCCAGCTTTTGCAACATCTGGCAGCTTAGTTTTGGCATCTTTTGGTCCTTTGCACTGCTCTGATACAACCCCGGTCCATTTTCCTGTTGTCACTAAATTGCCCAAATTTCCCAATTTTCTTTTTTTTCTCCTCCAATTGCTATTCCTTTGAAGGTATCTCCATTCCAGCGTCTTTCTAAGTCCTTCTTATCTGTTTTGGCCTTCAGCGCGGACCAATTTTGGCAAGCTTTGCTGCATGTGCCTGCACTTGATAGCATATGGGTAAGATATTTTTCTTTTTTGTTGTTAGTTGTTTTAATGATGAAGCCATGTCCCTCATATCTTCCCCTCCCAGTTTTGTCTTCCTCCTTGACTTTTTCCCCTGCTTTTGCAACATCTGGCAGCTTAGTTTTGGCATCTTTTGGTCCTTTGCAATGCCACTCACTTCTTCACAGACCATTTCTTGAAGACTCCTAAACTCCCCATTTTCTGTTTTTTTTCAGTTGCATTTCATTTGATCCTATCTCCTTTCCCGAGTGTTTGTAAGCCTTTCTTTTGGGGTTCGCAAGATTCCGTTTCCCTTCCCGTAAGGAAATTTCATTTCCTTTTGGGAAGGGAAACGGAATCTTGCGATTTCAATGGGCACCATGAGAGGAATCTTTGGTGCATGTCCCTGCACGTGACGACATGCCATGACTTTTGATGGCTTTGACTTTGGGAAAGATTTTTTCATTTTTTTTTCCAATTTTTTTGAGCATCCATGCCATGACTTTTATATCTTCCCCTCCAAGTTTTGTCTTCCTCCTTGCCTTTTTCCCCAGCTTTTGCAACATCTGGCAGCTTAGTTTTGGCATCTTTTGGTCCTTTGCACTGCTCTGATACAACCCCGGTCCATTTTCCTGTTGTCACTAAATTGCCCAAATTTCCCAATTTTGTTTTTTTTCTCCTCCAATTGCTATTCCTTTGAAGGTATCTCCATTCCAGCGTCTTTCTAAGTCCTTCTTATCTGTTTTGGCCTTCAGCGCAGACCAATTTTGGCAAGCTTTGCTGCAAGTGCTTGCACTTGATAGCATATGGGTAAGATATTTTTCTTTTTTGTTGTTAGTTTTTTTTAGTGATGAAGCCATGTCCCTGATATCTTCCCCTCCCAGTTTTGTCTTCCTCCTTGACTTTTTCCCCAGCTTTTGCAACATCGGGCAGCTTAGTTTTGGCATCTTTTGGTCCTTTGCAATGCCACTCACTTCTTCACAGACCATTTCTTGAAGACTCTAAAACTCCCCATTTTCTGGTTTTTTTCAGTTGCATTTCATTTGATCCTATCTCCTTTCCCGAGTGTTTGTAAGCCTTTCTTTTGGGGTTCGCAAGATTCCGTTTCCCTTCCCGAAAGGAAATTTCATTTCCTTTTGGGAAGGGAAACGGAATCTTGCGATTTCAATGGGCACCATGAGAGGAATCTTTGGT